>NW_028232800.1:0-600000 GCF_057557595.1 Rhyacophila brunnea | reverse complement strand
GCTCTTTATAATACCTATGTGAGTAAACATGATCTTCTCCAAAGTCAATTGGGTAAAATTGTACATTTTTATTCTAAAAACCCAAAAGAAAGTATTGATATTCGAAGAGCCGCTAAAGCAGTTGTTAGCAAGTGGAAGACGATGATAATAAGAGAAGAGCAGGAGTATTAAATAAATTAAAGTATCATATGCATGCATCTTGGGCTTTAGTTTGCGAATATTTTCAGGATTAAAGACTTGGGATTATTAATATCTTTTCTATTGCGAAGATACTAATATTATTGTTTGAATACTATACAAAGAATAATTCTCAGGTTGCCAAGCATCGGATTTGTAAATTTGAACTAAAATGGTGTAATTCTTGATTCTCCATCTGGGGATTGTCTTCTTCCAACTCAAATACCCATACTGTGATAATGTTATAGCTGGAATTATCTTTCTCATTAGCTAGGTAGCCTTGGTTTGTACAAAGAACATCTAATAATTTTCTTGTTTATGCAAATAATTCCTGTTGAACCCATAGAAATGGCTCATAAAAAAAAGTTAATAATATTTAAGAATAAAAATCTTACAAAAACCAATAAACCGAGGACAAAAAACCATGATATCCCTACGCTATCGATCCAGGATTTAGAATCACCTGTCGAAACTATTTTTAGCAAAAAATATTCCACAACATCGGATATCGACATGGTATCTAACAATAAAAAAACTAGTGGTGGTTCAGGTGCAGAAAGCAATAAACATACAGTATTAGATCCTGAGGAATATGGGCGTGAATCAAAAGTTTCTGAAGATCATTTAACTTCCTCTGCACCCACAATCAACTTGTTCAAAAAAATAAATGTAAATATTCCCTCAATAGGCAAAAACAAGAATTCAGCCAAATTGAATGAAGCCAATGGGTCGGGTGGCAAAGCTGAAAAGTCAAATCTGGTTGTATGCTTAAAAGACTGGAAAGATCTATATCAAAACACAGAATCAGAATACGACAATAAGAATGATATGAAAGACTCGAAGAATATTATAGAGAGCTATGACGACAGAGAAAAAAGTATCATCACCAGTAATTCATCAGAACAAAAGTCCAAACCTGTTGATTTGAATAATATCCTCGAATCATTTAAAACAATAAAGGATGATTTTTCTGATCAAAACAAAGATACTTTTGAGATGCTCACTGCTTCTTTTAACAACTACATTTGTGGAAATTGCAGTGTAATGGATAGTGACAATGTGCTGTGCAATGAAATACTTTCGGTGCTTCTAGAATTTGTTCCCACAACATACTTTCATTTCTGCTCAACCTCTGTTGTATCGGTTTTGCACTCTGCGCTTCTAAAATATGCACCATTTGATTTGTCCATTAAACTTAGGGCTTTTGATGTTCTTCTTAACATAGTTAGTCCTATGCTGTTGTTTGATGCCATTTTATCGATTTATTCTGAAACAGACAATGTATATGTTGATGAATCAGGCCTCGAAAAGTGTTTGTTGAGAAATTACTTGTTAATTAGGATTATTCAATATTCGCTTTCAAAAATGAATACCAAACTAAGCATCAAATGTAAAAATATATCGAGGTCTAAAAATAGTTCTGTAGCATTTGACCATGAGTGTGCCACGAACAAGCCATTGACAATTGAAAACATTCTGGATTTGTGCGAGTCATCGCTAACATGCCCTCCATTTTACGAATTTCTCGGAACTCTAATCAATTCTGCAATTTTCTCACATTATTTTGTTGACATTGTATCCTTCTTACTTATATATGTTAATTCCTGGCTTAGAACAGCAAAAGGAAACCTAAATTCGATTCCTAAATTAAAAGATATTTCAGAAATGGAAGACAAATTTATTGGAGTAATTATTCGCATATATCCAGTGATTTACAAGGTTTTGTGCAGTGGAAATGTCAAGAAAAAAAATGATTGTGACAGATCTCCAAATACTAAATTACAAATTGAGAAAGATAATCAAGAGGGCTACGATACAACCCATATGCCCAAGTTAACTATTCATGCTGTAGTGTTTGATCTATTTAACTCCACAAGTATCAGTAAAATATTAATTTCCACATATAGGAGAATTTTCTATTTTTTCTTATCAAAAAATCGATCTTTTTGCAGAAAGTTACAAATATTTCCAATTTTTACAAAAAAGGAGCATTATTACATTTACAAATATATTGTGGGAAATAATACTAATAGCACTATTCCAGTATTAATTTCAATATTTGGACAGTTAGATCCTGAATATTTATTAAGAGAGTTAGAAATAAACCCTTGCCGTATTCTGTTGGAGTGTCTATTAAAAGAAAAGGTAGCAAGGATGGTAGTTGCAGATTATGAAAAAATCCAAGATTATAGGCTTTATTATGATGAAACGACACAACATGCTGAACCCATTGGTACCAATCACTCGACTGTGAATTCTAAAGTCACTCCTGAAGTGTACTATAGTATCTTATACAAAAACTATTTCGTACTATTAGAAAAATATAGAATGCCATTTGTTATTCCTGTCAAGTATCCTGATATTTTTGCAATACAGTTTAACAGGCTACCCACCTATTTCAAGGTGGATATTATAATACTTGAGTCTTTTAAAGGAATGAGCATTTTAACAAATGTAGCTAAATTTATCAGAGCTGATTTAGAAAGTATACTACATCCTAAGATCAACAATTCCAATGATAGAGATAACTCCATTACTGATCGTAACAATACAGGCACTCAGTTACTAGCAACCTCTATAGAAATTCTTAATATGATCCCATTTGTTATAAATTCCAATTCTTTAGTTAATGAAGGCTTGGATGTGGTGGACTTTGTGGGTCTTTTTTTGGATAATCCTACCACTCTTCTCAACAGAAAGTATATCACATTTTATAATGCACTCCTATATGCTATTCTCCCCTTGCAACTGAATAGCTCTTTAAGCAATAGAATTATTAAAGAATTAAGGAAATTGGTCTATTATAAAGAATATGTCAAGGTGGCAGGGCTGTTTATAGCAAAAATCAACAGTATTATTAATACATCCAACAATAGCACCTTTGGAAATACCAGTTTTAATTCAAACAACGCATTTCCCTTGGTAGTGGCCTCTTCCATTAATCACTCGACATTTTCCTTTAGATTTGCTGAAACTGAATGGTCTTCACTTGACAGTATTGTCGGCAACGAATTGGCTACTAAGGAGTATGCCCTAATTCTTCATCTAAATCATCGCCCGGAAGAATTTCAAATTTATTTATATAAGTTAAGGGAGCTACTGAGTAGTGGTGTATTTATACTACAGAAAGAAATATTGGAATTAATAGAGGGTAAACTTCGGCCTCAAAATGTTACCAACGATGTCAAAGATTTTACCAAACCAATGTTTATGTTTATAAACTCGTCTCTTCCTATTTTTGTAGGTTTATCAAGTATATTCCCAGATTTGGTTTGCTCAATATTCATTTATTCTCTCAAAAGTAACTGGGTACTGCCAGAACGAGTTATTCCTCATATTCTTAGTAAATATGATTGCCACTATTTGTATAGAAATTACCTAGAAAACTCAATCTCGGTGCTAGCAGAGGTTGTTGAATTGATAGCCGGAAAGATTAATGTTAACGGTACAACCAAACCTGTACTTGAAGTGAATGATGGCAGCAGAAGCATTTGTAGTGGTATCAATGCAATTCAGATACCAATCGTTAATTCTGAATTTATATATTCCATTTACAACTATTCCTCCTTAAAAATACTTATTAATAATTTACATATTCCTGATAAATTAGAATTTGTCTATACAGTTATTAAAGGAATAAGAAAGATTGAAAGGAAAGACAAAATATTCGAAAAAATAGAAAAATGTGTAAATGAAGAAAAAATAATTGAATTGGTTAGAAAATGCAAGGAGCACTACGAAGTCCACAGAAGTAGATTGCCTGAAATTGAAGAGATGTTGAAAGAACAATAGGGATACAATATTAAGTATACGCGGAGGAATCCATATGATTTCTTGTTGACAACTTACAGTAGCTTCTGCATCTATTACAAGGATTAAGAGATTCAAATGATAATAGATGAAAGTGTATCTGATGCAATGAGTGATATTTATATTTACCAGTTGAATAATCCAATGCAACAACACAGGATCTGAACGCTTTGAATAAATCATACCAGTATCTTTAGATAATTCAGTCTTATTTTTTAATACAAGCTATATTCCAGCTTATTCTAATCCCCTCATACTGATGGGAATCAATTCAAAAGATAAAAGAGATTATTACTATTTCAAGGCCAAGAAATGTAACTATAGGGCCCGTAGTGCCTTCAAATTGTTAGATATTGATGAGACTTATGGAATTTTCAATGAAGTTCAGAGTGTAGTGGATCTCTGTGCAGCTCCTGGTTCTTGGAGTCAAGTACTCAGTGAAAAAGTTAAAGGAACAATAATTAGTGTAGATGTTCAGGAGATGGAGGCTATAGAAAATGTCCACATTCTCAAAGCAGATATTACCAGTAAAGAATGCGAGGAGAATATATTGAAAATAGTACGTACAAAAGATACAGAGAATAATAGCATTAAAACAAACCCTACCAATCACCCAATAATAGAAAGAAGCTGTGATGATGCAACAGATTGTATCTGTAACTCAATCGGTTACATTGATTTGGTTGTATGTGATGGGGCTCCCGATGTTACTGGCTTCCATGATTTAGATCAATACCTACAGATGGATTTACTTAAAAAGGCCCTATTAATTTCTACAAAGATTCTAAGGAAAAATGCAACATTTGTTTCAAAATGTTTTAGAGGGGAGTATACCACATATATAGTTCAACATTTCAAAAAATTCTTTAAAGAAGTAATTCTTACAAAGCCTAAGTCCAGCAGAGGAAGCTCTATAGAATGCTTTATTCTTGCAAGGGGATATATGCATCCTGTAAAAGGTAGTGAGAAAGAATTCAGACACTCTAAAGCACCAAGTATTACTAATTTAAAATGCTCTTGTTCTAACTGGGATGAATTTGTAACAGACATTGATTTTTCAGTCCCTATCATTAACATTGAATGTCTGGAGTGTGGAAATGGACCAAATCCAGATTATACAGTAGAATATATACTTGATGAAGAACTTTCCTCATCCTATAAAATGAGAAGTCTGCCAATCAATCCCCCTTATAAAAACGCAATAGAATCCAGAAAGTACAAATAAAAATCTCTATTTATGCCAATTTATCAAGTATCTCTACTACTCTCACCGTCTGTACTAGTATATGCTGCCATAGCTTGATTTAAATAAATTTATTCTCTTTTAAATCTACAATAGATAATTTTGTTTACAAAAATTTTAGCCCCAGAATGAGTGATCATGCTAGTGGCCAAATAGAGCAGCAAGATGCATTAGAACAGTTGGAAATTAATAGAAACGAGGGTTTAAAAAGTGTAATTATTTTAAGTGAAAAACATTCAGATGACTACAGACTTGATCAAAGTATTGCCTCAGAATATGAAATTTCAAAGCTTGTAGCATCTTTAAACAATTTACAATTCAATTCTGAGATTCAGCTTACTCTGGAAACACTTCCTAACCCCACAGATGAATTGGTCGACTCACTTTTCTATTTAATCTGGGCTACCCCAAAATATAAAGAACAGGTAAAGCTAATCAATCAAATATTAAAAAATATAAGTTTGAGAATTCCCTTGCTTGAAAAGACTGTGGAAAGGTTTAGGAATATTCAGAATGATAGAAAAGATAAATTCTTTTATCTTTTAATGAAAATAGTAAAGATGGAAAAAGTCAGTTTTGAACATTTGATCAGGATAGAAGATATAGAAATACAGCAAGTATTATTTAAAGATACTGAAATTCAACAGCTAATTTTTTATGATGAACCGAAAGGGATTGATATGCTTTTAGAATTTATGACTACGTGCCATCCGTCGGTATGTAAGAGTTTTAACAATATTAAATTATTCGAGAAGGATGTGAGACCATTTCTAAGTAGAAAAATGAATTCTACAAATAGAAGCGCTCTATACGATTTGATGAGAAGAGTGTAGATTCCTATGATTAAGGCAATTATAGTGACTTGTCTATCATGTTGTGAGTAAATAACTATTGTTTAGAAGTTCTTTATCATTGGAGGTTTACAACTAACTTATATTGAATGTATCATGCTATATGATTCTAATAATTAAATGGTTTACTACAAATATATATTCGGCAGATTAATTATCTGTTGGTAAGTGTATATCATTAGAACCTGTGAATCTAGCCATGAAGATAAGTAAAAATATTTTTTGAATAATATCAGAGATCAGAAACACATATGAATAAAGTTGAGAGATTATTTATCAATTTTTCTAACATAAAGACGAGGAGAATAGGATACAAAATATATTCGGAAGGTTGTGTTAAAACTCTTATTTTGTTATTTATTTATTGATAAAAATAAATAATGGTAAAGTGAGGATGAGTGTAAAAGAGTCGTTCCTTCATTGACTTGTAAATAATTTTGAAAGAAATCCTTAGTCCAAAAATCAGAAATCTTTTGATTTTCTTATACACCAAAATTGCAAGTGAAATCAATTTTATCATAAAAATATTTTTTATGAACTAATCTCACCAGCAGTTCCAGCCAATCTTTCAATTCTTTCATAAGGGCTTGGATGGGTCGCATCCAAAAGGTTATAAAAATAGGATGGATACATGTATACGTTATATTTCACATGAAGATGGAAAAGCATTATTTGTAATGATGTACTAAATCCTTGATCAAACGCATATTTATCTGCTGAAAATTCCTCCCTTTGAAGCATGAAATTTCCACATCCTGCAATAAATGGAAAAATGCAATTGTATGAAATAAATTCCATCAATACCCATGTACAGATTGGAGAAATTGAACTGCTTGATGATTTCCTCGAAAGCCAATAAGTGAATAATGACATCAAGCATGTGGCACAGATAATATAGTTCATATGAAACAATATTACTTTACCACCAGAGCCTACACAATGACCAATTTCATGAGCAATTAGGCCGTCTATTGAATCATTGAAATCTGGATTACCATCGATAAGAATAAATTTGTCTTTTCCAGCTATATAGGCATATGCATTCGTGATTTCGTGATATGAATTTTTGACAAAGACTTTATCGTATAAGTTATTCTGTCTTAAACAATTCTGAAGTTCTGGACTAAATGAATCGCAATTGTAAGAAGATGCTTCAAATAATAATAATGATGGTTGTAAAAAGACGCAGTATACTGTCCCTAAACAGGCAATAAATACAAAAATAAAGAGAATAACTTTGTACCCAATTTTTTCTCGTAATTTGAACGTTAACCTCATTATCCATGCATTTAAGTTTATGGAAATTATGCTAATCGAGACAATACGGGAAATAAAAATTAAAAAATTTTCATAATCTGACATTATCAATAACTCTGGAGCCAGGGTAACAAAGCTCGTTATTACTACTAGATTTACTTCATTCGTTTTAATATCTGTGTTTGAATACTTAAGAATTGTGATCCTTCTATCTAGCATATTAAGAACTCTCTTTTGGACTGTTTCATTAAATAAAACTATTGAAACCACTAATGTGAGTAGTAATTGCACGACTTGTCTAATTAATATACTGAGTTTTGTATTAACTACTTTACTATAAGTTGAAGTATATAATTTCTTCTGGAGTACTTCTCCAAAGATTGATGGGTGTTGCTGTTCCGATGATTTAGCAAACCTATCCGTATGGGAACCCTCTGGAAATCCAGTTTTCCCAAGATTCATCTTGTTCAAAAATGTTTTAGTACAATAATATTCATAGATTGTAATACTAAAAATAACCGCCATGCAAATATATATTACTATTTTAAATCCTTTTTTGGCCAAACTATCTTCACTTCTCTTATCATCAATATTTGAGCTGTTATTATCCATTATGGATTCTTGGGAAGGTTTTGTTTCATATTTCACACATTCATCGAGAGTCGCATCAGAAGACTTGATATCACTTTCTTGTTTCACTGTATCAGAAGACTTGATATCACCTTCTTGTTTCACTGTATCATCCAAATTATCAATTTCCATTTTAAGGGTTTTCTTATTAATTGTTGTTTTATCCTTTTATAAAGGAGTAAAATCAATTAACTTAATCCCTAAAAAAATTTATGATTAATTATAATTTAATGAAATGGCTTTTGCCTAGCGCAAGTTTATATCGTATTCTGACAATTTAGTAGCTTTTTAAATGTAACTATTGAGTTATAAACCAAGATTTCACATATTTTAATACCTATTAGCCCATAGAGCAATCATGAAGTCCAATCTTTATAGTAAAAATAATGCACATTAAAGGATTCATTTATTCCAACTACAGATATTTCTTCTCATTTAAATATCTTTTCATCATTACTAGTTGTACCACATTGAATCCAGCATATGCTAATAAAGACATCAAGCTTAGAAATACTACAAATGCGAACATTTTCCTGTGTTCCGAGCCCAGCTGCACAGATTTTTGGGATGCATTTCCTGATGACTTCAAAACACCATTCAACTTACCCAGTAGTTTTTCCAACGCATACATGGCTGGCTCGATTTGAGATTTTCGACTAACTTCTGAATCAAATGTATTCAGCTTGCTCTCAAAGACCATTAAGCACTTGGAAGACCCATGATCAATAAAATCTGATGAATATTCACCAGCTTCGCCTGCTTCATTGTCTATCAGCTTTACTGACTCGATAATTACCTTTACATCTTTAGTATCTTTGTTCGAAAATGAAAAGTGGGTAGGGGTTTCATTGGAAACAGTAGCAGTGAACAATTTGTCATTTGATCTCTCTGAGACGATATTCACCGAGAAATTCATCGAAGGCTTTCCAAAGCATCTGAAAAATCCCGTGGAGATATTATTTCCCTCGAGAATAAAGTCTATTTCCATTGTTTGGTTCAACTTCGTAAATTCAAAAACTTCACCTTTGATCCAAAACAAATTTAATAGAATTGAATAAAAAAACATGGGCGAGAAATAAGAGCAAACAAAAAAATTTGAGACAAATTTATTTCCTACTTAGAATTGAGGGGGATAGTCAATACTCGGCACCAATAGCAATTACAACTAGCTTGGCATTATAAATAAAATATCACCTTTTCTTTCAAAATTCTTAATCTACCCATCTCCCATTCCTTATCAGTCATCCACAGGTCAGACGAGCATTCCAACTCCTTAAAGATTGTAGCACCCTTTACAGCTTCAGTATGAGGATCACTGACTATATTTGTAGTATTGCAAGGACTATCATCCAACTTATCACTGATCTCAGCCTCGATTCTACCATAATTCTGATTAATATGAAAGATATTTTGCTCCACCTTCTTTTTCTTTTCTTCTCCAAACAGATACTGCATTCGATTGCTCACAGACTTATCATTCGAGTCATAAAAGAAATAGTAGTTATCTCGTTGTAAATCACCGATGGAGGGTTGTAATATCTCAGAGACGACATTACTCAAACCATCTGCTATACTAGAATCCAACATATTTCTATTTGCCTCACATGTTTCATCCAAGTTGATATCAGCATTAGCATCTATCAAATGCTCTTTTTCCACATGCTTTAATATTTTATCCTTGCTATCTTCTCTGCATTCACATTTTTTACAGCAATAGAAGCAATTTGTTATAACCTTCAATCGACTAAATTCCTCAGCATAATCCTGATCATCTGCAATTGTACAATTATCCTTGGATTTATTGAAATTGCTGTCAATAAGTGTAAAATCGTCAATAAATGAATATCCACTTTCATAGATGTAACAACTAGTGGGAGTATTTCTAAAAAGAGAAATACACAGACTCATTGGCAATATCATTATTCCTCTAAAGCCAATTTCATTCAGTAGTAAATCAATCAATGCAATAATATCTGAACGGCTAAAGAAATCAGTAAAAATAAGCTGAACGAATAGAGATCTTGGTGGTTTTGTTACAATTACATCTGATTCTGCATTATTATCGGTAGCCTTATTGCTATCGGTACTTCTGGATTCGACTTCATCGATAAGCTCATTATGGTTTGTCCCCGACTCTGAAGAGAGTTCTTGAAAGTATTCCTTTATCAATTTGTATAATCCTTTTATGCAAATGCTTTTCAGTTTGTATTTTGAAATGTTAAATACAGAGTTTTCAATAAAATCCTGAAAAATTGTAATACTTCCAATTCGAAGAACATTTTCATCAAAAACTATAGGAATTGATGGAAATGTATAGATTGGATGCTTGAATTCATTTTTTACCAGATTGGAGATGTCACATCTATCAAAATAACTTACAACATTTTTATTTGGAATATTTATTGGAGTGAATACAAATGGAGGGTTCTGCAAGGAATTCAGCATTGAAGGGCACAAAATTAGACAAATTATTAGATTCAAATAAATAGTTTACTTCCTTTATTGCCCAACGAAGGGGATGGTAGAAGTGCTCACAAGAAAATATTAGGTTTCTAGAACCTTCTATAAATATTACATTCATATTTATTTGTTAAAAATAATAGTTAACCAACAATAAATTATGTTGGACGGTCAAGTGTGAAGACTTATTCAAAAGCCAATGTCTGCTATTCAATATATTCCTAATCAAATAATTTGTTACTTAATATTTTATTATAAACCCACCTGTTTGTGATGCCACAACCTCAAGTACATCATCATCCATTATTCCACACTCCTCAAGAGTTTTTCCTGTCTCAAGAAATTTTCCATTCCTTATCAGTCGATATTCTCTAGAATCCACTTTCCTGGCATCACAGAATGCATGGAGCAATCTGGACATCTTACTGGAAAGCTTTGCTACTACTTTACTTTTGTCATTTTCACTTCTCTTAAGAAGTATTTTCACTGTGGCTTTCTTTTCTGGCTGTTCTTCATTTTCCATTTCTGGCATCTGGGGAAATAAAATTGTAAAAAGTGTAAGGTTGGAAATCTCTAACATAAAAGTGGCATCTATATCATCACATCACTTTGGCTGGATAGCATTGCTCAATACTACTAATATCCATCCGAAACAATAATTGGCAAAGCTGCATCATACTGAGGCTTAAAACACTTAGAAATTATTGTTGAGCACATCACTTAAGAAATCATTTATTAATTTTATATATGTGTTTTAAAAATGAATAGAATGCCTTGCCTTCCTTTACATTCAGGCAAAGATAGTCATCTGCCGCCTGCATTGTTAGGTCATATTTTTGACCATCTATAGAAACTTTTTCGACAACAGAGCTCTCAGATCTTTCATTAGTAAAAGTGTTAAAATCTCGATCTGCACCTGAGATCATAATGAAGTCATCGGTATAGCTTGGAAACAATGGATAGCTCTCTATTACATCCTCGTCCACCTCATTAATGGTTTCAAAAGACTCTTTCAAAAACTTTTGATAATCAAATATATCTTCTAGCACTGTCTGCTGTTCAAATCTCTTGAAAATTTCGCTTCTCTCATTTGCCTCCATATAGTATTTGGTATCGATACTCTTGGAGTCCCTAAGCCAATCTGGTGCTTCGGAATCATTAAAGTCGTCCAGAATGTTGTTTTCAACAATCTCTGTATAAGGAGTGTATACACGCCTGAAATCTGCATCAAGTGAGTCATCATGCTTCTTGGTATCAATATTTATTTTCATTTTCATTACATATGGTCCTGGAATCTGTACTGGAGGCTTAGTTATCCAGTTTAAATCAGAGGTAGATATTTTTTCAGATTCTGCCATCTATGGGTAAGAAAATAGTTTATTTAGAAACGATCTTTCATCTTTTATCAAGCCAAGAGTATTTCATGGTTTTATGCTAGATATTTTGCGTATTCACTGAAATACCATGAAGAATAGAATAATTTGGAAGTTATACATTTGTCTTGAAATTTTAACCCATGAAAATTGATACTATTTATCATTCCAAAGATGATCGTAGAAAAGAGTCGAAGGATGATATCAACAACAGAAGGTATTCGAAAGATACTAAGCACCATCCATTATTAAAGGAAAGAGAGTATGTTCGAGCACTGAACTCTATCAAAATAGATCGTCTTTTGGCACAGCCATTCATCACAGCATTTTCTGGACATGAAGAGGGAATTAACAAACTAAGCAAAGATATAAATTCAAATGTATTTATTAGTGCCAGCTATGATAACCAAGTGTTTCTGTGGGATTTATTTCAAAGGGGAAATTCTAAGAATCCTACAGATAAATGCATTGTAGCTTCCAAAAGATTCGACGATGTTGTCAATGGGATCTCGGTAAATTCTGGGAGAATCTTTGTAAGTCAAGAAAAGAATGTTTTAAGTTTTGGAATGGATTTTACTAAATCATTACTTTCTTATAAAAATGAGACCACTGTCAATCAGATAGACATAAATAACAACCATATTGCTGTGGCAACAAACAACAAACTAAATATATTTGACGTTGAAAGAGAGAGTCCTATCAACACTTTTGAAATTAAATCAAATTTTGTGAAAATAAACAAAACGTTTGCAAATATAATAGGAGTGGTTACTGATACCAGCATTGAACTGATAGACAACAGGTCAAACAAAAACATTCTTAAAATTGATGATGTTGCTTACTGCATTGATTTTTCAGAGAATATTTTAGGCTATGGATCCCAGGATTATGCAAGCACCTTTGATATTAGAAACAACTACCAGAGATATTATAGAAAGCACACAAATTCAGTGATATCATGCTCATTTTTAGACTCAGACACCTTTACCACTGGCTCCAGTGATTGTACAATTAGAATACAGGGTAAGAAGAAGGAAGATGTGTATTATAATGATAGAATGGGAATGGTCTATGGAATTGAATATAGCAATGATGGGCAATATATAATCTCTGGATCAGACGATGGGTCTTTGAGGCTTTGGAAGTCTGATGCAAATCAAAAGCTAAAGATTCTCTCCAGTAAGGAATCTGAGTCTATAAAATATAGAAAAGAACTGCAGAATAAGTTCAAAGATTTAAACGAAATAAAGAGAATATCAACACACCGATTCCTACCCAAGGAAATAAAGCAACAGATGAGGATTAAGCACGAAAAGTATGAAGCAAAACGTAGGAGAGAAGAATGGAGAGCCAAAGAACAGGAGAAATAAAACTTAATTAAATAGCATTAGCCAACTCTTAATAGCATAAAATTCGATTTAAAAAACATAAATTGTATTAAAATGATCTTTCTCTGAGCCAAAGAGTAGTCTGAATTAAGTTATGATTCACCATCACCTTTTGCATTAGACTATTCCTATGGAGACATCTGTATATTTCCACGCACAATTACGATCATCCCAAAACAGTCCCGTAAAATGCTAACTTTCTATTAATACAGACAGCAGCTTTAACTGCTGGGCATTTCGCACTATCTGATACAGCAGATCCTACTTATCTCCGCCTCAGACCTTCCTAAGAATTATTAAAATTCCTCGCAAAAGCTTCTAGCTCAGAGAAAGATGGGCAAAACTTTTCAAAAATTAAAATTCTTTAGTTAAATATCTAGAATACTAGTTGTAAACCTTAATTCCACCAAAGAATATATAAGTATGATAAGGGTTGGGATTGTAAAGATGTTATTTCTATTTGGATAATTAGCCATAGAACTACTTTGTACTGGATTAAAAAGATATTTGTAGATTGTTTTTGTCCAGCCTATTCTTTGTGTAATGTCAAAATTCTTTTAACTTGTCTACTTTAATGAGAAGGTCAAACTTCTATGATTTGGAATATCCATTTTTACTAACCTATCAAGATTGAAAGCGTGGTTGAAGAAATTCCATTTCCCTGCTTTTTATTGTCCCATCCCGTAAAACTTGCCCCAGAATGCCCAACTTGTGTCTTCAAGCCATCAAAATGCTTAATTTTAAAAGCTACAAAGGTATGCATGCCATAACACCATTTGATGAGCACTTCACGGCTATTGTTGGTCCAAATGGTTCAGGGAAATCAAACATAATTGATTCTATTCTATTCGTCCTTGGGTACAAGGCCAAAAAGATGAGGCATACCAATCTAAAGGATCTAATTCATGCAAGCTGTACAGAATGCTATGTAGAAATAATCTTTAACAAATTTGCAGTGAAAAGAAGTGTAAATTCATCTGGCCAATCTAAATATTTTTTAAGTCAAGTGGTAAGTAGTGAAAAAGAGGTGGGGAAGACGAGGGATGAGTATTGCAATGGATATAGGTCAGACACTTCATTAGGAGAAATAGAATATGCCCATATCTCTAATTCAGACTTAGTCACTTTCCTTAAAGAAAATGGAATTGACTTGGAACACAATCGTTTCTTAATTTTACAAGGTGAAATCGAAAGTATTGCGATGATGAATCCTATGGAACTACTGGACTATATAGAAGACTGTATTGGAACAGTTTCTTATCAAAAAAGCATTGAAAGGTTGAATCAAGAGCGTAACCAGGAAATTACTCGGCTAGAAGAACTTTCTGATCAATTGAAATTCCAGGAAAATGAGTATTCTTTCAAAAGAGCCAAAAAAGAAGAGAAAATTAAAATTGTAAAGGATAGACAAACTAATCTAAGATTCAAGAGCAGAATTATTAAACTTAAACAGTTATATAGCACAAAATATAGAAGGAAGATAGAAGTAGAGAGACAAAAGAAAATGGAGAAAGTGAATGAATTACTTAAAGATCAATCTTTAAATGCAAGAAAATTGGAAGAGCTATCCAATGATTCCCATGGGTTGTCAGAAAGGAGGTACAAAGAGCTTGAAACCATGTTTCTTAATGAAAAGTCTAATATTCAAAAGTTAGAAAGAGAAAATAAATTCAATCTATTGAGAAAAACAAGGTTAGAAAAGGAAGTCAAATCTGCACACAATGAAATAAAGAATTATAAACTAAAGGTAAAAGATTATGAGAATGAAAAGGCAGCTTTGGATGCAGAAAAAACAGCATTAGACAAACTCGTATGTGAAATTAATTTTCAAATTGACAAGATTCAGAGAAGTATTGAAGAACAAAATAGATTAGATCCTGGGTACCTGGAATACGAAGAGAAGAAGAAGAATTTGGAGAGTGAGTTGGCTATGGTCTTCGAGAGGATGAATATTTATTCTAAGAAGATTTCAGAACTGGAATATTATAATATCAGGAAGAAAGAAATTGAATCGTATTCTGATGTAGATCCAGAGCAAATTAATGAGTTAGAACGTGAAATTTCTACTATTGAAAAGGATCTGGTCAAGACGAACGAGGAGATTTACAATAGAAAACGACGAGCGGAGGAATTTAAGAATGTAGAATATCAATATAAGAGAGAAGCTGAAATTATTAAAAAAATTAAGCATGTCAATGGATATTGTGGTCCACTGAAAAGTCTGGGTATTATTAAAAAGGGCTATGAAGTGGCAGTAGAGGCAGCCACAGGTTCTATGAATTCCATAGTTGTAGAAACTACTTTGGCAGCAGAAGAATCCATTTCAATTATTAACAGCAACAAATTAGCCAGAACAACATTTATAATAATTGAAAAATTGAATGCAATGTCGTCCGAAAGCAATGACAAACAATTGCTTAGAAATATGATAAAATGTGAGTTGAAATACCAGCCATGCTTTCAATATGCACTTGGTGACACATTAGTAGTTGAGGATCTGGAAACTGCTAGATCTTTGGCATTTTCTAGGGTTAGAAGACGAGTTGTGACCATAGATGGTAAGTTATTCGAAAAATCTGGAGTGATGACAGGTGGAAAAGTATCAAAAAAATTGAAAAGTATAGATGAATTGGAAAGTATACACGGGAATATGAAAAATCTTCTGAATAAAAGGAGGATAGAGTTATCAAATATCAAAAATCAAGCATTCCTTAAAGATGAAGTGAAAGAGTTGGTTAGAAAGAATATTCAATGTCTAAAAGAATGTTTGTCTTTGATACCAAAAAGTACACAAGGTATAGAAAATGCCGGTGCGGGGAGACATATTCTAAAATTGAATTCTGAACAGGATATTGAGGAGGACCAATTTGCTATTATTGCTTCTCTAAAACAAATAATCAGCCATTGTGAGAATAATATTGACAGAATTAAATCACAAATTAAGAAATATGAAACCTATGAAGATGCTGAGATGACGGAAATGAAGAATAAGCTATTGGTGGAGTTTGACAAGCTGAATGCTGCAGAGAAACGAATTCAGGAAATCAGGATTAAATTAAATTCCAAAGTTCAAAGAGTAGATGTGAATATTGAAGTATTGGAGCATGAGATTGAGAATTGTAAGATTATCGATATTGATTATGAAAAGTTGAGTAGATTTGAAGTGGAGTATAAGAAGATGTACGAAGAATATCAAGTAAGGCAAAAGACCATATTAAAGTTAAGAAATGAGATAGGAAGGTATTACCATGAAGAGGCAAGGATAAAGGAAGAGTTGGAAGAACTATCCGATGAGATTGTGGAATGTGATAAAGTCACCCAGGAATGCATGGACACAGGCACTGAGATAAAGAATGAAATGAAGATTATTACGAGTCTATTAGTCAATGAAGTAGAAAATGAAGAGGTTTCTTCAGAAAGGGGGGATAAGCCAAAAAGAAGTAATAAGCACAAATTTAAGAGTGTAAGTGCGGATGATGGTGTCCAATCTTACGAGGAGTTAGATGAAGAATCGAAAAATAGCAATATTTCTAATGAAATGTCCTTGTCTGAAAACGAAGAATCAAATTACTTAGTAAATTTAAAAAATAAGATTGGAGAATTAGTGAAAAAGTTTCGAAAAAGCGAAAAAAATCAAGAGAGAGACTCATTAGATGATATTCAAATGTATAGAGTTATTTTCATGGAATTTGAAGAGGCTAGAGGTACATATGAAAAAATGAAGTCAAAGAAATCATTTTTAGAAGGTAAAATTATAGAACTGAACAACAGTATCGAGAAACTGGTTAATGAAAGGTTGCAAAGGTTTATGGAGGGATTTAAACAAATTAACGGGTATATCAAAAGAATATTTAACACCCTTACTTTTGGAGGAAATGCAGAATTAGATTTAGTGGATTTTTTAGATCCGTTTTCGGAGGGAATTAAACTGAGTATAATGCCACCAAAAAAGGCCTGGAAGAACATTTCAAATCTCTCTGGAGGCGAAAAGACCTTGAGTAGTCTCAGTCTCATATTTGCACTTCACCGATATAAGCCAAGCTCATTTTATATAATGGATGAAATAGATGCAGCATTAGATTATAAAAATGTATCGATTATTTCTCAATATCTAAAGCAAATTGATGCCCAGTTTATTATTATTAGTTTGCGAAATGACATGTTTGAAATGGCCAGAACCCTTCTGGGTGTATATAAACTAAATGAGATATCAAAATTTATTATAGTGAATTTGGAGAGTTTAAAACTTTAAAAGATGACTGTGATAAACTCAGGTACCACAGTTTTGTGCTTATAGTGCATATATTTAGTTGGTTAACCTAGATAATTATGAGGTGATTAGAAAATATTCACTAATTAATATCAACCCTTAGAATACAGCCTATCCATCCAAAATCTATATGTATAATATCATAAATCATATAGTAATGAATTGGGAACCAACTTTTTAGGATCATAGCAATATCAAATTCAGAATTATACTTTAAATATACAACTAATAGCGCAAAAATAAAAAAAAGGGACATTTGTAGCAGGAAAATAAACTCTGGTCAACCTTGTCTCATGCTTCTTTTAAACCAGCATATACTAAGCACACGAGCAAATAAAATCGTGAGCATCCAGCATAAGCATATGAAAAACAAGAATATCTTTGGCTCCTTCAATCCTAATGAATCAATATAATCAAGTGTAGCTGGCATTTCGAGGGCTATCAAAATTTAACTAAATATTGATTAAATTTTCCAAAGTGCTTAATTTATAAAAATTTTCAAAAGTAAGCATTAAGGAAGTAAAACAATTATTATAAACTTCAGTCATTAAAGATGAAATAGTGAACCCGGTTACTAAATGTGAAATAAGATCATCCTACTCTTCCACATTACTCGACTTGTACTTGTAGATGAAAAGAACTGATTTAAATTCTATATGGATATATTAATAAACCGGATACGTTATTTGATTCATTGGGAATAGCTGCGATGTAGGTAGTATATTTCTGAATTTTTATAAGCTACTAAAAAGTCGAAATCTGATTTAGAAGGCATCTGCTTCACAATGATTCTTGTTAGATAAAATACTAATCCCTTTTTAAGTAAAATTTTTTGTAAAATTTTTGCTCCCCAAATGTTGAAAGCCATCTCTCAAAAGAAGTTGGAAATGTATGAGAAAATTAAAAACCTATTCCTTTCCCACGACAACTACATGATAATGAGCCTTCACAAGGTTGAAGCAACCCAATTCAAGAATATTAAGAATGCATTTCCTAAAAATACTGTGTTTTTATTTGCTAAAAACAAGCTCATTAAGAAGGTACTACATGAGCTCGATGAAACTAAATATACTAAACTGATTGAGTCTATTCAAGGCAACATTATAGTGTGCTTTTTCGATGATGCAGATCCCAAGGAGATATTTAGTGTGTGTAATAAGTTCCAGAGAAGTGCCCATGCCAGATACGGAGATATTGCCACACACGATGTGGTAGTCCCTGCTGGAGCGACAGGATTGGATCCATTGAAGATTAATTTTTTCCAAGCAGCCCATATGAATACCAAAATTGTCAAGGGTAAGATAGAAATTGCGACAGAACATAAACTTGTCTCACAAGGCGATGCTGTTGGTATTTCAGAGGCCAATTTACTTACAATGCTGAATATTATGCCTTTTACCTATGGGTTGAATATCCTCAAGATTTTTGAAGGTGAGGAAGTTTATGACAAATCGATTCTTGCGATTGATGAATCTCAGATTTTGGATTTGATCAGGTCATCCATTGCAAGTATTGCAGCCATGTCCCTAGGCACCGATACAATTACCGAAGCATCATTGCCATACAATATTTCAAATGCATTCGCAGATGTTCAGAAAGTTGCCCTGGGATTAGATTTCGCAATAAAAGAAATGGCAAGCATTTAAATAAAATTCTATTTTAGAGATTAAGAAGTATTTTTCAATTTAAAGATTTTATTTTGATGGCAGCTTAGACGATTTTCTTTTAAAAGAAAAATGTTCATTAATATATGAATCACATGTCTGTCAAGGCTAACACAATCGATTTTCATGTCTCTGAAATTCATTTCACCACTGATAAAATTTAGCCCATTACTTCTCTCTTTCTGCCTCTTAACCTAACACTTTCCAACCTATCCAATACCTCTTGGGAACCAACAGAACTGTATCCTTCATAAAATGGAATGATAAACTTCTCAGAATGAGCACATTTTACTGCTCTTTCAAATACATACAAATCCACTGATTTATCTTCTGTTTTTGCAGAGATGAAGCTCAGTCCAAAATCAATGACAACAATTCTGTTACACTTATCAATAAGAAAATTCAATGTAGTCAAATCACCGTGGATTATATTTTCATTGTGAATTCTCCCTACAACCACTCCCAAATCATGCATCATCTGGGGATAATTTGACTCGTTCAATGCTTCCTTCAGGGTTATGCCCTCTATCTTTTCCATAAAAATACTATTACCTTCAGTCTTGAAAAATGTGGGAGAATTTATTTTCAGTAGATTCAGTTTCTTAAGAACTTTTGTCTCCTTCTTTATCCTTGTGGCAATAATTTTTTTGTCTATTTCTTGAATCCTATAGTTTTTACTGATACGTTTTTTAATAATCAAATCTCCATCTTCGTAGATTTCAGCCTCAGCACCCCTAAAAAGAAGTTTCATTTTGACGGTAAAAAATGATCCAAGATTTTTTAGAGTGAAATATCCTGAGGAGCCAAATTACCAATACAGATGTTTAAAAATGCTAGTGCAAGCAATAGAGGGTATTTCCAAAGTCGTTCATTACGAATAGTTAATGGCATTTATTATAAATTATCAGGGGTTGTGGAAAGTTGATGGATTCTTAATTAAAATTGTTAAAAAGATTTTGGAATCCTCGAACACTTAAGGTCTCGGATAATTTGACAGAATGATTTTCAAACTCCTTGTCAACTATAACCTCTCCACTAGGAGTAAAGAAGACCTCGTTTTTTGAATATAAAACATCATCCCAATTCACATCTTTGAACCATGGGTGTGATTTGATATTCACCACTGCATTCTCACCACTTCCAATCCTTGATTCTGTATTTTTAACTAAAAGCTGCTTTATAAAATCTTCCGCTTCCTTAGACAACTCGACTCTTATTTCAGGGTCATGTTTTGCAATGTTCTTGGCCAATTCTTTTGTGGTTGCTCCATAAAACGGAGGGGTCCTATGAAACATTTCATAAATAACAACTCCTAGCGACCAAAAATCAACATTTCTGGTATATCCCTTTAAAGTAAACACTTCGGGAGCAATGGTATCTGGTGTACCACAATATGTGTATGTTATGGAAGATGGTAGCATACTATCCTTTGATAATCCAAAGTCACACAATTTTAGATGCCCATCCTGTCCAATCAATATATTGTCTAGTTTAAGATCCCTAAAGGCAATATTGTTTTTATGAAGAACTGATATCGCCACAACCAATTCTGATGCATACCCTCTAATCTGGTCTTCGGATAAGATGTTATTCTTAACATAGTTGAGTAAATCTCCTCCACAGCAATATTCCAGGCCAAAATACACATTATACTCATCCTGAAAGCAGTAGATCATTTTTGATAATAAGTTGCAATTCAACCCTGTGACTATCTCCAATATTCTTCTTTCTGCTTCCAAGAAGCACATATAGTAGGAATTGATCATCTTATCTTTTTTGAGTACTTTTAAGGCCACAGTTGTCCCATCCTCAATATGCTTAGCCAACACTACCTTGCCAAATGTTCCACTTCCCAGAACAGCTTCCAGAGAAAAATCTCTGATTTTGACAATTTTTCTCTTTTGGATCCTATTGGGAGGTTTAGGGCAGAATTCAGCCATTTTCTTTCTTAGTTCCATGGAAAGACCACAGGAGTTGAATACCATCGGCTCGCAATCCTTATGGTAGTTGTTGAAACAAACCTTGCAGGAACACATGAAGGTTCCTAAGCCAATCCTCTCACCGCAGTGTTCACAGTACCTTATTCCCCTACTTGTAGAATACTGCATGTTGTGCTCAATATTATAGTTTTTCTTTATCCGTTCTGATGTATGGTTGATTACCTTTTTACATTTGAATAAAATATAGTTTGAGCAATTTCCATGAACCCTCACATTGCAGTTTGAGCATTTAAATGCATTTCCAAAGATGGGGCACATTTTTGTGCAGACATTGCAATAGACTGGTGTTCCACAGTAGCATCTTTCAAAAAGATGTCCTTCTTTTGAGAGACATTTGATTTTTGCCTCATTTCTTCTTAATTGAATGGCGTTTTTGAATGAGGTTGAAAATTCAATATAGTTAAAATCCCCAAAGTCCACTACAATGTTATTTTGAATCGGATTTATAAAGAAATCACAGGGGAAAATCACCATGCCCAATAAAGTCTTGGTGTTCTCCCCAATTAGGTATATTTCTGTAAGTAAGCTATTCTCTAGGATGAGAGTAACTTCACTACCGGAATTCTCTATTTCTATAGTATTTTGGCATTTTCTATCCACATAGAATGCAATTTTTTTGATAACATTACATGGATCAAACTCCATGCTATTAATACGCAGTGTTAGCAAGCCTGTTGTAAAATCTAAGGTGGTTTTATAGCACGAGAATTCCTCCCTGAGCCTTTTCCGAATTAAAAATATCTTACTAGTTTGAAATGCCACTATAGGTTCAATTGCATCGTTTATAACAGAATCGTCCATTTTCAATCCTTTATATCCTTCTAGAATTTCCATTTCCCTCTTTATCACCTCGTTAAGAGAGCTCTTTGTCAAGACCGAGGTGGTAGTGCAGTAATTTTCAGGTTTTTTAGATTCAATTTTCTTTATTTTATATTCTATAGATTTATAAACCATTCCTTTCGATTGAGACAGTTGTGATTTAAGAGATTTCAGTAAAAAGTCCTTCTTCTGGTCGTTCATAACACTTCCTAAACCCACTCTTTAAATATTTCTATTAAATTATTTTGAAACAAAAACTAAAATACATGTTATATTAAGTGTTTTAAAATACGTCAATGAAGAAGGATTGCATGTTTAAGACACGGTATTATAAAGTATTAGCCCATCTATACTTTCAAGAATATTTATTAGTACACATATCCATCTGTTACAACCATTTGCTAATCTCCTCGAATGCATCTATACTTGCTATTTCCTTCAATTTTACCCTCTCATTTTTATAATATTCATTTTTCATGTACTTATACTCCATTAACTTATCAAACCCGTTGTTTACAATTCCTCCCCTCTTAATGCAACAGTTGTAAGCATCTTCAGTTTCCTTTACTAACTCTTCAATCTCCATAACACTTTCATGTAGCATTTGATAGTTTGTTTTGTACTTTAGTAATTGCTTATAACCTTTTTCAATGAAACTCTGATATTCTAATTCCTCTACTACCTTGTTCAGTTCAGCTTCTTTTTCCTTTAAAACCGAATCTCTTACTTTTAAAATTAAACTATAATTATTAAAACTAGACGATGGGGTGTTTTGGAACATACTGGCCTCAGTATGCCTCTTCATAATATGTTTGTCACTAATAACCTTGTCAGTCACTTTTCTTTCCAATTTGAAGTTTTTAGGAAACTTCAAGATATTTCTCAACACGAAATTATTAAATATAAATATATTTCTTCTAAATCTTTCTTCCAGCAGGGCTTTTATTTTGGATGAGGTACCTTTTGGAATAGATTCTGTTAAACAGTTTTCTAATTCCTTCTGTAATTCTGTAGTAAAAGAAATTGGTAAAAAGCCAAAATACTCAATTTCATCAGCATTGTTCATTTAAAGAGGGGATTCCAACATATTACATTGTAAAATGATGGTACTTACAGAAAAGTGCAATAAAACTATGAGCAACTATAGAATAATTTACTGGATCATTAATAACAACGTGACCATATCTACATCATTATAGAATAACAGTGTTATGTACATTTTTGTCGAAATATTTCAATTGTGCTTTATTGTAAATTGTTTAATGTTCCACACACTTCACATTGAGTCATGAATGGCTCATTTATAAATGTACAGACCGAACAGCTCCACTTCTTCTGAACATTTTCTTCACAATCATTTACGAACCTCTGGAAATCTGATTGAGTCGTAACTTTATTGAAGTCAGACTGGCTTCGATTTATAACTGCCTTAAATATATCATCTATAAATGAACGATCATAGTCAGTAGCCTTAGTTATGCTATTACATTTATCAACATCTTCAGCTGTCGCAGTGTTAAACCCGTTGGTGTTACTACACTTATAATATTTCTTTAATAGTATTAAAACATTTAAACTTCTAAACTTCTCAAATGTATATTCTCCATCGAAATATCCCGATATCTTTTTAATAAATGATTTGTCATTTTTAATACGGCAGGCCTTCAATTTATCACCAGTATCTGTGAATATAGAATTACTCTTATATCCTATCTCACATTTCACATAGAAATAATAAAGAGGCACCTCTTTGGTCTCTTTGGGAACTACGATATCATACTCATTTTTATACATATATTTTATATCCCTCTTGGTGGCAAAATACTGTGGATTACCTGTTACTTGTAAGGCATTGGCCGACATTAATCCAATAAATTGCTTAGTAAGCATTGCATTCTCTAAAATGATATTAGAGGATTTAACCAAAGTATCCTTGTCATTATCCACTGAACCATCTTTGCTCTCCTTGGTACTATCAGCCAAAATAGCTTTGCTATCATCACTTTTAAGGCCATCCTTATCTTCTCCATCATTACTTTCCACCACAACTGCTATATTCAGCATCTCCTCCATATCTATATTATCCTCACCTATCTTCCTCCACAATTTATAGCTAAACTCTAACTCATTCGCTGATAAAAAATCATAACTAAATAGCTTTTTTTCTTTAAGAAACAGCTTAGTATAAATCATCCCCACTATCGATATTTCAGAAAAATAAAATTGTGAAACTTGATCAATCCTAAATCCATCACAATATCTGTCGCAATCAATATTCCAAATTCCAGATACAATAATTTTAGCTGGCAAAGTTTTGCTACTATTTTCCATATCCTTGCTATTTGTATTTTTGCTTATAGGCCTTTCATCAAAATCTTCACTCATATACTCTTTTCTTCCCAGTAATAACCCAATGCTTTGTTTATTAGTCTCTTTCCACCTCTCTATAAAATTCTCTACACATTCACTATTATCAAACTCAACATAATCTACTTTTCTATAGATCTGTGGAATTAATGAAATTATTTTATCCATGCATTTACCACATGTTACATTTTTGGGATGATCTGCACAAACCTTCAAAATATAATCATATTCTGGTTCTACTTCGGACTGAGAGTCTAGCAACAACTTATATTGATTATAAGAAAGATATTTGGAGAGATATGAAAATGAGCCCTTTGTCTCCGGTTGTTTTTTGTTGTCATATGCCTTATCAAACGGATCCAATGTGGCACATTTGGAGCAAATCCCATCTTTAGGATGATTACATGTTTTTTCTGGCCTGTATACTGTCCTCTCTTTTTCTTTGCATTCTAAATATACCTCCATTTTATCTTTAATTTTTGATAAATCAAGTAGACTACTACTGTCAATATCATTATACAGCGTATACTCTTCTATTTGAAATCTCTCTTTGATTTTGTCGGCAATTTCATCAATAGAATCAAAAACAATTGCTTTCCTACCATTTGGACCATTTACAAACACTTTCATTTACAAAAGGGTATTCTGAAAATAATAAATAAAATTAATTTACAAGAATTGGTAGATATTTCACATAAATATCCTTGCTTTATAGGATATTACTGTAAAGCATGACCATCACTAATGACTTTGAATATCTTGGAAATTTCAAAAATGAGAAATGTTAATCTGCATTTGTTGGTCCATGCTACACCTTAGTTTGATATAATACTTTTCTTTTTGTATTAATCACTTTTGTTGAATTGTCCAAATATAAATAACTACTCAAAGTTAGTGTCAAGATAATAATTTATTTTCTTGGATGAATCAGCAAGATTGTTTCATTGAAAAGAATGACCATTTAAGTCTATAAAATGAAGAGGAGATCATATAAATCTGTTTATTCAATGCAATCAATAAATATCACATCTTACACTACCAATAATTCTGAAAATATCAAGGCTATGATTTATTCACTATATATTTTAGAAAAGTATGCTGAATAATCAAATTTGTGTAAATACTGTATATTTGAAAACTCCTAGATTATTTTCCAATCATTCTATCCAGTGTCTTTATGGCAGTATCACATTCTGTTAGAATATCAATGTCTTCTTTATTGGCTACCTGTTGGTCATAATCAGAGTATACAGAGTGGGACTCCATTTGTTTCACCAATTGTGCAATTTTATTCGATATAGGATATCTAATTTCTCTGAGTTTCTCTAACGGGTCCTGTAAATCAGTTAAGTTATTGTTGTGAGCAGCTTTCGATGTTAGATCTTCAATTGATTGATTCACTAGGTTCATGTCATCTACATCTGTGCCCATATGAAAATTATTGATCAAAATATTTGAAGGAATATCTAATTTTTCCTTTTTGTGTACATGGTTCTCACTTGTAGAAATTGTGGCCAAATCAACTAATACTCCCAGGGATTTGCTTCCATCATTTGTAGCATCTTGGATATATTTAGAATCGTTTGATTTATTGGGATCTGAGAACTTTTCGGAGGAAACTATCTCCTTTTCATAAAATTCATCAAAATCTTTGTCTAACTGCTCCATGATCTCTTTATATCTTTTATCAACATCATAACATGCACTTGAATACTGTAAAAATGATTGACTGGTTATGAGGGTGCTGGCTTGTTCCAAGCCAATCTCTGACGAATCAGATAAGATTTCCTGTTTTTGTAAATTAGAATCTATTGTTTCGTTACAAGCAGTACTCCACTCATTTTCCATATGTTTAGTCACCGCATCATTATTACTCAAATGTATATTACAATTCCTGTTTCTAACTTCCTTATTCAAGTGATTGCTGGTATCATGGGCAAATTGTATATCATATTTGATGCTTTTATGGAGATGTTTTGTACCATCGACAATATTACTTGGTTCACAAATAAGCTTTTCTTCCCCTTTTTTATTTCCATCCGTCTTCCCGTTACAAACCTCAATCAAATCACTTTTATCTTTAGCCTTGCCTATATCTAATACATTCCAAACTTGAGTGTTGCCAACCTTACTAGAATCTTCAATACCATTGATTGTGGCTTCCACACACTCAGTGTCATTCTCACTTGTAAAATACTCGTAGATTTGATTCTTACTTTCATCAAACCTCACTATTGTTTCTCTACTCATGGGGAGGGAATTTTAAAAATTAATGAAATTATTTGGTAAAATACAGATTTGGAATAGTAAGAGTTGGCTACAGCTGCAATTACTTTAAAATGAGATTTTTCGACAAGTTATTCTAAAAGATAGAAAGTGGCTATGAAAAGTCGAGCGATGATGCTATTTGAAAAATAAAAACTTAATACAGAGTAGTTTAAGGATACGAAACAGAGAGAGAAAAATCGAGAGATTGTTTTTAAATTTTTCTAGAAATTTTCAGGAAATTTTTTCTAGAATTTATTTTTTTAAAAAAACTTTTCTTTTTCAAAACATGGCCAATGATAGTAAAGGATATTACAAAGCCTTTGGAATTCCAGCAGGCTCTGATATCAAATTGGTAAAGAAAACATATAAAGCAAGGCAGGGGGAGTTGCATCCAAATGGAGCAACACGTAGAAAAATAAGAAACTCGCCAGAATATCAAAAATTATCACAAGAAGAGAAAGATGCAAAAGAGAAGCAATTCGATGAAGAAATTTCTAAGATTAATCTTGCATATTCTGTAATTGGCGACGAGGAGAAGAAGAAACAGTACGATGAAGGTACGGGCGAGTACGGTGCATTCAATGGATTTTCAGGTGGTTTTGGAGGGTTTGAAGATTTATTCAGCAGTTTTACTGGGCAATCTAGACAGAGGACCCCAAAGACTGAAGACACAGTCACAAATTTGAAGATAACTCTGAAAGAATCGTATACGGGAAAGGTTACTAAATTCAAGATAAACTCATTGAAGCCGTGTAAGCCATGCTCTGGGAAGGGATATTCCAAGGTTACGAAATGTTCAACCTGTGGAGGTAGAGGAAGAGTGATTATCCAGAGAAACTTGGGGCTTATGGTGACTAGGCAGGAGGTCCCATGTGATAGATGCCGTGAAGAGGGAGAAATTGGGGAAGGACCACCATGTACTGGGTGTAAAGGACAAAAGGTGGTCAAAGAGCCTTTTGTTATTGAAGTAAATATTTCTCCAGGAATAAAGAATGGCACTGCTTTGAAGTTTACTGGAAAGGGCAGTCAGAGCCCAGGATGCACGTCTGGAGATGTTATTTTCAAAGTGAATGTACTAGAGGATCCAAAGTTTCGAAGAAATGGTGACAATCTGATTGGGTCGGTTGATGTTGACTTACTTACGGCACTTTCAGGTGGGGTAGCTTATTTTGATCACTTAGATGGCCGCAAATTGGCTATAAATATCCAGCCAATAACTAATTTTAAAGATTGTATAAAATTATCAGCAGAAGGCTTTAAGAGTGGCGATAAGAAAGGCGATTTGTTCATTGAGTTAAATGTGAAGATTAACAAGAATCTAAACAGAAGTAGTCTGAGTTCTGTGCTATCTCCACTGGTTAATAAGCCAGAAGGATCGTATCAAAGTATTAATGGAGCATTTTCACGAATACCCGAAGCTAGTAAGGGCTATTCTCAAGAGGATTCTGATGATGATTATGCACATAGTGCTCATTCTTTTTTTAGAGGCTTTGGAGGATTTTAAATAAATTTATTTATACAAATCGATCTGAATTACTTATTGTTGTGTGTATCGAAGGATATAGTTTACGTACGTGCAACTAACTCTCACTTTACTTTTGATCCATTAGCTTTATGCTTCATTGTTTTGGAAAGATTGGAAAATAATGTATTCCAATTTTTATAATTTCCAGATAAATATTTTTTCACCCATTCATGAAAGACTCCTCGGAAATGCTCATCGAATCCGAATATAAGCTGTGGAAGAAGAACATTCCATATTTGTATGATCTGGTTTATACCAATGTTCTTTCTTGGCCAACCCCAAGTATTCAATGGTTTCCAGACGTGGAAAGAATTAGCAATACAGCAGAAAGTATTCAGAGGCTTCTTTTAACAACTTTTAAGGCAGGAGTGGAACAAGAAAACTTAATAATTGCAAAAATAGGCTTTCCAGATTTGGTAGACGAGGATGTTCTGAATAATGTCAATATTACATTTTCACAATCACAATCTATTCCTGTAGAGGTTGAAATAAATAAAGCGAGATACTGTCCCCAGGCCACAAATCTAATAGCCTGCAAAACAGAAGGCTCCAATATCTTAATATATGACTATACAAACCATGGATCACACGGATCTACAAATCCAGCCGATTCTATTCTTGAGGGACATGATGATGGTGGATTTGCAATTGAGTGGAATCCAAACAGATTTGGAGAGATACTCTCAGGAGGTAGGGATAAGATGGTGAATGTCTTTGATATAAACTCTGGTTTGGTAAGAAGCTTTAACAACATTCATTCCGGGATTGTAAATGATGTATCTTATAGTGCATTCAATCCACATATATTCGCCAGTGTATCAGATGACAAAAGATTGTGTATTACGGATTGTCGAAGTGAAAACGATTTCATTTCATTACAGAATGCCCACTGCTCCACTATCGAAGCTGTAGATTTTTCTCCATTAAAAACCGAGTTGCTAGCCACATCTTCTAGCGATTGCTCAGTAAAAATTTGGGACAAGAGATGCATTCAAAAACCCCTTCTTACTCTTCGTGGCCACAGAAATGATGTGCTAGCAGTTAAATGGTCTCCCCATTATGAATCGATTCTTGCATCATCCTCGAAAGATCGTCGGGTCATACTATGGGATCTCAATAGAAGCGATATCCAGTGTGGGGATGAATCTCCAGAAATACTCTTTATACATGGGGGTCATACTAGCACAGTAGAGGATTTTGACTGGAATACGGCAGAACCGATGGAAATATGCAGTGTATCTTCAGATAATGTGTTAAATGTATGGAAAGTACCTGTTGAGGAGTATATTTAAGAACAAATCCATACAACTATTGTACTTGCTTAGAATTTCTGACTGCACTGCTGTGGTAGCATATCTCAGTAACTATGATATTGGTCTACCGACACATTTTCTACAGTTCCATCGTTGTGGTATGACTACAACTATCAAAGTCATAACAGATCGCTGATCAGAAAAGACCAACCTAATATGGAATATTTATTCCGGAATTAAATATAAAGAAATTCCATATAAAATAAATAGTGCTAAAAGCTTGAAGTATACCTGGCGGCTTTTCAATTTTGATTCTAACAAGCGCTATTGTTCGCATATTTCTTGTTTATGATTTTATTTTGATATCCAAGCTTACAAATAGTCTGATCAATGGTTATAAGCTTAATGAGATTCTAGAACCATTTGATTTGGAGTCCTATCGATTTGTTTACTTTCTTTTATTTATTTATTTAGAAAACTAACGGTATTTAATTACTTGCTTACCCTTAAACAATGTCAAATAAGCGTCTTTTTCAGAGCTTCTTTGCAGAATTCCTAGTGTCTTTCATTTTTGGTTTTGCAGTATATTCTGCTATAATAAATACAAAAGTTCCAGGGTTTTACATTTCAAGTGTGAGTGTGGGATTGACTGTAGGATTGTCTGCAGTGGCCATAATATATACCTTTTGTGACCATACTATCAGTCATTTTAATCCTGCAATCACATTGGCCAGTATGATTACACTCAAACTAGATATAATCAATGGGCTGGGCTATATTATCTGTCAGTTAGCTGGTTTCCTTGCTGCAGCAGGAGCAGTACTCTGTTGTTTCCCTGGCACAAACGGCACACTACTGGGTTATATTAGACCAAATAAGGTAACAGAGTATGTTTCGAACTGGAATTTGTTTGCTACGGAGTTTTTACTTACCTTCATTTTGGTGTTTGTTGCCTTTGAGGTCGGAGTAAATGCTGTTAGAAATCCAGACTGTTCACTATATGGTGATGAGATTCAGATAGATAGATCTAAATTTGCACCGCTTGTTATTGGATTCACATTGGGTTTTTTGGCATTTTTAGCATCTACGACGTCTGGAGGAGCATTCAATCCTGGAATAGTATTTGCACCTACTGTATTGCACGGCGTTTGGACGAATTTTTGGATTTACATTGCTGCAGAATTTGCAGGGGGTTTGGCTGGAGGATTGGTCCAAGTATTCATATTATTCAAATAGACGAATAAATTTCAAAATTTTCCTGCATTTTACAGAATTTCAAAGCTCTTGGATATTATTAACATACCACTGTAGACCAGATACAGGTACAGATACTCTAGAAAAGTTTCGTGGGATTTTAATGGTTTAATAAAAATTTAGTTATTTCTCAGGATAAATTAAATCAACACTATGTATTCAAGTAATGTCATGATAGAGCATATGTGAAGATTTCCATTTCATTTTAATATGTTCCATTTATCAACTATTCTTGACAGATTTCAGTGCATTTTATTTATTCATTACCAGAGGCATTACTACAAAATTCAAGCTTAAATAAACCCCCATAATCATATGTGCATAAAGTTTACCATAAAGATATACCTTGTTTATCTTATCCAAATTTACAATCATTTTTACCAATAAAACCAACAAATTAGATACTAGAAATATTTCCATCATTTTTTTACTACAAAAATATGGCAATGCTGTATAGTTGAGTGATTCAGGAAAGATAGAGACGATGAGCATGCTGAAAAAGAAGCAGAAGTATAAAGAAAACCCACAAAATGTAACAAACTGAATGTTTGAGGCACGTCTGCTGGGAAGTGCAAAGTTCAACTGCTTTACAATATCAATACTCAAATGATTGTTAATAAAGCCGGTATTATTTGTGTCTATGCTGTCTAAGTTGACAGTAGTGGACTTATATACTATATACCATATTATACTGTATATTAAAGGTATGGATATCCTCCTGTTGAATTGCTTGTATATTCGACCAAAATCTACAGTAATTAAGAAAAATCCTAATGATGGAATTATGGAGTAAAGACCCTCCTTATTCTGCATAATAAATCCAATTCTGTTTTCATCGAGTAGGATAGGATTTAGAAATTTGGATAGAAAACCAGTAAGTATCAGAAGACAGACACCAATAGCTGAATATCTATAGTTTGCGATAGAGCTGGATATCCTCTTACTATCATTATTTCTTTTGGTATTCTTAGAAACATCAATAATCCGATTTCTATCAAAATATGAATCTGTAAGCTCTATTATATTATATGATAAGTGCAGCAAGCATAGAACAAAATAGAAATTCATGTGATAGCCATACTCGTGTGGATTGACATACAAATTGCATGCTTTTATTACAAATAGTCTAATAAGTCCTAGAATAAATAAAATCATAATATTTTTTGTAAAAACATGGTATAATACATTACTGAGCCTAATACTCAGCTGCCTGGCTGGTTTTGAAACATAGGCTGCATTGAATATAAATGAGTATACCCCCATATCCATGTATCCTAGCCCGAACGAATCAGATTTCCCAAGCCGAGATATCCATATATTTTCAAAATCACACATTAAAATACAGACTGTACATATTGTAATCATATGACACCTACATATATTGAAGTGATTCCTATAGAAATCTGTAGGATAATTCATGGAGCTTCTTTGAGTGGATTCTACCTTAACTAATCGACCCTTGTGATGATGTACAATACTATGACGAATGTTTTTGTTCAAATTGTTCTGAGCAGCATTGACTGACTGTTTAGAGCTTTCTTTGCTGTCTAATGCTATTTCCCGAGTATTCAGTTTGATTTTAATATTTCTTTTTATTAAATATCTTTTTAAAAATAAAAGTGGAATAAGGGAAATTATTAGGTGGTTGGAAATAGTTGGATGAAGAAAAGCAAGATATTCTGGAATTATTATACAACAGAATTGTATAAAGTAGTTGTTGCTGGTGCATACCAGAGGGAGCATGAGTGGTATTAAGAGTAGCTTCATAATTTCAGATTCGATGTGTGAAAGAAACATTGAATTTATAAGGGCAGAAACCTTCTGAAGTAATCAAAAGTCTATACAAAACCATATGGTATGGCTGAATATCAGTTCTATCAGATTATTTATTCCAAAAAAGCAACTGATATATAAGCTTAATGACTTTTTAATTCCTCTGAGGCAAGAAAGCCATAATATGAAACTGATCAGTGATACCACCCAATCAACACTTATAAATACATTCATAAACAAACAAAGGATATGTCGTTTATATACAAGGGTCTTAATATACACCAGAGGAAAATTTGACGTTCCTTTGATCAATAAAAATTAAAAAGTGAGGTTGTTAAGTATTGTTACAAAACACTATAGGCAATAATCCCATATTTAATAGAATTTAAAGAAGTCTTTTGGAAATGTTTCTTTTATTAAGCAGTATATAAGAGTCAACATAATAATTGTCAAAAATAATTCATAATCTTTGATGATGAAAACTTTATTAATAATGGTTAAGCATATATAACAGCCCCATCATTGCTTGCTTCAACCGTTGATGTAGTTACCAATGCCTTAATTAACTCAACAAAACTTAGAAGGCATGAAATACATAGAACGAATAGAAAAAGCGGAAGACTCATAGCAATACCACTAATAGCCACATATATTGCAAATATAACATTAATTATAACTAAATTGCGCAACATATTGACACCTTGAGACTTTGGGACTATCATATATACAATAATAGCTGGTATTATCCAACTATGACAAAAGATAAAAAGTCCCAAAAACAATAAACCAGGATTATAATTGTCCTGAGAGAGGTTTGACTTTTTGATAATTTCCACTGGTTGTTGGGCTTTATGTGAATAATTCATCTCGTTAGCTTGTGGTATACGAGCATTACTGTGGTAACTTTCATCCACTTCTTTACATAAAATTGGGCCATTTCCATTATCGTGACGTAATCTATTCATGTCACATTCCACATAAGATACTGTCCTTTCTGATTCCCCACGGTCGCAAAACACTAATGTAGCTAAGAATAGTGGAACTCTCAGCATTTTAACCCCAACAAAGTACCGAATATTATATATATTTCTCAAAAGAGCAAATTGCATTGATTTCTCAAAATGGAATACTGGCACAAAAATATTTCAATGAATATTGTTGAATAGCATGATCAACTATTACACTTTGTATATGCTAATTTCAACTTATCAATATTCATTTTTAGGTAATTAATATCCCGAAAACTTATAATTGAGCAAAACAATGTTCGAGATCAGTCACAAAATTGTTGTAGAGTTTGTTATCTGCAGTAATTTTGTGAGTGTATTTTAATTGGATATCATTAGTAATAACCAAAATGATACAATAGTCTAAATTACCGGATTCCATTCTCTAATTTTTTTTTGAATAAATCAAAAACTTCTTTTTTTCTGTCTATCTTGTTTCTTTCAATTTGAATGCTCTCAAATTTCTCTTTAAATAGCTCATAGATATTGTTTGAGTTAATGATTTCATTAAAAAATTCTTTTTCAATAATTTTATCTTCTTTTCTACAACTTTCAGTAGGTATATCACTGCTATCATCTATTACTCCAGATTTTGTGTCATCAATTTGATCTTGTACCCTATCCAATTCTTGTTTTTTTTTAATACCTACCATCTTCTTAATCTCATTTATGGTTCTTATTGTTAATTCTATGTCATTTGCTGGAAATTCCTCCGTATTTCTATTCTCACAAGTACTCCTTATATTTCTCAGGTAATTTTTGATTTTTTCAATACTACCTTCAATCTCATTTAAATTACTCACTTTTTTCACAATTAATTTTTGGCCGTGCTTTGTTATTGAAATCATATAGTTTAAGGGTACAAATTGTAATAAAAAGTATATAAATTATTCTTTGATAAATTGCAGGATTCAAAATAGTTAATGGTTATTCTGGATAATTTAAATTTTGATCTACATTAGAACAAATAGTATTGTAGCAGTTGTATCCATACATTTCCATCAGTGCTTTATGATTTTATTGCTAATAAGGATGACCCCTTTCAATAATTTAATTGGGAAATTCAATATCATTAAATATTTCAAATCAAGCCCCTTATGATTTTTTCCTTACTTTACTACCTATTGATATCCTCAATTACACTCACACACGAACAACTATCAAAACATTATTTATCAAAGTATAAAGCTAGTGATATATTTACAAAGATTTTGTATGATTCGGAAGGTAATAGCATTTTTGTTTTCAGAGATGATTCAGGAAATATATATTGTAAACAGGATCCTTATTCTATCACTATCTCAATGATTGGTATTTCACTCGGAACAAATTGCTGGAACTTATTCAAGATTATCTTAAGGCTAAATAATATAGAACCGAAGTTTCAAAATGTTGAAGTAACCCCGGTGACAAAGGAGGAATATAACTTGGACAATCAAGAAACATTTAGGGATAACAAAAATCAAGAATATATTGAACAATTTTTCGTGGATACAACTGATGGAGATGATATCATATGTCACATATTGGATATTTTTGAGGGCAAATCCAATCTTATTACAGTACAAGGCAAGAATAATCAAATCTATTCATTATTAGCATGTGATGGTAAATTAATATGTAGAACGTCCGGAATGGGTTCAAGCATTTGTGTTTATGATGATAAAAAAACCCGTCATGCAGCCAAGTTTGAAAAAAGACCTGATAACTATGTGTTTAAAGACTTAGAAAAGGAGCTTCCTTCATCTTTTGATTTAGAATTGTTACCCCTTAAGCAGTTTATAGATGATAAAAATACATTTCATTTTGAAAAGGATAGAACTTCTTGGTGGAGCCTTAATTACATCAACAATTACAATAAAGAAGTGTCCGTGGCAATTGAAAAATCTAAAGAATACATAGAGAGCAAAATTAAAATAGATGAAGAGTTATGTAGTCTTTACGAATCATCCGAAGGATTTAAATCTATTCTCGATAATGTTTTAAGGGAAATGTTTTTAGATAAAATATTATCTCTTACCTATGAAGTTTATATAATTGTAAGCAAAGTAAACCAATCGATTGAGTTATTTCAATTAAGTCCTTCAATTAATGTATCAATCAAGTCTATTGATGAATTAGATTTACAGCAAATTAACACTAATTCGGTAGATATTTCTTTATATATGACTAATCTAGGGATTCTACAAAATAAAAATACAGAGATAACAGATATGCTTGTACGTATGAAAAATAGCTGTAACCCTAATCCACTTCCAAAATGGGCATATCCAAAAACCTCACAGAAAATACATCCAGCTTTGTTCTTGATAATAGGAATTACTAGTTGTACTGTGGGTGTCTTGGCATATAAATTTCGCACGACAAATAATCAAATATTATTAAATAGGGAGTAAAACCTACAATATATCTTTTTTTAAATATTACCAAATATCAAATTCAAATCACAACTATTTGTAAATGATATGTTAAAATAAGTACAAAATGTATGTCTTCTTATTAAACACCAATCCTGAATACAACATCAGCAAAGTATAAAATATAGTTAATTACTAATTTTTTTATTTAAGAGGCTGTCAATAATATATGAGTTAAATAACTCTTTGCAAACTCAATTGCAAAGAAATACACTTTATTCATCTATATAGTTTGATCGTTCCAGAATTCCCCTTTAAAGTCATCATAACTTACATTTAATTCCTAGTTTCCCAGTAGTTTATTACATTCACCGTGATATGCCAGATAGAAATCATCTTCCCTCCTTCTTTCAAGTGGAATATTGTAAAACAGATCTGTAAAGTACTTCCCACATAAATCACAGGCACGATTTTTATAGTTAAAATACATAATGCTTGCTTCTACTATAGTATTGCTACTCTTTTCAACCTGAAACTCCTCTAAATTATTATAGGATCCTTCTTGAATTTGGTGACACCTTAAATTACTGAGTTTGAAATCTAAAATAGGATGGTTTTCTACTGTAACTATTCTATCATCTACCGATACAAATGATATTTCATTGGTATTGCAGCTTCTAATCTGATCTATTGTCTTTATTTCCATGGAGTTCTTATAAATCAAATATGTCCTGTGCAATTCAGTCAGTTTGTTGTGAAACTCCTCTTCAGAGCTTGTTTTCGTTTTAAAACTCAGAAGATTGTGCTTAAATTGTTTGAGGGAGAGAATTCTAAATTGCTGCAAATTCATAAAAATGGCCCACCGTTAATGAAAATTAGAAAAACAAATTTTGTCTATTCGATCGATTTAACATAGATTTCATCAAGAACGGAGTTTAATCAATTTAAAGTATCAACCTTATGTCCATTTTAAATTCCATACAATTTAGATACAGATGTTATGAATCAAATAGATGATCAAACATCTCATTCTCAATATTCATACCAAATTCATCTCTTAATATGCCAATCGCTACTGGTATCAAGTCCAAGTATTCCCTTGTGGTCTCATCTAAATCATTGTGCTTTTTGCTAAAATTACTTAAAATATTCAATCTATGGTTCAGTTGTTTCAACAGATATTTACTATCCTTATTATGAGACTTTCTATTTGGTTGAATCCTCTTATCGCTTCTAACCATAAAGTACTTTTTATTTTCATGAAGTATTTCTTCATATTTTTCGCCATGTGGAATGTCCAACTCAGTTTTATAAATAATCATCCGTTGGAAGAGAGAGCTATTTGAGGTACCAATTTCAATAAATAACTTTAACTTGATTACTCACGATTAGTATCACATCGGGCTAAGTATGATTATCAAGTCTGTCATCCAAGCTGAACACTTACCTATATCGATATTTCCAACTATTCTATACCAGATTTTCTTGCTGGATTTGTTACCTATATTTTTTAACCCTAAAATGGCACAGAACAAAAATTCTGAGAAATCAAAAATTAATAATTCAAGGCGAAGTATATGTGAACGATCGGCAAGTTCAAAAGAAACCCATGAGATAGCGAACAAAACCATCCAGAGGGTAAATTCTACAGATGGTGAGAAATTAGATGAGGAAGTAGGCAATGAGAATAAAATCCGATTATTGAAACAGTTCGAGACAATTCTTAGAAAGTGTTCCTGTGAGGAAATGAATTTAAGAAGTTCGCGTAGAGTAAATGTTTTTACAGCCACCAATTCCATTAAGCTGCTGGCTGAGGCTGGCTTTGATACTCCACAGATAAAATGGGGCCTGAATACTCTTATCGAGCAGAACATCATCTATAAAGTTAAATTTATAAATAAGGAAAGTAAGTTGGTTGATATCAATCCTACCAATACACTACTGCCTTCAGATTTATTTTTTTGGGACAAAGAAGATAACACTAAGATTAACCTTATTCTCCTAGGTATTCTGATTACGTGTGGAGTAATATTGCTTATGTTCAAGATTTTGCCTGGATGGCATAGAAAGGTAATTTACTATGCAAGATATCCTCTATTGGGATTTTTAATATTTTTGGGAGTTGCAGAACTGGTGAGACTTGTAGTGTTTGTATGCACTCTTGGATTAAAGGAGCAACTGTGGATTTGGCCAAATCTATTTGCAGATTGTGGATTCTTTGAGAGTTTTGTACCACTTTATGAATGGACTGAAAGTAAGGAAACTGAAAAATAAACAATTGGTTTATGTTTAGAATATGTTTTTATTAAAAGTAACAAGATACACATAAATTTATCCGTCTCGGAAACTACATATAAAATACCTCAAAGAGTTTTCCTCCTTACATGGTTTGTGGCATATGTTTAACGGGACCCAATTAACATATTAAAACATATTCGTTCTAGAAACTCCTCTAAAACCAAATATTTTTAGCCCTATTGTAGCAGATGCTCCTAGTTACGAATTGTTTCAAGCATATGACTTCCATCCTTCTGGTATATGAATCATTCTATCAATTTAAGATTTATAAGTTTCAAACCCATTTAGATTCCCTTATTGAAAAAAAGGTTTCTGTGGAGTATCGTTCACTTATTGGATGTATACGAAAGGATGTTGGATTGTTTGTAGAAAGAGATTGCAATTACAAAATATTTAACAAGCTTTTGGGAGACAGGAGGTATGGGATTATATATGTAAACTTTTTCGGCAACTTCTATATTTCATTAAAAGTAGATCCTAAAAAAATTTATTTTGTTCTATCTGAAAATCTGCCTGAAAATGATCAAATAGCAACCGCCATCTCAAGATGTACAAAATATTTCACCAGAATAACAATGGTGCCGTTCTTAAATAACAATATTTATAAATTATTTTTGGAAATTAAAGAATTTGTGATAAATAACATTGATTCTTCTGGCAATATAAGCATATTTAGCAACACTCTAACTTCCAATCAAATTCGCAGAAAATCCAATAAAGATTCTGATTCAATTCTGAGAAGCCTGAAGGATAGATTTAGTGAAAGGTACGAAGGTGTTCAGAGTATGATCTATAGCTATTTGAGACGGAATAGAAGAAATCCAAGTGTTTTAGGTTGTACTGATGGATTTAATTATGATGGCATCATTTGTCAGATTGATAGATTGAATCATTGCAACTTGATTCATTTTGAAATTGAGGAGATTGGAACAACAGTAGAAACTGTTTACTTTGAGAAGAATGGTATTTTAGAGTCTGTAAGAGCCGTATTCAATGAATCTATGAAAGTGAGTAACAAAGAGGAATTTGGAACTAAAATGATAGATTCGGTTTTAAATATTTTGGTAGAAGAGGGCATATTGAAATATAAGATAGACTTGCTGGAATTTCCGGATATTGTTCCGCTGATTGCACCATTTGATTTTTTTTCCAAGTCTCAGACGATCAAATTTGCTAGAATTAACATTTTGAATGGAGGGTTTGATTTGAGAAGGATCGAAGGAAGTGAGCTGATGGATTTGTTTAATATGGAAGTTGTGAGGAAGTTGTGTAGGGATGGTGGTGTGTATATAGTCACTGGAGTTAAATAAATCTCTATAGTGTTTGTGTATTTATTTCTAGGGAATATGGTGTGTAATCTTCATAGGTTAGAGTGTAGTAGAGTTCTGTATACTCGATGATTTCCTATTGGTTTGTTGGAATTTCGAGTTGAAAGAGTAAGAAATATCTTGCTGTAGAAGTTAATTTTAAGAAGGTTTTTAGCATTTCAAAGTTATTGTGATAAAGTAAAAGTTTAACGATATATCAGCAATCACTATTATTAATTTGCATCTTAGATATCAGACTTTCTAGTTAAAGGGTTCTGATGGATTACTCTGAGATTCTTGAGAGTGAAAAACAAAGAGATAGCATGGAAAAGCGCTCCTACTTACCAACTAAAAACCATTTCGGTATTAAAAATTTAATTTGTATTCCAAAATAGAATCTCTCTTCTGAATATGCTTTAGAAATTCCTGTACTGCAATTGATCCTAAGAGACAGTATATTTCTGGTGATGTAGTTTCATCTTTCATCTTGCAGACTTCTTTGCTTAATTCATGGCATGATGAATTCTTTTTGATGGACTTACATTTTGTACAAATCGAATAAAAGTCAGTTTCTGGTTTATCCATTTGATCAACCACAAATGTAAAATAACTTGGTTCAGTGGGATTCTCCTCGATTTCAGAAGTTTTGGCATATTTAGTATCTATCTGGATATTATTACAAGTAGTTGGACTAATTTCACCAGAATTATCGCTAGTGTTGTTAAGAATCTGTATATTTACATATTCATTGATTTCCTCCAGATCATCTGGAATAATTCGTTTACATTCTTTAATAATGTCATATGCCACTCGAATATCCTTTACACCCAATAATACCGTATTTTTTAAAATTTCAGCGGATGTTAAATTAGTGGCACCCAAGATGGTTACAGAACAACTTTGCAACGCTTTTTGGGTGTGTAAGCCAAATAATCTGATCTGACGATCATATTTATCGGTGTTCAATAAAATATTCTCGGAGTTTGTTTCCATGAGGGGGAAGAAACAAAAGCACTCATTCTTGCTGCCTACAAATGCCAGTAGAATGTATTTAATAACTATTCATTTGTTTGAATATTCTTTCATTAACGTTATCACTCATTTCGTTTATTTATTTCCCTTATCTGCTTTTTATTAGTACATTTGTTGTTCTTAAATTTTTCCGGCCCTGTATGTCTGAATTCGGAACGGATTATTCAAAATATTTTAAAGAAGATGATTTTGTTAGCTATTACGACGAAATTGATGTTTTTGATTTCGAATTCAACAGATTAACTGGTACTTTCACCTATCCATGTCCATGTGGAGATCAGTTTGAAATAAATATTGAGGAGATGAAAAGTGGAGAAAATATTGCGAGATGCTTTTCATGTTCATTGATTCTTGTATGCGTGTTTCAAGAGAAGGATATTGAGAAATTTGAAAAGGAGATGTCTCAGGGATGATGAGCAAATTTATTGGAGTGCGATATTAATTTGATGGAAATAAATCTTAAATTTGTTGAAAATGTAAAATAAGCTCAAGAAAATGAGTTTTTAGTATTTATTCATCAGAGAAATGCTACTAAAACCATGAACACTATTATTCCCGCTAGGACATAGGAAAGAATCGCCCACCAGGAAGTGGCATAGCTGTTATAGGGTTCACTCGGGAATATTTGCCCATTTTTGGAAATAAATCGTGTAGAGAAAAATTCGTTTTGGTTCTGACTTGGATCTTCAGTCGAGTATTTTATTGTATAAACTTCTTTTTTATTTAAATTTATGCTATTCAACGAGATTATGTAAACTTTTTGGTAAAGATATTTCCTAAGGATATCCAGCTTGGTCTGTTCTGGTATTGTATATTTGTTCCTTAGAAATATAAAGCCTGATGACTGATTATCTGCAAAAGGGTTACTGGATATGTACTCTTTCTCAGCTTCTATTCTTTGTCTGTTGAATTCTTCTATTAGCTGTTTTACTTCAAGCACTCCAATGTATGATGGTATCTTTTCACTAATATAGTCGAATGGCTGGCCTTCATTAAGTTCTTTGTGAACCATCTTCATTTCGGAGTAATTCCTTGGAAGTATAAAATCTGTTAGGGGTCTGACTGGAATAAGACCGTTTGGATCATTATCCCCATTCATTTTGTATAAAAAGACCTTTTTAATGAAAAGTGGTTTGTTGAAGACTACCTTTGCTAAATTATTGGGCTCATATGTATTGATGCCAATGTGTGAACAATTGGTTATAAGCAGATTAATAGCAGCTGAGTACAAATTCATGGATTTAGAACTATAAAAAATGATCAAACTCTCGATCAAAAAACAAACTTCTTAAATTAGTTGGTAAAATATGCTACACAGATGATCAACACAAGGAAATCCAAGAAACACATGACTTATGTAGGCATTTTGATTTGTTATTTGTTAGATCAAAGTACTCTAAGCCGATATCAAAGCCAATAAAACCAAAGTATGCATTATTGTGAGAAGTAGTTTTTACATAACTACACTTTTCTAACTTTAAAAAACTCCTTTGTATACATACAATATTATATATGTTAAGAATCATCACTAGTAAGCATAAATCACCAAACAACTGAAATTAATAATATAAAGCAGAGAATCTTGTCTAAATTCATCAAACGAATGTCGTTAAAATAAGATCATCTCGAGATTATGAATTTTTGTTTATCTATAAAAAAGCTGTTTGGAGCTGAAAAGGTTCATCCCCTATAAAAAACCTATCATCATATACCAAGCATAAATCTTTATTTATTTACATGTTTGTTTTTTTCAACTATTTGAAAGTCTCAAACCCTCAGAGATGAACCTAGGCCGACAACCTTTATCTGAGTTAGATTTTAACAAACTGTGGTTATCATTATATAAACAATTCTACAGTCTTTATACGCTGGAGACATGCGATGGGTCAGTCGTTTACGACACTATATTTACAATCTGCACATCCAATTCAAACTATGAGACCAAGTTGTATTGGAAGATAGGCGATTTCCTATACAATCGCTGTAAAGAGATAACTAAGAGTATTATGGAAAAAGGCAGGGAATTAAAGAATTTACATAATGAAAATGCCATAGTAGATGATGTAAGCCACAAAATCGATTATGGAGATAGAGCTACTTCACAAAATAGTGGTGATGTCTCAAAAGAGATGCTATCTCAAAGCAACTCAAGTATTACTTCAGCCAAACCATTATTACACTCTGTGGATAATTATTCGGCGATATCGTGCTCTGGTGCTTTGATAGACTCTACTATTTTGGTAGAATATTCCAAGCTATTTATTAAATATCGTAAGTTGGTCACTACAATTGATCAGCTAAGTGAAATGTTAAATGACTGTATGAAAAGTAGGAGCATTATTGATTTCGGATTTCTTCTATGGGAAAAATGTGTGATTAAGGAAATGGTAAGCATAAATTGCGAAGATAATATAAGCAACAGTGACATATTCTTTATATCAGTTTACTATATGCGTACATTTAATGATAGACAACCTCAATCTGATGACCACATCGATTATAAATGTAGTATTAAGCATGGTAGTAACTCTGTAAAAACCCTTATTAACAATCCCAGAGAAGAAGGTATCAAGTTCCATCAAAATTCTACAACTAGCAGCAAGAACATACCATCCATACTTTACACCACAGGCACACTACCAAAGTGTGGTCTTACTGGAACCTCCTTCAATTTCGATCTACTATCTCATAAATTAAATATACTTGAGTCTTTCAAATCCATTCAGCCAAATCCTTCAGACCCATTGCTTTTCTATAGATTAAACTATGAAAAGTCGGCAGTTCGTCAGTTTGTTTACAAATATTCCTACATTTCTCAGATCGATGATTTGTATAAATTTTGCAAAGAATTTCGAGACACGGTTAATTTTGAGAGAGAGCTTTTTTCAGGAACATTTTTAAAGGAGAGTAAGAAGAGAGTGTTCAATGTATTAGAGAGGGTGTTGATTGGCGAGAGGAAGAAACTGATAATTAAAGCAATATCTGAGGAGATGAGTCGAAAATATCAGAAACTGCATGATGATATTGAGAGCAAAAGCTCTTGTCCTCATTTCACAAGTCATGTGATAGGTGCACATGGTGATGATTTCTGTATCCTTATGGATGAAATAGACAAGATATATGACACCAAAGATGATATTCTATGCAGTGAATATGTCATCGGTGATGATACCAGAAACAAGTCTGAAGACTTAATTAGCATGAACATTTCAATGGAGATTGAAACTTCCCTAAACACGCGGCATAATATCATTCATTTCTTTATATCTAAATTAGGTCTATTGGATGGGGGATTTGATTTGGTAAAAAGGGCATATTTGGCATTTGTGGATGAAAATATTTTGGAATTGAATGGAAACATCGATGAAGTGTACACAAAATACGACAGTATAATGAAGTTTACTGTAAACTGTGAGGAGGGAATTGGTGAAGATAAAATAGGTACAAAACTGAAGCAGGCTGTGAATACAAACATGATTCTCAAAAATATTCTTGATGAAGCATTCAGAGCTGAGCTACGCAGGACAAAACCGTGTTTTCTAACTCGCTTGTGCGAGTATAGTAACAAAATAGTGGAGAGAAGTATTATTTCACACAGACCTTTTTTGGAGAATAAACGATCTGGAGGAAATGACAGCAATAAGATTCAATTAATTAGCCACGACTTACTCGATCAAAAGAATATTGACCCCACAATCAATCAGTATGTCAAAAGCACTGAAAAAACTAACTATGTCAGCACATATAATGTGTTCATAACCATGATACATTTGGTGAGTGATTTGGATGAATTTATAAATCTATATAAGGATTATTTCGCAAACAGAGTACTAAATGGAAGCAGTTGCTTTAAAAAAGAAGAAAATATTGTTGTAGAGCTGAAGAAAATATGTGGAAAGAGTCTTAAATATCAGGAGCTAGAAAATATGATGACTGATGTTTTGAGTAGTTCGGATATGATGACAAGAATACAAAATATAACACATTTCGACAAATATTATGGTAGATTTGATCCTATTAGTACAACAGCACAAAATAATCTATCTCCCATGAGATTTGCAGGGGGAAAGAATTCGATGATACTTGCATCATTGAACAGAAAGATAGATACAAAGATCTCTAATGATGTCGTACCTGCAGTGCCAATCCCTAATCTGGAGAAATGCTCTATCTTTCATACTTCCATACAATCTCCTTCGATTAAGATATTAAATGAAGCATTTTGGTCAATTATTCCAGAGAATCCCCAGATATTAATTCCAAACCAGCTATGGAGCTGTATATTATCACAAGTGCCAAGTTCTACCAGAGCAATTTATGATGGCAGCCCATCTGTAAAATGCAGGTATACAAGCAGTAATAAACGGATAAAATGGGCTCATCAATTTACGAAAATATTTGTAAGTGTAAATGGAAAGAGCTATAAGATGAATATATATCAATACTGTATATTAGAGGTGATGAAGGAAGAACAAATAGAAAAGTATAATTTGCAGGGCCAAAAAAAATATATTGACAATGGATATGAAAAGCATATTTCAGACAGGAAATGCTCATACTCAAGGAGTTTTCTGGAACATCTAAGTGAGAGAATTTCTATAGAAGAGTCAAAGATTGAAAAGAATATTGATCGAATGGTAAAAGAAAATATAATTGCCCAAAAGGGTGATGTGTATGAAATAGTAGGTAGAGATAAGCAGAGTAGTTTGTGTAAAGGTATAAGCAACCCAGAAGATGGAGTACACACAAGTCTTGAGTTTGTGGATATTAGCTCAGTGGAATATGCAATTTCTAAGTATCAGGATATTTGTATAAATTCTTATTTGCAAGCAAAGATTGCAGCAACAATGAAGCAGGCCAAAAGAATGAAAATGGTTGAACTAAAAAACGAAATCAAAAAAATATCAAAGTTTGAGGTCGATCTGGCAAATATTGATGAAATTATCAAGACAGTTGAAGATAAGGGAATTATAGAGATCATGGGAGATGAGATAGAGTACAGTACATAGAAGCAAAGTATGTCCAATGAATATATTACAGAATGGTCTGTAGTTGATATTCGAAACTTTGGGAATGCAAATAACTAAGGTATAATTTCTCTGTTGATTGATTAGAAATATTGAAAATCGCAAAATAAATAAAAACATCTTTTTCTGTGAATTTTAGCAACCAAAGATTTTTTTGGATCGATTGTCATATTGTGGTGTATAGGAAAATGTAGAGCTGATTGCCTATTTCCATTTGATTGCTTTTTTAATATTTTTTGACTCTTAATTCATATTTTTCAATTCTTTTTGCTTCCTTCCATGGCGGATCGATCGAATCCATTTTCTGAAAATTCCAAAAAATTGAAAGCATCTGAGAAACCCCACATTCTGCAGCATTGTATTACAAATTCCAGAGTAGACAGCTTGTTTGTGAATTCTGCCATAAACACGAACGATGTAACAGCAAATATTGATGAACCAACAGCTTCTGAAAATATTTTCCCTGGTAACAACTCGCAAGATTCGGCAAGCTCAACCACGCCTCATACCTATCCAGATTTATGTCCTACTCAAACCAAATCAATGAATTTTTCCCAAACAAATAGCTTTAATGACTGCAGTATTTCTAGTACCGAATCTGAATTTGATGATTTTGAAAACGAATTACTTTCAACATACTCCCTATCAGATAGCTCTCCGTCCAAAATTCCAAGTTGTGAGCATAGTACAAGAGTTGATTCACTGTGTGCAGATTGTGGTTTAGATGTTGGATTTTTGCCTAATTTACAATCAGCCATTCATTCTACTACGAGTATTTTGCAGACAGCAAATGCAGCTCATCATCGTCACAGACGGGAGTATAAACTTTTGTCCCGACAAAAGAAATGTGTTTTAATTCTTGATCTTGACCAAACAATCCTCCATACTACAGTTGTGGAGAACAAACAGATTCAATCTGGGGGCAACGTTTCTACGGATAAAACAGCTCTATTGAGAGCTTTAGACTTGAATGTGGACAAGTATAGATGTGATTTTTCATTTGTTTTGGATAACTCTCGCTTCTTAGTCAAGTATCGGCCATCATTAAGGCAGTTTCTTGCCAGAGTTTCACGTCTTTTTGAATTGCATGTATATACCATGGGTACTCGTCCATATGCTGATGCAATCTGTAGGAACATTGATCCTACGAATGAATTGTTTGGCGATCGAATTTTGACAAGAACAGAGAATCTTTTTCAAAATATTCAGGTGTTTAAAAAATCTCTGGGGAGAATAACATCTATAAGCAAAAATGTGATAATTCTGGATGATAGAATCGATGTATGGGATTTTATTCCGAATGTTATTCCAGTACGACCATTCGTTTACTACGATGAGGGAGATATAAATGATCCGAGATTATTCTTGAAATCCAACAGTATGCATACAACTTTAAATGATACTGAAAGTAATGGTGACAGTACAGCCACTAATCCCTGCAACCTAGTAAGTAGTATAGGGTGCGATAATCAATTGAATGGAAAGATGAAAAACAACTTTTTAGACAAAAATATTTTGAAATTACAAAATGAATCTACAGCATCTCTTTTGGGACGAGAACGGGATAAATACAAGGAAATGGTCAAAAAAAGTGTTAATTTGGATATTTCGGACAATAACTTTATAAAAGATAACGTTATAGATGATAAGTATGCACAACCCCATGATAATACCAAATGCTTCATGAACATTATCGATCAACCCATCTCTCCTGCCCAGACAATCAGATGGGACTACGAAAATAATGGATATAATCGGGACAATGCAGGAAATCAGATTATTTTTGCGGATAAAATCGCAGTCCCTAGTGACTTGTCTAATTTTGGCCTGCATAAGGAAACTACTTTGGATAACACAGGGCCTACCACTGGCCAGAGCTCGATAAGAGTTCTGAAAAATTATCAAAAGGATTCCGAGCTGAAGAAAATTTATAAATTATTGAAAAGAACCCATAAGGAGTATTTTAGCAGAAAACGATTGTATAAAAATCTACGAACAACAAAGAACACAAGCGAGCGATCTAATAATTTGGCCAGTAGCATGCTAAACACTAATATTGATTTCTTGGATAAAAATAAGCCAGCAAGTAAATGTAATACACCAGATATCATCTCGCTAACCGATAAAGCAGATATGAAAAAGCTATTAAAATATTCACCACTCAGAAATATGGTGTTTATTACATGTGACATCAGATATGAAGAGTTGATCGTTTTTCTAGGTGGTAAAATTATATATGGTGTGGATTTGGAGATTGCGCATGGTGATGATATTGTTGTAATAAATGACGAAGAAATGGCAAAGAAGACCAATTCGATTCTTGTAGCAGGGGAATGGGTCTTTGAGTGTCTCTTCCAACGGAAAAGAGTTGAGTTTGAAGGATATGTCTTAGCAGACTACAGAATACTATAAAACCAGGAAGTAAATAAAAATCTCAATGGATTGAAATTTAGTTTTTTGTGCAACAGAATAGGCCAATATCCAATAAAAGACCATGAGTCGATCTATAATTTGATTCATCTAGCTATTGAATAAATATTGGAGGAGCCAACTGGATATACAATAGCAATATAACTTTTGATCTCTCGTTTTACTTAAATAAAATATTTTTCTATTAACCCCTCTTTTATGATAAATTTTATAGAAATGTCAATTCGGACTTCTAATCTGAAATCGCCTAATCCAGTAGGAAATAATCCACTTCTTGTTTTTGATATGGATTTTTGTTTGTTCAGCAGTAAAGAGCTGAAAATTGAAGAGGACGATAGATGTAAGAATCATTTTTTGCATATGACTGGCAAGGATGACAGTCACTGGACTCTGGCCAACAGCCTGCATTCCCCATGGCTTGAAATGTTTTATCGTGTTTGTGATCTTCATCCATCACAATTCAGTCAAACGGTGGATATTGTTGATATTGAAAAATATTGTCAGCCTGATGAAAAATTAATAAATTTATTGAAATCTATTCAAGGGTCTATTGATCAATCCAATAGGTTGCATCCATCCAAGCAATCGTTAGTTGAGGCTAACGAGCTGAGGGGGGAGTTGCAACCAGGCCCATTAGGAAATCAAGCATATCGAATGGTGTGTTTTACAAATGCTACGAAGCCCAGGGTAAAGCGTATATTAACACATTTAAAACTGGATACATTTTTTGAGGTTGTCTTCTGTCCCGATACTGTGGAAACAGATTTTATAGTAAAGCCCAAACCTAATGCCTTTAATTTTGTTGAGACTTATATGGGAATAGAGGATAGAGGAAAAATACACTTTATGGATGATTCTTTGAGTAATATTGATGCAGCAAGACTTCGAGGATGGAATGCCTATGAAGTAAAAGACAATATAGTCGAGGTACTAACAGATGTGCTAAAAAATATAAATAGATGCAATAGTATAAATAAATAATGGATTTAAACAGACTAAGATACTTACTTTGCATAGGATCAATAATTTAAAGCCTATTGCATGAAATTAATTGCATGATCTTTTTGTTCCATATAACAGTAATAATGACTGATCGATCGATAAAGCAATGGATTATCATTAGCTGCTTTGAAACTCTTCGGTGAAATGAAAATTTTGTTTTGTACCCCTTAATGATTCAAATTATTGAAATGTCGGAGAGGAACAAAAGTTATAGAGCTGAGCTCCCGATAAGAAATGAGGAGTTGTTTGTTTTCGATGTGGACTACTGTTTATATGACAGTCCTGAGATGAATAAATTTGAGAAGAGGAAAGTTGGGCAGATCTTTAACAAATTGAGTGGGCTCAGTGAGGAGGAATGGCAAAACATTCAGGAGAAGTATTATTCTTGGGGAGAAATATTCTATAAATTTGCCAATTGCCATCCAAGCCGCTTCGATAAAACAGTTGATCTACAATTTGATGAAATTATAAAATTTGTAAAGCCAAATCCAAGATTAAAAGCAATGCTAACCCAGCTTACAAAGAGAAAGGTTTGTTTTACAAACGGAACCAAAAACAGGATTCTTTCCATCTTGAATCATTTGGACATATTGGATTGTTTTGAATATGTGATTTGTGCAGATGTGGTCGACACAGAATTTATTTCGAAACCATACAAAAAGGCCTATCGATTTATTACTGAGGTGCTGGGAATTGAAGATCCCTCAAAAGTATATTTTTTCGACGATTCATGTGCAAATATTGAGCGTGCGAAAAGCTGGGGTTGGAATGCATATCTAGTCACTATGGGGATTGAAGAAGCCTTACTGCCACATCTGTAATCCCATATGCTTGATACAGCACAAGATAATGTAATAGCATCAATTAAAAATGAAGAAGTTAATGTTTGTAATAATGAGTTTCAGCAATTTTAAAATTAAAGCATTGAGAATATATCAAGATCAGGATGATAATGCTGTCTAAACCCAGAAACAAATAGTAGTATTCAGATCAGAGAAGCTCTAAAGATCGTTATTCAATCAGGTTGGTTGATAGAACTGATACATACATATACAAGGCATGATATCAAATTTTTTAAGGAAATCAATTTTTTGGACTTGTATACAAACTAGTTAAGCTGATTGTTTCATCCACTAAGCTGTTAATAAGGTGATCTACTAATAAATATTTGAAATTATTATTAAGCCAGAGATACAGAATATATTTATTAAGCCGAGAGATACAGAATATATTTTATTAAACCAAGAAATAAGGAATATCCCATCTTTAACATACAGATAAAATGATTAAATATTGAGCTGTTTTTACAACAAGACCCACTTGGCATTATTTTTAAAATATTAAACCCATTCAATTAGTACTGTTACATTTTTCCCTTATGGACTTTTACAGAAGACTAAAATCTCATGTATGGAGAGTTTCGGCATCTCAACGACATATTTTGAGAGATATATAGGCCAAAATAACCATTTGTTACACAAGATGTTAAGAAAGGAGGTAAATCAAATTTATTTTCTAAGATTGGAATTCTTCATAACCTTTTCACTTTTTATAGAGGCACTGGATTTGCTTTGGTTTATGTTTTTAGTGCTCTGTGCTTGAATAATACTTCTTGGAATAAGATTAAATCCTCTAACTTGTTTGGTGATTGTATAGATCTCTTCGTCTTCCTTTGCAGTCTTGTGACTTTTTTTGTAAAAAGCTCTGGAAGATTCCGTCCATTTTACACTTCTTGCCGATACTTTAGAATCAATAAAATTTCTTTCTCTTCTCCCCTTCGTCAACGATACTTTACCATCATTAGTCACCCTGTGCAGCCCAGATCCTCTTGGAATCATGAGACCACTAAAAACACATTGTCCTTGATACATGGGTACAAAATTTTGAAAATATTTTGTAAAAAGGATGATCAAGAATAGAGAAACTCAATGGACTAAGAAGAGTAAGACTTGGTTTTATTCCACATGGCAAGTGAAGGAATACCCCATGTGTATTTTTTAAACAGTTATTAATAAACTACATAAAATGTTCAACCGATTTTAATTTGTAATTAATAATTTATTTTTGAAGTTGTTTAAATGTTAAGATAGACAAAACTGGATAGTGTTCAAAACTCTTAATGGAATACTCAGATAGAATTCTACTGTAATTAACGGTAACTGTGTCAGATTTTGACTTGACAGCTATGAAATCTCTTTCAACATTATCATCCAGTTTTCCATGATCATGGAAAGTGGTTTTGGACAAGTTCTTGTTGTTCTTATCTTCAAAAAGTGTATTCTTTACAGTGGTTTCAATCAGCTTCGCAAGGTCCTTTGAGGTTTTGTTAATAGTTCCGGCAAAAATAACAGGAAGTTCTTTGTAGGGTGTTGTTTCAATGTGCTTAAGAATAGTAAACATTTGGACGTCAATTGTTTCTTCATCGTCCGAAAACAAGTCAATGTTTACTACACTAAAGAGACTATTGGTTTTTTTATGACGGAAAATGCCCCATGTTGCATATGTTGCCAATGGCTTTTGATCGGGGGTGAAGCTAGCTTCCTGAATGAAGTCCAGCACAGTAGTATCGAAGATAAAGGGCTTACGTTCCTGCTTTTTGGACTTAATGTCGACGTTTATAAATTTTGAATTCACAATTCTATAATGTGACTTCAGCGAAGCCTCAATGTTGTTTAGCATATCCATGGTAACCGCTTGCAGAGCCAAAATTGCAGGATGCTCGGTGTCCAGTAGCTTCAGAATTTCTTTCTCTTGATCCTTCTCTATCAAATCACCATCGGCATGACCGTTCAGAGTCATGATTGAAATATCTCCAAATCTCTTAACATTAACCTGAGTATCATGATCCTCCAAATATCCGTGAACTTTTGCAAGTTGTTCATGGATATCCTTAGCGATGACATCGTACTGGCTTGCTGTATATCCTCCATCGGCATAAATACCTCTCAGTCCCAAAAAAGTTAAAATAAGAGAGATCATAGATTCAAAGAGCCTTATGTTTTTATCTATAAAAGTGTTTTGATTTGAAACGAGGAATTGACAAATTATTGTGTTATATACAAATATGAAACACGAAATAATCAAATGAAATATCCAAGGCTTTGATCAATTAATGGTTGAAAATCAAAGATCGAGAGCTTCTAGTCAAGATGGCCGAGCGGTCTAAGGCGCCGTGTTCAGGTCGCGGTCTCTCAGGAGGCGCGGGTTCGAATCCCGTTCTTGATATTTTAGAGCTTCCATTTGTGAAAATCGTAGTTTTTTTGGCGATGCCGGTAGTTTTGTTAATTGAGGGAGCTGTAAAATTTCTTCCACAGATCGAGCTGTATTTCCAAAACAAGTACTCTATCATTACATGCATTGGCATGTTCAAGTCGGTTCGTTCTCAGATGGCCAACCAGAAGTTCAACCATCTATACTTGATTCCAAATTTAGAAAAGCCAGAAAGATATGAAATATTCATTTTGACGAAAACTAACGAGCAGCAATTCATAACAATCACTGACGAGTTTAAAACGGCAAGTGACAAAAACGTCTTGACTTTAAAGGAGTTTGATGGGAAAAAAATAGAGAACGAGTTGGAGAGATCATGGCTGAGGCAAACAAGTGCCCACAAAAGAAGTAAGGGAGTAAGCTATAAAGATCTGAATGAGTTAAAAAGTCAAATTATTGAGGCCAATCAAATTTTTCTAAAACGATCAGATTCGGAAGAAACAAAGTTTATTTTAGAAAAGTGTGAGAACACAATATTGCGAGCAGTTAGTGGCGGAGTTGATGTGAGAATGGAGGAATTATTGGATGGATACAAGGAACTGGTTGACAAAGGTCTGAAAAAGATAAATAAATGATAACTTTTGGATATGCCAACCTAAACTTGTTAATTAATTACGATAATTATACGTATGGTGTCTTTCGGACTAATCATTTTGCACATTTATATCCTCTTTACACAGCCTTTCGTAAAATTGTACAACATAGGATTCTATGGTGCTGGTAAAATTGAATGACCTGAATCCCAGATGCCCACCTCTTAGAGTAAGCAATCCTGTGTATGGATTTCGCAGAATCTTGTCTTTTGGAATGACATTCACGGGAACAATTGGATCATCGATTGCATTTATAAACAGAAACGGTGTTTTGATCATTTCAATAAAATTCTTACAGCTGTTTCTTTCGTAATACTCATCTGCTGAGGAATACCCCAGCATTCTTGCCACATAACAGTCAATCTCATAAATATTCTTACCTTTCAGGTTGATTTTGCTCGCTCGACGTAGGTACATCCAATAGACACGCTTCATCATTCTACTGACCAGTTTTTTAAGGAGAGTCGATCCCTGAAAATACCGGTGCAAATAATTAAAGTCAAATGGGCAGCATATGCCAACAGCCCCAACCATCCTACTATTCTGGTACTCTCCACACATTTTGGCTGTCCAATTTGCACCCAGAGAGAACCCAACAACCAATAATCTACCACTATATTTTTCAAGAATAAACTCCACAGTTTTGGTAATATCGGATGAAAGACCAATATGGCTAAATGTAGAGGAGGTATTTTCCAGATGAATTCCTCTAGCATTATAGCAGAAAACCCGACAGTTTTGATTTAAAAATGCATTTGTCATTCCCTTAACATATGTGCTCTTATATGAGCCATTAAGCCCGTGAACGATCAAAATATTGTCAAAACAATCCATTAAGCTAGGCAGCTTGCTGATACCTTCAAACTCCTTTGATTTTAGGTCCAATTTGAGGATATTCGATTTTAATTGATTAGAGAAGTTGGGTAGTAAAATTAATGAGGCGGGAGAAATTCTATCACAAATTCTGCAAATATTTTTCAAGATAAATTGGAAGAGCTGGGCTTCTCTAACCCGTGCAATGAATCTGTGGTTTTTAATATCTTTGATTGGAGTGAATACCCGCAGCAATATTTTGGCCGAACTATCAACCTCAACCAAGAAGCTATCCTCAAAGGAGTTTTTATTTACATTTATGCGAAAGAATGGCTGCAGGGCTGTTTGCAAGACTCCATAATTGACCAGAATAATTGGAAAAACATAGTTGGTCTTCAAGGAGTTGATTGTGGAATTCATTGAATAGATTGATGGTTTGTGAATAGAGCCGAAGATATAGTGAGAAATGTAAGCTGTGAGAATCAGAGTTGATAGCGGCATCTCCAATAACTGAATAACTTCAAAACACGAGATAATCGTTGGCAATCCATTTCTTATGAAAAACTTTGAAGAAGAGACAAAATTATATGGATCAGATTCAAGAAAATTAATCATATGGGGTTAAAAAACAAATACGTAAAAATAACAACGAGATGTTTGTTATTCTATGGAGTATCAGAGGCTAAGGAACAGCAAAGAAAATAGCTGTTTAGAGATAACAATCATGGCTTCAACTTAGCATCTCATACCCAGTAGCTATGCTTCCAATTATAAATAACACATCCAATTGGATACTAATACTTTGTGTGCAATTGTTAAATGATAATTTACTCAATATCTGCAGATTTTTCTAATCTTAGGCATAGCCCATATGTGTCTATTTTCAGGTCTAAACATCATCATACAACCTGGATATCTCTTCAATCACGAATTATTGGGAGGATGTTCCAATAATCCTGACATGTTCGAAACTATAAAATATAACAATAAAAATAATCTGGAAACATCAATATTACTTTTTTGGAAATAAAAAAACTGATTTGTTTGTTGAGAAAAATATTCTATTTTAACCAAACTACTGCCTTATATACTGTGTATGTGGACTTTTTTTAAATTTCTTAATCAATATTCTCTTTATGATTTTTTATTTTTATATTCACATTTTTTAGAGGGATAAAGATGTTGTTACAGTTAGCAAAATTATTATTTGGAGTTGTAGTTATGTGTGATGATATGGTTGATGTGGTAGAATTATCAGAAACCGTTCAAATAAAAGTGTTTGGAAATGAAAGCTCCGAAGAATTTCATAGTCAATCAGAATCAAGCAGCTTGAATGTTAAGGAGGAGATCAATGATGAGAAAACTGAGAAAACTGAATCTGAAATCCCATCTGGCCCTATTTTGGAAGAAGATGATGTGCAGTATCGTTTTAATTTTAGTTTTTACTTTAATTATAATGCACTTGAATTCTTCCAGATCGCATGCCTTTTAATTTGGGGTATAGGAGGAATATTCATCCCATTTGCCATCTTGTATTATGCTATGACTAACTCTATGTGTAAGAGGGTTTTCTTGTCTGTTTTATTCACAATTATGTTTGTCAATATGTTTGCAGTAAGTATTTTGTCTTTTTATTCAATCGCCAATCTTGGTAAGATGCTGCTACTTGTTGACTTCATCTACTATTTGAGTAATATCATTGTATTTATTGTAGGGTTCATAGGGATCGGGATTGTTTACTATACCCAAGAATCTGAAGATGTCGCTTTGGAGGAATATCAGATTAGTGAGAAAATTAAGCAATAAATTATATATTAATTATTTTTAGAAAGTTTATACTTAGTTTTAATGAAACTTACAAAACCATTCATTGAGATTTGGGAAAAGAGAAACAACATACATTCTAAAATAATATTTTTTAGTTCAATATATATTAAGACTGACGATGGTATTAAATATTATGTAGAATAGCTCCTTAAGTTGGCATGTAAAATTCCATAATTATTACAGTTTGCTTTCATCTGTTCGCATAATATGATTGATATCGATTCAGACAAAAACTACAAGCCTATTTCATCCTTATCCATATTAAAAGTAGGTCCAGGAATGCCAATTACATCCAATGAAAGTATATCAGCATTTAAAGATGGTTGGGTTCTGCCAAAATCACCAGTCACCCACTCTTTTATATACGCTCCTGCAGATGCCTTCACATGGATTTGATAGTAAAATCCTCTATCACACTCACTTTTCGAATCATGAAAGTACTCCAAAGTATCTATAATTTCGACTCTTTTTTTTCTAAAAATATTTGCTCTTCTGTGGACAACACGGATAGGTGTTTTTTGATTTAATTCGTATATTTTTTCGAATTCTATAGGCTCCTTGGAAAAGACCACCAGGTTGTATTCTTTATCGAAAGAGCTAGTGTTTATGAATTTTTTGATGCTCTTTCCAACAAATGAAATGTTTTTGATAAATACATCTGGAGTGGTTGTCTCAATAACCGAACCAAGAAGTAGCTCTTTAGAATCAGCTTTTATGTCTTGTTCTTGGCCTACCATACATCTATCATACATAAACCCCTTGATTGCAGATGTTCCCACAGCCAAGTTTCTTGTTGGGTTGGTCACTTCTAATACAAAAGGCCTTCCAAAGCATCTAACATCAAAATCCTCTCTACCAGTTGCAAAAAACTTTACTTGATTTGATGAGTAGAATCTTTGGAACTCCTTAGTGAAATCGGAAACAGACAAATCAGTATAAAGCTTTCCACGGATTGTCAAAGGGGTTTGTGTCATATTCCTGGATAGTTTGATGTATTCGCCATAGATAAATATTGGAGAATTTGAAATTTGAACTGTTATACTAGGCTGGACCTTATATTCAGCTCTATCATCTAAGGACTTGTTACTAAGACAATAGGAATTATCGATATCCTTAATCGAATTCCTGTTGTCAGTTAAACCAATCTCGAATTTCAAAGTATTATCCCCAAACTCGGCAAAATTCATTCTAGCTGCTCTTGATCTCCTTTTGCATGCCCTCAGAAAGTCTATTTCTACCAGCGTATGAGGGCTTTCCAAATCTCCCTGTTTTAAATATTTTTTCAGACTAGATTTCTGATGCAAATCATCTGAAATTATTTGATAGATTATATTCGATCTTGCTTCAATATCTGTGGTTTTCAACAGATTGCCTATACTATCAGCTATCTGTGCAGAAATATGCTCATAGATATCTCTACTTCCATTAGAATTCATTGGGATAGAATTGTTAAAATTTTATTATAGAAGTTTAACCACGCCTCAATGGAAAACTCTTTGGTTGTAAATATTAAATTGGATTGCTTACACAGATATGCTGATCCTAACAAACCCTAAAGAACATAATTGAGACATCTGCAAATGAGGATTGTTTGTTCATAGTTATTTAAAATATATGTTAATATTTGAAACATCTTATATTTCTCAGCAAAGCTATATATCCAAGGCACTTACAGATAGAAATTAATTAAAAAAGACTCTAAATAACAGCAGATAATAAACTAATTTATTGATACTTGACATGTCGTAGATACTTTGGTTGAACTAAGTACATTAATGTCTTCCAATGCCAATTGGATCTTTTCTTCTAGATCATTTTTAACTTGATAGGCATTCCATCTCCTTAGAATAGCATTCTCAACATTGATCTTTCGATCATCGAAGAAATAAAGCTTTTCCGGATTGGCATTTAGTGACTTTTCTGCAAACTGGTATGAAAACATATGTGGCTTAATACAAGTCAAGGGTGCATCAACATCAGCATGGAAGACATGCGAGAAATACTTCTCCAGCTCCAGATGTTTGAGTATTGTGCTTGCTCTGTCGAAATCTCCATTTGTAAAACACACCTTTTTGTAGGGAATGGTGGCAAGTAAATTGTTCAAGTTTTGATTAACTGAGAGAAATGTAGACACCAAAGATTTAATATCCATTTCCTTGGCAAATTCTGCAGGAGACATTCCGAGATATTCAAGGAATATCTCTCGACGATTTTTTGTTTTCACTCCCTCATTCCAATCATCTTCGTTTCTACCACTTCGCGATAAAAATAGTGATTTGTAATATTCCTCTTCGTAGTGATGCATGGCATCACTAGCAAACAGACAATAGTCGATATCAAACAGGAAAATGGGCTCATCCTTTGGTTCCGAATGAATCTCCACTGGGTCTCCACTCAATTTTATATAAGATGTTTTCATGGGGTAGCAAATTAACAACAAACTATGAATTAATCTTAGTTGTAAAGAAGTTTTTTCGATTCCATCTTAATACGGCTGCAAAGAAAACCCCCATCCAATTTGATGAATAGCTTAATATGGCTGTTCCAACTTATCGCTTCTGCCTTCCCCTTCCCATTTTTGTGTTCCTCTTTTTCCCCCCATATGACTCCTGAGGGAATTGACTTATTAATGGATAATCTATTTAACTGGGGATACGATATCCAGATTGAATTTGAGTGTGAAAAACCCATGAAAACCAACTACTATTTTTATCCAAATATACTATCATCTCATATGGCGAACTTTGGGTCAAGCATCGAATTTAATGAAAATAAACTTGAGGCTGAAAAATCATTTCTGGACAGTGATAGATTCAGTAAGAACTCATACGAATTTAACAGCCAAAGTACAACCTATGACACCTCATCCAGTTTTGAGAGGCAGTCTAGCGATAAGATCCTTGTTTGTGGGAATAACCGTGTTGGGGATCATAACAAATCTACCATCAACAATGACCCCAACTTGGTTTATGGATATCACTCACTCTACGACTACCCCCTTCTAAATGATACAGAGCTGTTCGTTAGCTGCAATCGTAGTATTTCCCTGAAAAGCTTCACCTGCCCAGCCAAAAATTGCAGTAAAACATTTACCAGTTCTTATGGACTGAGGTATCATATGGATCACGGGCATACCGAAGCAAAAACTCTCGAAAGACGACCTTATGTTTGCCAAGTCCCGGGTTGCAACAAGTCTTATAAGAATAACAATGGATTGAAATATCATATTGGACATGCTCATGTCGGTTTAGAGTTTGATGAGACAACGTTTAAATTGAAATAGTAAATTTAAGAAATTATGGAATGGTTATTTTAATATCTACTGTAGGATTTATATCTTTTTAAGCAATCATCGCCTTCGGTATTTCGTATATTTTCCTATTAAGCCTCTTATTCAACAATCGATTAGCTTGGGAGGTATAGCACCCAAGAGTGGTAGATAGTGTGCTAGGTCTCTGCAAAATCCCCCGCCAAACTCCTTAAATCCAATGCCCACCCTTTACCACTATCCTTATCAGATATCTATCTTTTCCAATAGAACTCCTATATGGCAAAAGACCAGATCGCTGAAGGAAATGCAGGGAAAGAATTCGATCTAATAGATGACAAACTTCTAGTAAAGGGTATGATTGGCTACAAACCTAATAATACATGCATTGGCCTTGAAATTAAACAATTTGGAGCTAATCAAATAATTGATGAGGAATCAAAGGCATTTATATTTGATAATGATAGTTCTCCTCTATCGAGTATCGAAGTATTGAAGACCATGGGAACCGGGAGTATCTTGGAGAACTCTAATGAATTTAAATGGATGAATTCGGTTCCTTTTAGTGAAAAATCACCTTCTGGAAGTGATAAATTTGCTTTTCAAAAAAAAGATATTGATCAATCTCAAAAGTCTAAAATATTGTTGGATACTTTCTCCAAAAGAAAAACTCTTTTGGAATTAATCGATTCTGATTATCCAACTACACTATCAACCATATTTTATTTTGAAGATTTAATGAGCAAGAAGCAATTCAGAAAATCTTCTTTAGAGAAAGATTCTATCGGCCATCTAAACTTAGATATATCACAGACCTTCTCAACTGAGCATGAAAATCCAAAACCAATATCTCACGACCATAAATCAGGCTTCAATAAAGCATTGAGGAGAGAATCCAATACATCTTTGAATAGTGATGATGGTTCAAATACCAATCAACAACTACTTAATAGTACTTTAGAAAACTCCCAAGAAGAAGGTTGCTCATTTGCATATTCTACCACCAAGTATCAATATATCCACCAGTTGTCCTCACGAACATCCGCACCAAACTTACATATTGACAAGATCATCCAGTTTTATCAAAGTAACATCGCAGTTCAACAAAATACCATGTGTAGTGCAAGCGACTTTAGTAAGTTGCCAACACTGTCTATTCATTCTCGAAACATCTGTGTTATAACCTGTAAGGAACAAAATGGTTCTAGATTTATTCAAGACCAGATGGAGTTTTGGACAGATGACGAAGTATTGTCATTTTATTACTCAATAAGTAACTTCTTCAGAGAGCTGAGCACAAATTTATTTGGCAATTATGTCCTGCAGAAAATGTTAGAACGTCTACCTGGTACTCAAATTGCAGAAGTCAACAAAAGACTTTCTCCACAGTTTTTTGAGATTTCCACAAATATGTTCGGATGTAGGGTGATACAGAAGCTTATTGAGAAATTGTATGAGACAAATAGTCAATATGCTGAGAACAATAAGCCCAAAGACGAATATATTTGTGGGAGCGACAGTGCACATGATATTGATAGTTGCGACTCCACAATGAATTATTTCCATGACTTGGTAGTCTTCCATGTTAAAGATTTGATAGAAAATTCATCTGGGAACCACGTATTAAGGAAGCTGATAGAGTTTAATTATCAGCGGCAATTGATTGCCGAGTACATACTAAACAATTCATTGGAGGTATCTACTGATAAGTGTGGATGTAGGATCATCCAATATATTTTGGGATATCTAAATAGCTCTCAAATATCAAGTTTATTAGGAGATATATTTATAAATATTGATTTACTAATAAATGATCAATTTGGAAATTATTTCATACAGGAATTAATAAAGAAGATGTGGACAAAAAATGATGTTGGTGTTGATGTAACTCAGCCATGTAGCGATAACTCGACTCTAAAATCATCGGACAGCTTCGACTCCTTAGATTTAAATCATCTATCACCAACAGAATTTTATTCAGACGATATTCTTAGCTATCTTATAGAGAAGGTGAATGTGTTGTCATTTGGAAAATACTCTTCAAATGTCATAGAGACCACCATAAAAGCTTGCAGCTCTGGTATTTTTGAAAGATTATTCACCGAAATAATCAAATCTGATCTGAACGGTGGCTCATCGGTTGTATCTATGGTTTCTCACAAGTATGCCAATTATGTTGTTCAAAACCTATATGATAGATCTGATAATCATAGAAAGTGTTTGATAAAAAATAAGATGAAAAGCAAGGTGTTAGAGGATTCGAAATATACAAAATTTCTAATGTACAAAATGAAAAGATGACGAATTTAACTGAGAAGTCCATTTGTAAATAAATAAGAACTATTAGTTACTCTATGATCAGCAGTATTACATTGCAATTTATTAAAATTTGTGTCTTTGTCGCCCCTTTTGGATGGCCAGTTCTACTATTTTATATATTCCCAATATTATTGGATATTTGAGGTTGGTCTTGCTATTATTTTCAATTTTTACTAGTAATACTCCATTCATCTGTCTGTACTCTATTTCTATTGGACTGGATTTCTTTGATGGCAAAGCTGCCCGATACTTCCACCAAACTTCCAAATTGGGAGCAACCCTAGACATGGTAACAGACAGAGTATCTACAACTATTATACTGCTCAAAATAATACAGAATAACTATAGAACTAGTAGTATTGAGACGGTTAATAGTAAGCATCCCAGCAACACTATGATAAAGAGTGGTCGTTGTGGAAAGAAAACACTGCAGGGTGATCAAAAGATATCAGTTTGTGACAATAGGGTGGTTTATAATGAAAGCTCAACCAAATCTACCTTATACAAGCCTGCTGGTGTAGGGATTTGTGTGGCAAAACCATATTATCATTTAAATACTGGACTCACAATTTATATATTTCTAGATTTACTCTGCAATATTATTTATTTCATTAGTATGATTTATAAAGATACCCATCACAAATCACATCAGAATTTTATCATGAGTTTCTATTATAATCCAGTCGTCTTGTACATATTCTGTTCTGGGTCAGAGCTATATTTTCTGCTAAGATACTATCTAACTCAAAAGAAATATTCTTCTGACGAGGGCAATAAGACCAAAAATGGCTCTATGCTGAAAAAAATATCCATTGTTATGCTAGAATATTTGATAATGATTTTAGAAGCTATTGTAATTTCCAAAGCAATTATCCATCTGGTTCATGGATATTTTGGAATAATAAATCTTAGTGAGGAATAAAATAAAAATCTAATAAAAATATTGTTAAATTATTTCCAATCTATGTTGTGAGCAAAATTATAGCAAATGAATTGGCCTTTATGGATTTGGCGCTGATATGAGCCTGTTTTATATAATTGGTTAAAGTTCATTCATAAAAGATTTTCTGAATTAAATAATACTAAGCGTATAGCTCCAACTCTTCTTACTCCATACAAACCATTGGTATCTAGTACTTAATTTGTGTTGTGTTGTTTTGAAACTTGATATTTTTTATACAAAACTTAAGATCTTTTCAAAAAAAGGTTTTAATTAATAGGCTAGGAATTTGAAGTACTAAACAGCCTGTTATATGCCATTGAAAGATGGTTTGTAAAAACATTAGCTACACACAACCTGTTATATGCTATTGAAAGATGGTTTGTAAAAACATTAACTACACACAACCTGCTATATGCCATTGAAAGATGGTTTGTAAAAGATATTACCTTTCAAAATAATTTCATGATTGCTCAGTTATTTTATTTCTTTTGAACAATTGTCACTTGTCCCTTATCTGCTTCCTTTTTTGCATACTTTTCAAGCATTTCTCTAACTTTCTCTTCATATTCCTCTTTGTGATCCCTAAACATGTTGGATGCATCAATATTTGCTGGACTTTTGATATTTGGATCTGCAAGAAGTGATATTATGGAAATACACACGGTTCTTACTGTTTGCACTGCAGTCCACGAATAATTGGCTGCGTATGAATCGTATGGATTGTCATTCGCAGTATGCAAGATGGAGATACACACCTTACCATTAGAATAAACATTCGGATGGAACATCTTGGTTACAAATGTAAAGGTAGGTGGCAGATTTGGATATCTACTTGGAAATGTCATCTTAGCATGAAGAACATGTCCTTCATAAACACTTCCCTGGGCCCCAGTTACATACACATCCCACTTACTCCAATCCTCTACCCCTCTAGAATCCTTATGAACCACTGCATCCATCTTAAAGTCTTTTTCCTCCTTAACTTGTTGCAATTCCTTTAAAAGTCTCTTCCTGGCGATTGGAGATAGAAAACACTGTTCATTTTCAGACATAAATGGGTTAGGAAATCGTTAAATATTTAATAGTAAATAAATAAAGCAAGCCATAGTAGATTATATAATACTCACACTGTTAGCTTTCTCATACACCAGCTCTGGGTATATTACCAATGTGCTACATGTTGTTGATCAAATACATCGATAGCAACCCTATTCCGATTTGACATGGAACATTCCTCGATACTTTACAGCTATAAAGAATAGCCAAATATTCCCACGGGATATCCAGAATAATGAGAGATATTATTAGCAACTCTATCAGGGGACAATGAAGATCCAGCAAAATATTAAGAACACTGCATATTATCAGCAACAACTTGTTCCTGGACAGAAAGTAGAATAGAATTCGCAGGGAGAAGTCTTTCTTAGATAATTCCAGGGAAAAGAATCTTCCTGATGGACCATATGAAAAATACTCCATTACAAATTGCTTATATTCTGAGCATCTTAAAATATCATCATCTATCAAATATTTCATAGATTCCAGCACTGAAATGTCTATAGGAGTATTCATGTCACCACTTGTCTGTTCCGAGTTTCCATTCGTGTCTTTCCGATTGTTAGGTCCCTTTCCATTCACTTCATGCGATGGAGGATTCGTTGTAAACGAAAGCATCAATACAATCAAGCAAACCAAATCAGTCAACAGATTTGGAATGAAGCATACCGACACAAACAATCCTGCCATGTGAATAAGAGTAGTTGTCTTGTGTGTATTTACGGTGAGAAGAACTCTAGTGGAAAATGCCTGGGAAAGAATAAAACCAGCGTTGCCCAATAGTAAATGATCAATCAAAATATTATTCTGATTGATCATTCTATTTCCTTGTTGGACGATATATGCTCTTTGCCTAGAAACCACTCCTAATACTATATATGTGATCATTAAAGTAGAAGAAATATACAGTTTACTCACTGAATCTTCCAGGATGTATGGAATTATTGAACAAATTAATGCTGTAAATCCACATGAAAGAGACAGGTGTATATTCGCAGAGTATAAAGACAAACAAAATATAGGAATTGAAAACTGAATAATTTGCAGAGCTACTTTTGGAGGAAGTCTAGTCATTTAAGGGTAACTTTAAAATCAACAATGCAACCATGCATAAAATGACTGTATATATTTATTTTCTCATGTATCATTCAGTTCAATCCGAGTACAATATGTCTTCTATTCGCTTCCTTACTCCACTTGTAGAGGTGGTATTCTTAACTACCTTTTCTATGAGTAGCAACTTTTCATAATAGAAATTTCTTTCCACTTCAAATATTTTGCTTATCTTCTTTATGTGCACAATATCCTTTTCAATCAACTCTTTTGCCCTAATAAGCTCATCCATAGTATCCTGGCAGCCACAGTGAGCCTCAGTTTTGTAAGATTGTGAACATATTTCATCGGATAATAAAGAATTATTTCGTATTTCCGGTGGACTGCTAGTAGACTTGAGACTGTCCCCCATGCTAACACTGTGTTCATTACTCTCATTGTCTATTCCTGTGCCAACCATTGTGCTGGTCTCATCACAAGAGTTGCATGCTTGGTATGGCTCTATACAATTATCTAGTACCATAGATACTTCTTCATCAATGGATAGTCTCTCTAATGTATTCTCAATATCAGAGTAGACTTGTGTAGAAATGGAAGGATATCTGGAATTATTTTCACTACACATATCTTTTTCCTCAATAAATCCATTGACATTAGCTTGTATCGATGAGTTTTCCTTGGTTTTAAACCTGCCATTAACAGAACAATCTTCTGCTTCTTTGGTTTCATTAGTGAAAAAATCTTCAATCTCTTGCTCCAAAGAATAATTCTTCTGTGCTACATTCTCCATTGCTGGTTTGTCCAGTACTACAGCATCTGATGTGTCTTGTTTAATTGTTTCTGTAAAATACTTATAAAACCATTGAATTACCTCCAAATTATCCTGCATTTTTAATTTGCACATTTTGTCGGCGGGAATATGGACCACCATGTTTGCTCTCTTAAAGTATTCCTTGACCAAATTTATATTGTAGATATACTCCATCTCTGATCTGGGATTGTCTTTAACATTTCCAACATCCACAAATTCAGAATGCAATATACTCATCAACTTGCAAAGAATAACTCCCTTTCCAATATCTTCGATCCTAGATATAGGAATCTTCATAGAATTAAGCCAATTGAGGATAACTATTCTAGAAACCATATTGGAGAAGGGTGAATAATCCAATTGGTTTGAAAACATAGACTACAATGAATAGTAGTTAAAGGGAAGAAAGCTAAGTCTTCAACCAACTGCAAAACCCCAATACATGTGATGATATACCTCCCAGATGTTTAAATTCTACCATACATAAAACTTCCTGTTTATATAAGTATTATTGTTAGTTCCATACATTGACACACAACCCATTATATGTATCTTCTGTTATCCATATCCATCTGCACAGACTCATTTTAAAGCAGATACACTCATCCGTTAACTTTTTTCCCTCTTTCTTTTCAAACATTTTTTTTTAGAATCACCCTTCTGTATGAGTTCCATTTCTAAATTTCTTGAGACTTGTAGCCTTCAAAATAGAATTCACTTTATGGTTTTTGAGAAGTTACTTGAGTCAGTAGAGGATTTTAAAGAGGAGGCAGTGCGATTTATAGAAAAAGGAGTAAATCGAGACAATTTATCTGAAATGCTAAATAGGATTGCCCTAAGGAAGGGGAATAATGATGTAGGAATCAGCGATAGTATTAAGGATTCTAGACCAATTAATAGTGATATGGTTGTGACTCCCACCAATAATAATTTTGCAAACATAAATAAACATGTGGATATTGAAAAAGCTCCTTCGACTATTACTAATCCTTCCACTAATTTTTGTTTTGGGAGATTAACTAGTAATAACACCTTTTCAAAAAAAACTTTGAATGTATCTGACTTACCTCGTTTCGATGGAGATTGGACTAATGGCCTGTCTCCCCACGGTTCTAATAAGAGCCCATCTCATTATAACTCTGGATTAGTTATGTCCCTTGATGATCTTAAAGACTCTGATTTTGATAATTTATTAACTAATTTTGGTAAAGATGCCATTGAATTTAAGACTAGCGAAAATACTGGTACTCAAGTAAATTCGTCCTTTGTAAACGAGGGAAGTCTTGGTTTAGGACGGAGAAATTTAATAAAAGATTCATTGGTTGATTTTGAACTGTTTTGTGATGAGTCACACAAAAAATTCTGTAAAACCCAAAAGGAGCTAGGAGAAATGATAGTTCATGAGGATGCTGTGGAAGATATAACACAGAAGAATGGACTTAGGAATATAGATCATCAGAGTAATTGTTGTACCATTACTACTCATGGAGGCATTGTAAACTTGGATTCAACTATTAATGTGCCAGGCAACGGAACCATTCTTGATTTGAAAAACCAACAGTATAAAGGAGATCTTTTCAAAAGAATAGAAAAAATGAATTCTGACGGAGATAACAGCATAGGGCTTGCTGAATCTACCAATCTTACCATCTCAGACAATTTTAAATCACATGGTGGCAACGTATTTTATTTTGAAAATATTGAAAATCAAACTGATAGCTTGGATCATATTTTTCAGATCCCAGGGCTGGATGGAATAACTGATGATTATTTGGTTGAAAATAAATTCGATATGATTGAAAGCAATGTTATGCCCCATAATAATACCAATTTTGACCAACATAAAATGAATTCTGGCGAATTAAATGGTTTTAACAAAATCGAGGGGAGTATATCTATCGATGATAATAGAGACAACAGTATGTTGAATGAATATACTATGATATCTGGCAATGGTAATCTAGGCAAGACAGTAAACCCCAATACTACCATACCCATTGATGAGGTTCTATCTACAGTTTTTTACGATAATATATATGTTCCGAAAACCACGGGTTTAAACCCTACAGCTGCGATTCCCGACTACTTATATCCCCCTACCCAGTGCCTTAGTTGTGGATTAAGATACATAGATACGGATATCTACACTATTCATTTGGATGACCATAGGAGACGTGATGGCGCAAGAATAGGGAATAATCACGGTGGATTGATAGGTTCCAGCAATCAAACCTCCAACAGTTTGAGCAGTGGGAATATAGTTCTAAGAAGAGAATTCTTCACTTCAAAAAAGATCCAATCTGGTGTGAAGCTGGATTTAAAAGCACCTGTTAAGAAGGAGAATATTATTTGGAACAAGACTAGCCCAGATTGCAATCTATGCAACAAAATAATTAAGAAAGAATGGGATGATGAGATAGAAGAGTGGATTTTAAAGGATGGGACGAAAATAGGAGAAAATGAATATGCCCACAGGAAATGTGTCTTATAATAAATAGAATTGATCTTTCATTACCAGCATATGAAAATGTATAGTAGAAGCCTACAGATTTATTTGATAGTTCTGATAAATTGAGAATGGCTTCAGTTGTTTTATCTTCCAATCAAATGATTGCGATGTTCATTATATATGAAGAGGCCCCAAATATCTACACAACAATATTTTTCCAGCCTTCTTTAGAGGTTATTCTTCTATATCTAATAAAACAACACTATTTAACTGTATCAGTAGATCAATCATAGCAAATGTTTTTGAGGTATAGCCTGAGTGGATTCTATTGCAATGGATTAGAACATTTTATGGCATAAATAAAATTTTTCAAGATAACATTAATAATTTTTAACCCTTTCATATGGCTTTTTATTCTGAATCCAAAAACAATCAAGTTCCGTTGATTCCATTGATTAGATCCATGTCGATACGATCCGATTTGATTGCAAAGAATGAACTATTTATAAAAAGAAAACATCCCAGTAAGAGTGAAAAGTTTATAAATCCCAAACAATTTGATGTTAGTATGGTAGATAGAGATGTTTCCAGTGCCCAACACACATATAAATGCCATTTTTGTAAATCTCCTACGTGTTTTGTGTGTCTGGATTGTTCTACATTTTACTGCAACAATTCGACAGATGGGATTGCTCATATAATCTACCACATGGTCAAGCAGAAGCATACACGTCTTCGAATTGTTAGTGATGAGACTGATTACTTGAAACATTACACAGGTAATCTCTGTAATAATGAAAGTACAGGGATGAGTGATTATTCAGTGCACAAGATAGGGATGTATGATGCTTATGGACATGATAAAGATCTCCACAATATACCCAGCTATTTTCCCAAGAGCTTTGTATTGCAGAATATTCCCATTTCTGTGGAGTGTAGAAGATGTAAAGAGAATAATTTGTTTAGGATTGGGTTTGTTTTAGAAGATCTCTATGATTTTGATGATGGCTTTAAGATCTACGATACAGACACAAGCAATATTAAGCAAGATGGTGCCTGTTTGAACAATTGTAGTCGATTGTCCAGTAAGAATATTTATTTCTGGTGCAAATCTTGTAAGGAAGTTCCCCTCCTCATACAATCCAAGATGATATCACTATTTCCATCAGTGGATGTTTCCAGTTTCAATTATACTGCAGGCATCGATGGAGTACGTGAGCATACCTCCTTGCCAGCAATTCGTTCCAAATTTACTCTGAAAACCTATTTCGAAACGTTTACCCCATTGATTGAAGCAGAAGCGAATAGGGAGAGGGAAATTAAAGAGGCAATGAAACAAGAGAATGTAACACTGAGATGCTATGACGGCTATGTCTATTTTTATAGCAATATAAACAGTGGCGTGTTTATCAATAACAATGTGATTCTCTCATCAGTTCACATAGGAGATGAGATTAGATTTACTAGGGGAAAGCATTCGTTTACAGGATATGTTTGCAACGAACCATTTTCAGAAGAACTGAAGGTGGAAATTGATAACATTGAAAAGTTGGAAGATTGCCCTAAAACAGGATATACGGTAGAGTATATTTGGAGAGGTGTTTGCTATGAAAGGATGAAATATGCGGTTGAAAAGATGACCTGCCATGAGAAAAGATCCGAAACCTCAAAAGTTGTTGATCCTAATGGAGGATGCATGAATAATGGAAAGAAGAAATCTACGGGAATTATGCATACCGTTTTAACTGGAGATATCATACAAAGGAAAATGGCCAAAAATCAAAGCATATCCAACAGTATCGATGCCAATATAATTTTAACGCCTCCTGGGTTTCCCAAGCTAAACCCTTCCCAGTTGGTTGCCATTGAGGCGGCCTTGTCATCTACGAATCTCACTCTCGTTCAGGGTCCTCCGGGAACAGGTAAGACATTGGTTTCGTCAGCAATCGTTTATAACTTTGTTAAAGCTCAGAAGAGGAAGGTGTTTATAATTGCACCTAGCAATACTGCAGTAGATCAACTGGCAATAAAAATCAACAATACAGGGCTAAAGGTGTTGAGAGTAGTTTCCAAAAGGAAAGAGGAAGAGGCCAGTGAGGTCGATTATTTGAGCATGCATGTTTTAGTAAATGAGCTGGTAAGTGAGGAGGTCAAGAATAAATATGGCAATAAGCATGGGAATGTGCCCGATAGCTATACAGCAGTTGCTCAGGAGGAACTGATCAAGTCAGCAGATGTAATTTGCTGTACTTGTGTTACCGCGGGACAGAAACTATTCAACAAGCACAACTTTCCAATAGTGCTCATTGACGAGGCTGTGCAATGCACAGAGCCACTTACTCTGATTCCTTGTATGTATAATTGTGAAAAACTCATTCTAGTGGGAGATCATAAGCAATTAGGGCCAACTGTACTGAATAAGGAGGCAATAAAATCAGGGTTCAAGCAAAGTCTCTTTGAAAGAATGCTCAGTTTGAATGTAATGGCCTATCTCCTATCGATTCAGTATAGAATGAATAGTAGCCTGTGTGAGTTTCCAAATGAATATTTTTACAATGGATATTTGAGAACAGCAAGTAAGGATGCTGGGAACATGGACAGGGACAATTCCAATGTGATGCCTTTTAGCTCATCGTCTATTCCTGATAAATTGACCAATTTAAATTCCATCAATTTCTTTTATGCTACTTACTGTAAAGAGGAGATAAGTCAAAATGGCACAAGCTATATCAATAAAGGTGAAGGTGTGATCGTAGAAAACATAATAAAGTATTTATTCAGAAACGGCGTCATGGAACAACAAATTGGCGTCATTACACCCTATGAGGGGCAGAGGAGCTATATTCTGAACAAGATGGTAGAGACCGGTAATTTGGAGATATCCAATGTCGATGGGTTTCAGGGCAGAGAGAAGGATTATATTATTGTATCCTTGGTCAGAAGTAATTCCTTCCAAGGGATTGGTTTTGTGGCTGACAAGAGAAGAATGAATGTAACTCTCACGAGAGCCAAGCATGGGTTGATTGTGATAGGCAATCCCTTTACTCTTTATAAGAATAGGTTTTGGGGCGATTTCTTGGAATTCTATTCTAAAAAAGGCCAAATTTATGAGGGAAATATCAGTAATTTGAGGAGTGTTTCCTTGAAGGAAATAATTAACGAGGAGACGGAGTGAAATTATGTCTGACCAATCAGAAAATCTTATTGAACCATCAATATTCGAAAAGGATGGTCAATCAAAGGACATTTCGGATATACGCCAAGTGGATGATTCATACAATTGGGTCAATTTATGAATCTATTTGGCAGAGCATGAACAAACAGTGCCGTTCCTCGAATATATCAACCTATCTCAAGGTTTTATGTGATATTTAGCATATCTTTCACCTTTGGTAAGCAAATGATTATTTGCCAAGATTCATTACAGATGCATTTCACATCCAACAAGCATAATTAAATATGATGGTCCTTAACAAGTGTGTATCCTTCCTATGGCAAACTGTTTTTCAAGAATAAACATTGCAATATATCTCTAGTTTTATTCAAATCGACTTAGTTTGAAGTGTTATATTCTAAGAGAAGTATCCTGTAATAAAGAATACACTCCATCAAAATACTTCATGAATTTATTTCTTCTACCCTCTTCCTTATATAAAAAATCTTACTTGCCTTATACTTTTCAATCAAGTCGGTACCCGTTAATTTCTGAATATAATTTCTATGGTTAAGTAAAAAATCGGAGACTCTCCAGTTTCTATCACTTGACAGCAAATTATTTAAAATTGTACTTCGACACTTGTCAGGTAATAAATCCAACAAGTAATACTTGCCATCGGCAGTATAGCTTACAGTGGGTGAAATTTCCTGATCACCGATGGCATGTTTCATGCTTTGGTCCATGCTACCAGACAGATTGTTATTAGCAGGCATGACATCATCTGAATTTGTCTGTTCATCAAATATAGCTCGACATACCTCCATAGGATGTGTCAGTGATGAGTCAATAAGAAACTGATCAAACTTCTCTCTATATTTATGTTGTTTGGTTTTCAAATCTGAATACATAGATGATACTGATTTTTTAATATCTTGCAACATACTATCCTTTGAAGCGGGGTCATCAATGGTAATGTCCTCATCACTGCCAGCGTTGTCAGTCCCATGATCATATTTATTTTCCAGTACTTCCTGTTTCACAAATGTCCCATAAATATACTCGATAGAGTCTTTGATAATTTGATCATATCTGGATGGATTAAAATAGCCATCCAAAATAGAATTGAAGCCGTCATCAAATGAGGGCATTGTTTTGCTGTAATTAAAAGCTGTGGGATTGTTATTATACGTACCTTCATATATTCCACCCATCTCTATTTCGCCATTTGTTGTTCCACTGCTTCTTTGGTTAAATTCTCCCTTTTCAAATTTATGAGTAAATGATACTGGAATAAATGTGTTGTTTATAGAAAATTCTTTAGAAAAGACATGTACCAACTTGGAATTCTCCTTGAACTTATCATCACGTGTTGCACTGCCATATATCAAAAGAATATAGTCCTTTAAATTCTGGATAATATTGTGAATTACCACTACTTTAACCCTGTCAATTCTTACTGACAAGCATTTGTAAAGAATAAATTGTAATGAAATACCACGACAATTGGTACGATCGTTATCATCATTGTAGCGCATCATCTTTATTAACTTCTTACTAATATTTACATACCCCAATGGATTAGCTGTCATGTTATTGAATACACCTTTAGTAAATTCCAAAAAGTGTTTTATAGAATAAGGATTGTTATTTAAACAAGTTAGTGGATCTGTAGAATATTTGTAATAAAAGTAAGGTAAAGCTGTGTTGTTTGAGGATGTGGCGATGGCAATATCTCCACTGGGATAATAGCTTATATATTCTACTAATTCTGCCACTCGTATAAATAACTCCTTATTAAATCTCAACTTTAGAAATATTCCGGAATTCTCCATAAAGAATTTTGGATTAGAAGTAGAAAGCAGCAAATGTAAGGCTGAATCTAAGAGATGATTGGTAATTGTGCTCGAGGTAGTATTATTCTTGCCATTCCCAGAATTGCTAGTAATGTCAAACGTATCTTTTATCAGGATATCCTTTTTATCGAATTCTACAGAACAGCTTTCTCCAGTGGATTTAATGTGTGGTTTAACATCCCTTCTATTGGATTTAACATCGATAGCCTGTAATTGCTCCTTTATCTTCGTCATATCAAACGGACTTAAGGCTATTATGGAATTATCTCCATTATTTTGTGTAATAGTCTCGTTGTTTGTGGCATCTGCTTCAACTTTACTGCTATCTTCATTCACCATTCCTGTCTTCTCATCATCCTTGTGAATCTGTTGGAGTAGTTGTCTAGCCTTTAATATATTCAACTCTATCATTAAATCATCGTGGTCCGAAAATGCTTCAAATAAAACTGAAAAAAAATCTCGCTGTGTTTTAGAAAAAATAAAAGAAATCAAATCGACTACAGATTTGGAATTGATATAAACCAGAGGAATGCATAGAGAGGGAATTAAGTCAAGGAAAAGACCGTTGGCGATAGTATTGTTGCTTTCTTTATCCTCGTGACTAGGATTGTCACCAATGTCTTGCACATTACACCATTTACATATTTTGCTTATCTCTGTATCTATTTCTCCTATGCTTTCTCCAACAGCTTCTAAAACCAATGGCTCAAGAAAACTTAAGCATTGACAGCCTATTGAAAAGTCGATTTTAGAATGACTTACTAAAGAACTAAGAAGAGACCTAATATCCTCCATATTAGTTACACCAGTAGTGTGCTCACCCACCCCCTCTCCGTCTTTCTTTTCTTCAATATCAGATTCTTTAGTATCTCTATCGCCAGCGTCCCCCATCTTTATATATTCCATTATATTTCTGTATAAATACAAGATATCCACTTCAGAATTTACATCAAGCGAGTTGAGTGGACGGATCATCAAAAATGGGTGAAATTTAAAAAATAAAGAAAATATAATTTTTGAGATTGCATTTTAAAATTTTATTTGAAGCAATTGTACATATGTGTGTGTGATGCATCTTTATCAAGAATATTTTATTGTGTATAATGATAAAGAGAGTATCGGATGAGTAAAAAATTTTATCTGGTATGGATGTCGCTTATACATTAGCAGCATCCATCATCATTATTGGCTAAATGTTTAAAATTTCTTTGTCAAGACTCATTCGATTGGTTTTGTTGGGCCTGTGGACTATCAAGATATTGGATATGGACTTCTCAATATAAAGGCATATCTTTTACTCTATCTTCTACGTAATATAAAGTATACCAAACAGATTAACGGCCCAATTGAGACTAGCATGAAGAAATACCACAAAGAATCGGAATTCCCGCCAGGGACTCTAACATTCATTCCCCAAATTCCAGAAATTGCCTGAATTGGTAGAAAACAAAACGAAATTTTAGATAGTCCATCCATTGCTGAGTTCATTGTGGTTGCTAGCTTTGATTGTTCAATTTGAAGCATCGAAATGAGCATGTCCTGGGATCGTTCAAAAATTCTCTTGGACTCTCTCAACTGTCTATTTACATCCTTAAATTCAGAACGAGCGTCTAAAAATAAATTAGTTAGGAAGGAATTTAATGGAAGAATCAGTACTGACTGATTAGAATAGCATGGAATAGCAAATTGGGGATCAGAAAATGTATGGTCTGATGGCAGTGATGGGTCACTTGTACTGCTATCAGTTGTAGCTATACTCTTATTTTTGGCTACTCTTCCATTAGATATACTGTGCTGCCCATGACTCTTGGATGCATTGCACTTTGCTCTGTGCTGTGGATTAATCAGTTGATCAATGATCTGTAGCTTTGGAGTGATAGCTTGACGCACTAAAAAGAGCTCGTATAGATCAATACAACTCTTTTCTATTGTGTCCTCCTTCTTATTATCGTGGTAGTTATACTTCTGTAGGACAGGGATATTGCTCCTGATTGCCTCTTCCAATCCCTTTATATCTTGTAGGAATTCTATGAGGATGGAGTACAATACCCAATGGGGGTTTAAGTTAGCAAATGGAGAGATTGAATGCAGAAAAGACAGGATGTCCTTTATCCCTGGCCAGTTTTGGTCATGTGTGGTAATAATAAAATGATCGAAGATCAGAATATTAAAATCCAGATCATTTAGAGATTTCTTATCCACACACAACTTTAAAGAGATAAAGGTGTAATTCTCAAAAAACTCTATTTTCTCGTATGTGTTTTTTTCCAAAATATCCAGAAGAGTTACTGTGTTTATTTCGAAATACTGTGTTAGCTCCCTCAGATCTTCATTCTTGGGATCAAAGATATTTATCCAAAAGAAATTTGTAGTTTTACAGTCACAATCGGTAGAGTTGCCTTTTGGGATAATTAGTTTATTGGATTGGATAAGATCTGTTTTTGGAGAGTAGTACAGATATTTCGAGTCGGAAATGTTCGAGTATTCTAACAGAGGAAAAGACTTGGGTAAGATGGATGGGCTTGTATAATGGTTGATTGGAATATTTCTATGTAATCTATTCTTTTGTACTGGATTAAATTGGGCTGACGAACTATTAAGTTTGTCTTTTTTGGAGAAGTATTGTAGATTGCTTATCAAATTGTACATGTTGTTTTCGCCTCCCTTCTTAAGTTTTCTGTAGATTGTAACCACTTCCATGATTTTATCACAATTATCCTTCATATTTGTTTATTATTGTTAGGATAAATTAATAAACTGAAACAAATAATATCAATGTGTTTCAAGCATGTGTATATAATTAACAAATGGAGCAATATATAATAAAAGAGGCTTCTGGTGATATTCAAAGCATACAACAAATATAATTATTGCCCTCACTGTCTAAGATATTAAATTATTTATTGGGGTTAATTAAAACTGGGCATTAACTTCTGAAATAAATTTATTTTGGAAAATGTGTCTCTTTATGTTTTTGCAGCATCCGATCGTATTTGTAGGTTTTTCACACTCATATCCCCTACTATTTGCTTAGTTTCTCTTCAATCCTTAGCAACTCATTGTATTTGGCAATTCTTTCTCCTCTGCATGGAGCTCCACACTTTATATACTCACACCCTGCTCCTAAAGCTAGCCCAGTTATAAATGTATCTTCTGTTTCACCCGATCGATGGCTTACCATGGTTTTTAACCCTAGCTCTTTGCAAAGAGCTATTGCTCTTATTGTCTCGGATACTGAACCTATTTGATTCGGTTTAATTAGCACAGAATTAAACATTCCTAAACTGAACTTCTGATTGATCACATTCCAATTAGTAACAGTGAGGTCATCTGCTACAATATTCACTTTGTCTGCTGCATTCTTATAAAACTCTTGCCATCCCACTGTATCTTCTTCTGCAAAAGGATCTTCAAAGGAATATACTTCCGGGTACTTTTTAATAACATCTAAGTATATATTCATCAGCTCCAAAGAGGTTAGTCTCTCTCCATCAAAAGTATACTTGTGCCCATCAAAAAATGAATTGGCTGCCAAATCAAATGCCACCTTGTATTCGTCATTCTTGAGAAATATGCCATCAGCAGCTTTCCGTATTAGCTCCATACCGTCATCAATTGATTTAATTGGAGGCGCAAATCCTCCCTCATCCCCTACATTTGTGTATATCGAACCGAATTTATCAGAAATCACAGACTTTAAGGATATGTAAAACACGGTTGCCATTTCCAAGTTTTCTGCAAATGTTTCCCTATTAAAGCATACCATAATCTCTTGGCACGAGAATCCATTGCCAGAATGCATCCCACCATTCAAAATATTAAAATGGGGAACCGGCATTTTTTTATTAGATTTGAAATATTTTTGGAAAAATTCAAATAGCTCAATATTTTGGTTTTTACAGACGGCTCTTGTATAGCACATGCTTAGGGGAAGTGTGATATTTGAAATCAGCTTATCTGAGTGATTAAACTCCATTGATTTGATCTTTGAATCAAAATCTTCAAGACTATGGACATGTTCGTCGAGCAGCTTGCAACCAATATCATTTATTATACCAACAGCAGTGGCAACTGATTTCCCATTATATTCTTTTCTGCCGTCCAGAAGAATTTTGGCCTCTTCATTTCCCACACTGGCACCGCTTGGAACCGATGATCTGAAAATATGTCCATCCTTTGTAAAATCAACCTCCACTGTAGGACTACCTCGGCTTGTTAAGATCTGTCTAGCCTTAATTGTATCTACGATTTCTCTTAACTGCATTTGTATGGTAATATGCACAGGAATTTAAGGTTTCTAAAGGATCAATAATTATTAAGGAGAAGTTTTGCTAAAATAAACAGATTTGAATAAAACCAAATAACAATTAGAGAGTTTGTCTGAAATAATCAACCTGTGCTACAATGTACAGTCTAGATAAGTGGTACACACATACTCATTGAATCAGAGGAGAACTTTTATTAGTATTTTCATTTATTAATTAAAAATTCTACATGGATGATTAGGACATATGATTTCAACTAATAATTAATTGGTATAAGATCAAGATTCTTATGAAATTTTAGGATTAACAGGCTCTACTGGGTCAACGGGATCTACTGGGTCAACAGGCTCTACTGGGTCGACTGGATCTACTGGGTCGACTGGATCAACAGGCTCTACTGGATCTACTGGGTCAACGGGATCTACTGGATCAACAGGCTCTACAGGATCTACTGGATCTACTGGGTCAACAGGCTCTACTGGGTCAACGGGATCTACTGGGTCGACTGGATCAACAGGCTCTACTGGATCTACTGGGTCAACGGGATCTACTGGGTCAACTGGATCAACAGGCTCTACTGGGTCAACGGGATCTACTGGGTCAACAGGCTCTACTGGATCTACTGGGTCAACAGGCTCTACTGGATCTACTGGATCTACTGGGTCAACGGGATCTACTGGATCTACTGGATCAACAGGCTCTACTGGGTCAACGGGATCTACTGGGTCAATAGGCTCTACTGGGTCAACGGGATCTACTGGGTCAACTGGGTCAACGGGATCAACAGGCTCTACTGGATCGACTGGATCTACTGGGTCAACGGGATCAATAGATACTCCAATATTTGATAAAATAGAGTTAATTTCACTCTTACATATTTCACTTACAGAATTAATGATTTTGACTTGCTCATTAATATACTTTTCCTTTACTTCTATACAAATCTTTGTAATTGATTTTTCAATAAGTTGTATTTCACTCATTAAATCTTCCTCGACTTTATCAGCATTCATAGATATAGAATGTAGTAGGCTCTTATTAAGTTTACTGTCAATATTAAGCAAATCAATGTATTCCTTTTGCTTCTGAAATATAGAACTAGTAATAAAGAATGTAGAAAGCGTATATTTCTCAAATATGTCAGTGGCTATATATTGTATCGACGAAGCTGCTGAGATGTTGCTTGGATCAACAGAAATCGATTCAAATATTTTTTTCAATTGCTTGGAGGTTTTTTTAATAAGATCATCGATGGTTGATGTGAGATTATCTTTTTCGATAGAATACAGCCCAGCTGAGATATTCCTTGCCTTTCTTTCCTTTAGGCCATATGCAATCATTTCCAACGCCAAATCATCGTAAAACGGCTTGGTGTCACTAATTTGAATTGTCTGTACCAATTTTAATAAGCTCGATTCCAAATTAGAGTTGGTCATGACTTCAAGACTGAGCAGTTTATCTGCAGTGGCTTTGGATTGGTCAGAAATTCTACCAAATAGATGCAAATATGGATTTGTTGATTTGTCAAATTCAGAGAAATAACTAGACTCCCAGTATGGAAGATAGTTCGTACCAAAGCTTCCAACCTTGATCCTTTCCTGACTAGAAACCATGGTGCTTTGATTTCCAATTGATCTGCTCATTATCCCTTGATGATATAAGTCAGCACATTGTATCAGTCTCACTGAAAATAGCATTGTTTTGACATTTTTGTTATTCTAAATAGTTTGATTAGTTAAATCCTTTGTTTTTTTGCCTTAGATGGAAATGGCAGGTTAACACGTAGAACAAAGTCAATATGATGCAATCGACCATTTCACATGTTTGAATATTTGAAGAGAAGTAATTTCCAATGGAAGCATTTTGTAAATACACACATTTGGTGAGATTAGGAGATAGTTTTATTTATTTATACAGACCGTTTAAATTGCAACATATAATTTAATATATTTATATGTACAGACTGTTTAAATTGCAATGCTATTAAAAAGCAACTAGACGTATGGAGCACTTTTGCAGTTCCGAATGATCTAAACTCAGCAATTAATAAATCAGTGATTGTTTTCAAATGATTAAAACAGGATAATATGTCTTTACGAAATTAAACTACTACATAAAACCACCGCCGACACTCTGTGATTAAGGGCAGACTTACAAAGCAACCTCTCAAACAAAACAAAAAATTTCAATTGAAAATACTCAACACAAAAGAGGATTTCACAGATCACTTTTATTATTACTTATTATCAATTACACTAGTTTATTCATGGAGCTACTACCGGTGGAGTTGGTGGGGTTGGAGGAGTTACTACTGGTGGGATTGGTATGACTGGAGGAATTGGTAATCCTAGAATTGCACGGATCTCAGCGATCTGAGAGTTCAAAAGTGCAGCCAATGAATTGATCACAGCACTCTGGGGAGCAGAGATGGCACTTGAGATGGCCAACTTGATGGCGGCATTCAACTCCAGGGTTATACCAGAAACGATGGTGGCCAATGCAGCCTCAATCGCAGCCAATATTGCAGGGTCAAGGGTGAGGCTATCCAAGTAACACTTTTGTGCCTGAGATATATTATTGGCGAGGAACAACAAAGGGAAGGTGTTACTGTCGAAAATACCTCCAACTGAGTAGTTGATGTTGTTGAACAACAGCTCTGCAGAAATCACACTTGACTCACACTCTAGCTTTGCAAAGAACTTGTTCAACTGATCACGTGTTATTCTATCGAAACATCTGAAACTGGATGTCAGAATATTCTCCTCAATAGAATACAGCTTAGAGGTGATATCTCCTGCTTGCTTGTCAGTCAAGCCAAGTAAAATAAGCGCTGCTTTTAGATCATCATAAAGTGGCTTAGTATCAGTAACCTTTATCAAGTCAACCAACTTGATAAAGAGAGATCTTAAATCATTAATAGTTTCAATTCTTATTCTGTTCAATTCGGCCGCAGTTATCTTGAATTGCGAGATCATCCTCAGGAAGATAGGATCATAGGGATTGATACATATGGGCAAGGGTCTCACGCATTCCTTATCTTCACACTCTGAAGATGAAGAATCGGAGCAAGACGATGAGGACGAAGAAGAAGACGAGAACTCTGAGAAGTCACAGGACTCTGAGAAATCACACTCTATTCCAGAATCACATCTGTCTTCCAAGATGCACCTGTTGAGGTCATCACCATCACGGCATCTCCTCTCCCTTCTGCGATGATCCAGACCGCCAAATGGCTTGGAGTCCAAGGCACCCTCAGGATAAAACCTGAAACAGTTGACTAATTGCACTAAAAATAACATGAGCTCATATAGGTCAGTGATTAAATAGCCTAAATATATGGATTGTGCTATTTTTTCCCCTTCAGGGAATATTAAATAAACATATTGAATTAACCATATACAATAGCATTTCACAATATTCCTGCCACACCAATATTTGAGAATATTATTTCAGTGGCTTCATTTCAACTGAATTCGTGGGTGACGTAATAGAAACAGCCACAAATATTTTTTGACGCTAGACAATTTCAACAACGATGACGTAATACATGCTTAATACCATACATTCACCTGTCAGGGGGTGGAAATAAATTAATTACATGTTAAGAGTATAGACCATATAAGCATATTTTAACTTTATTTATCAGTTGTACATCTTTCTTTGTGTGCCCTAACCTCCTTCAACATCCAAATATACAGATGTATCTCAAAGCATTCATAACTTGCCTCCTCCAGACCATCTTGGCCTTATTGCTTTCGAGGTTATCCAGAAGAGAACCCAAATATTCATAGTCTGGCTCCTCGTACATTTTCAGCTGTCTTGCATACTCAATAAACTTTTGTAAATTCACACAATCAGTTAGATTCGATAGTTTGATATCCTGCTTGATTTTCCTAATCTTCTCCAAATTATTGATGTTTTTAAAATAGTTAATATTCTCGTTGTTCTGGATCCATGGCAGCTGCTTTTCCAACAAATACACCAGTACATATCCTAAGGATTCTAGATCATCCCTTTTTGTCTGTTTCAGTCCGCAGTGGGTGTTTATGGAGCAATATCTGGGTGTGCCTAATATCTTACTAGCAAACGAAGTATCGTCACTAGCATGGCCGGGGTTATACTCACTGTGAATACTTGCGTATTCCTTGACTGATTCGTAGCACATTCCATAGTCAATCAATATAATCTGGTTCTTGTCATCTATCATAATATTGTCTGGCTTCATATCTCGGTAAATAAGATTCCTTCCATGCAAATACTTCAGGATATTCAGCAGATTTATCCCTATATTCTTAACCGTGGTTTTAGTAAAATACTCTGGCATCAGCTCAAGAATATTTAATAAGGCTGTGCTATACAGAGGCATCACAAAGAAGTTACTCTCATAATGGATAATCTTAGGAACCTGGGGATGGTTTAGACTGGAGAGAACATTGATTTCATTGATTAAATAGGCACTATTACCCACAATGTTGCTGGAGGCTATGGCCGTATTTGCCCCCTTGTCACCATCTGGAATATTGCCAGATCTGTCTTCTGCCTTCTCTTTGATATTCCTTTTGGCCATCTTCATTGCATATTTATGTCCATCTATTTCGATTTTCCAAACCACCCCAAACGCTCCTTCCCCAATCTGGGACAAACACACCACATTCCTTGGATTCAAAATTTCCCTTCGACAATCCAACTGCTTGTTATGTGATCTGGTAGTATTGGGCACTTTTACACTAGCATTCCCACTGCCTTTATTATATTCCATGGCAACAAAATACAAAAATATTTTGTATATTTGTAAATAAATTTATTTGTAACTCATCGCTGGTTGAGAATGTTCATATCTGGTCTTCTATGGCATTTGAACCCATCAGTGCTTCTATTAATCACCTGGAGAAGTTACTGCGATCTGAATCTACGGTTTAAGTTCATTAGCTTTGTCTGGTGTTTCCACAGACCTCCAGCAATAGCCAATGATGCCCAGAGAGACCATTGTCTATCCTTCTAATCATCTCACTAATAGTTTAATTTTTACTCCACCCCTTTAAGTTCTATGAATTATCTCTCTGATGAATTTGTTCAAATAATCTCTGGAGAAAGTACAAGGAGTTCATCAGAGCTAAGGACTTTCCTAATCAACCACTCCAGTATGCTTATCTATGCCTTGGCTACCAAGTACAACTTCCGAGCTGTTAATCTGATATACACTCTAAACATCGCCGACATTGCCCCAAACAACTCTATAAATCTATATAACTTATATTCTCTCCACTGGCTTTACAAGATGGGGAGGATCAATAAAGTGTCTTACACCAACAAGATGAAGAGATTTGAAAGAATGAAGTTGTTTAAGGAGAATTTGGATAAAGTAGAGCATGACTATATAAAATACCAGATCGGAAAGAGAAGGGGCAAAGGCAAGCCAGACATGGCTGAATCAACAACCAACAAGAATGTGGCAAGTGTGAGCCATAATCTTGTATTACTCGAAGACTATTTGAACAGCTCGTTCACAAAGTATCCACTGATATTTTGCATAGAAATCGACAGTTTTATTTACAGGCCACCATGTACCAAAGAATTTCCAGATAACGAAGAAAATATGGCTCCTAATGATAATCGAGCCAAGCATAATGTTTGCAGCTCATATGCTCTTAATTGGGAGAAGTTGGCCTTTTTGCTTGGTATATTGAATAAAATTGGTAAATATGGTCTCGATTGTGAAATTTATAGTGATGGTGGAAAAGGCTTGGAGATGCTGAGAAGCTATTGCAACCCCAGGAATATTATTAAGAGTTCATCTGCGCAGGAAGCCGTAGTTTTGGACATCTCAGGGATATTTTTGTATTCCAAGAAAATCAACATTGATCATTCCAAGAAGAGGATATATTTTGTCAATATAGATAAATCATATTCGTGTGGAAACAACTGCTTGGAAAAGCTATCTGATGAAAAGTATTTGGGAATTGACCACTTGGAGACTTGCTTAAAAAACTATATTTCAAAATACTGCAATTAATAGAAGAATAATTTTGACACTCATGCTATCAACTTCTGCAAGTAAAAGCTCACTATTAAATATCTTTATTTATTTTACCCTAACTGTTATCAGAACTTATAAATGGATTAGGTATTTCCAGAAGCATGGTGTGAAAGTGCATAGTAAACGAAGATTTATTACTTTATGAATCCCTATCACCCAACACAATCGATTTCATCTTAGCCCTGCCAATTCTAATTTCCCTCCAGATTTTTATAAATTATTTTTAGCCCCCATGGTAGTCATTGAACATTCTTCTGCTGGCAATGGGATGGATATGAAGGGCCACTTGACTGGTATCTTAGGCAAGTTCCATGTAAATGATGCAGAGATCAAGCCAAGCAAGAAGAAGTCCCTGATGGCCGGTGTCAACTCACTGGTTATGGTATTTCTTTATGGGGTGTATCTTTCTACCTCAGGTATATACGGTCCAGAGTTGATAAAGTCCATATGCATTCACATATTTGGCTATGCTGCTGTGGGAAATATTCTCTGCTCATTTTTGAAGTTAAACCCATCAACACAGTTGTTCCTTTGCTCAGTACTCTTCTCCATTTCAAGTGGAGTCAGCCTAATCTTTCAAGGAGAAGGCTCAAAGTATCTGGGGCATGATAAGATAATTCTCCTTACATATGGGGTTGCTGGAATTTCCATCGGTGCTGTTATGAATACTGTACCTTGTTATATCTCTATGGTGTCACCAAGCAAGTTTGTTCCATCTCTACTTGGATGTATTGGGGGTGTTGGAATTGTGGGTGGTCTTATATTTGGGAATACCCTCCAATATTTTGAGAGAGACATTTTCCTATTTAACATGGTGATATTCTGTATCTCTATAGTTGAGAGCCTCCTCTTCCTATACTTCAGAAGGTATGCCCAAAAGCATAGACAGACCGTGAGGAATAAGTTTTTTAATTTGGAATCCTGGAGATCCATACTTGAAAACGGAAAGCTGAGCATAGTTCTTATGGTGGCTGCTCACTTCGCCCAGCATATTAGTGGGGTCAACTATCTAATTTTCCATTTTACAAATATATTTGGTGTGCAGGGTAAGATCTATAACTTTAATATGCTATACTTCTGGGGCATGTTTGTGACACTCCTGGGTGGATATACACAAGTAATAGGACGGAAAAAGCTAATTCTCTTCTCAGCACTCATCTGTATTTTGGCAAATATCTCATACTATTATGAAATCAACAATGCCATCACTTCCTACTTTTTTATCTTTGGATTTAACATGGGACTGGGAAACATTCCATTTGTGCTCATTGGAGACATATTTCCAATTGAAGTAATTCAAGAAGGGGCTCTTATTGGAACGTCTGCAAATTGGATCGGCGGAATATTATCGTCGTTGGTGCCGATTGAAGAAACATCCAGGGGAAATGTTGCCTTCCTGTGGTACATTGGTAGCTTGATGGTATTTGTGTGCTTATTTTCTGCATTTTTTAGTGAGACCAAAGACAAAAAGGCAGACTATCAATAAATTCATTATTAAGACATAGATTTCTCCATGGGATTGTCATAAAAGACTTTTGTATCCAACAAGGAGCCTTGATTGTGTGTTTTCTTTATTTGTGGGAATAGCAATTCATTGCTCTATTAAAGTTAATTGCGTTTTAATAATGTAACAATAGATTGCTCTTCTCAGAATATCGAGCTGGAGAACCATAATCAATGCTTTAAAGTAGAATATACAATGCCGTTTTGTAAACAATTTAATAGATTGTCTGTTTATATCACTCATTTCTTCTTATAATGGCATAAACACTTTGCTCTTCTCTTGAAACACATTCTACTGCAAATCCAGCTTCCTCACACAGGGATCTTAGGCCATCTTCATCAAACAAGTAATAATATCTAAGTAAATCATCCTCGCCTTTCCACGAAACTAAGTAGTCTCCACTGCTTTGCACTTCTTCCTTAGCCTCGATCCTTGGAGAACCCATATCTGGGCTTATTTCTACCATCTGAGGACTCCATCCAACTCTTTCGCCAGGATGCTCACTCATCAGAGAATTGATTTCCTGCCTCTCAAGGGGTTTAAATTTCTTCTTTATGGACGCGCACTTATGCCATGCGTAGATAAGTCCTATCCCACCGATTCTCATTACTCTTTTCATCTCTATCATTGCCTCAACTCTTCTTGAATGAGCCGACAGGTGGTGGATAACTGCAATACTTAGAACAATGTCAAATGAATCACTTCTAAATGGCAATCTATGAACTGTTCCACGAACCAGAGAAATGCTTCTCGATGGAGAACTCTTCCGAAGTGACTCTTTTAACAGTTCAAAGCTATAATCCAGGCCAACAATGCTCAAAGGAACATGGCTGCTTTTAATATATTCATTTACTTCAAACTGCCGACCATTTCCACACCCAGCATCCAGAATAAAATCTCCCACAGAATAATACTTTCGAAAAAACTCTATAATGAATGGCCATGGCTTCACCCTTGAGTCTGAAAATACTCCTGACTTTCTACTGTAAAACTCATGCACAAACTCTCTTTCAAACTCGTCATACTTATTGCTGGAGTTGTCCATTTTACTATCCGACATGATGGGCAAATCATTTCAGAAATCCTTGATAGCTTATGCACCATGTGGCTATAATATGCATGCTCTCTCCAAATCCATGGCGATAAATACTGTGGGGTTTCCCTTATGTATTTTCGTTGTCTTCTTGTAAATTTTTTAGTTTTCTGATCCCCTGATGAATTCAGTCAGATTTACCAAGATATCTCCTTTTGCAGTCATACCACAAAGGCATTCGGAAGGTGCTGCTGGATATGATTTGTGTAGTGTTGATTCTGTAGTTGTAGAGCCTGGTTGTGGTGCTCAAATCAGCACTGGGCTGTTTGTGTTCTTGGATCCCAGCCTACTTGCTATTATTTTTTCCAGATCTGGCCTAAGTATCAAGAATGGAATCTGTGTCAAGGCCTCATATGTGGCCGATAGAGAAGAAATAAAAATTAATATATTCAATACAGGAAAGGAGCCATTTGTGGTGGAGCAGTTTATGCGTGTGGCACAGATGCTGTTTATTGAGAAGCAGGAGCTGTGAACGGATGTAGTACTACAAATAAATTAATTTGCCATGCTTTTACTATGAATTTTTTCAAAAACCCAAATGTGATCAAAGTTACACACAAGCTAAAGGAATAAATGTACAACCAAAGTTACACACAAGCTAAAGGAACAAATATACAACGAGTATACTATTTGAACTAAGGGAACAAATGTACAACAAGTATGATATTGTCGTTGCTCATACTGAGCCTTGTAATTTCTCATAAAATTTAATAATCTATGCTATTTTCGTCTATTCTTTTCTAAATACTCATTCTGCTGTTTTACAACCTCCAACGAATTGGCACATTGCGAGTACATCTCCAACAAATCCCTATTTAGTTTCAAGAACTCATCACCATAGGAGAATCCTTCAAATACACCCACTGCCTCTTCTTTCTCTCCTACTATATACAGCGCAGCACTAAGTGCCTCAACACAGTTTAGTTTGTATGGTTTCCCATAATTAATTGTATTTGCAGCCACCAGAAATGGCAACAGCCGACCGTTTTTAGAACTAATATTTACTTTTCTGAAATCGAACGAATCTATCTGGTTCCAAGAACAATCTATCAATCCAATTCCCCGCTTTTCCATAAGCTCTCTGTCTGCTGGAGAAATAGATTGGGTTGCATTCGGAGCTAGAACAATTCCATTGAACCGACTCTTCAGATTGAGTGACTGGATTTTGTTGTACTTAACCATCCTGTGGCCGGAACAACGCTTCGGATCGCATTGACCGAATTCATAAATGACTTTGCGCATGGATGGGGTGCAGATTCTAGAGAATGCTAGATTTAGAAGGAATTTCAGTTGCCAGCTACTCACTGCAATATGATACTGGCCATGAACAGACATTATCTGATGAAGGACAACAATAATGAGGATATTTTGTCACTTTTTATAGCCCTCAGATGGTAAAGGACGTTGGCTTGGAGACTGTGAACGACATAGCAATGGAAGTGCAGAAGACAATTACATTTATGAAGGAGCGATGCTATAAACGAGACAAAATGTTATTTTCCAACTCTGGAGAAAATCAGGACAATAAACCAAATATAAGCACCGATGCTATCTTGGAAAATGCCCATAAGAGAGAATCTTCCACTAATGATACGTCCCACTTTACCAGTTCTCTCGGTGACTTATTAAGATCGTTCAAAATTGAGCTTGAGCTTTCAACCCGTCTGGAATATGTATCGAATGTTTCTCAATTCCTCAGCGAAGACTGCCTGGAAAACTATGACGAGAACAAAGAAATTCTAGCTCGGGATGAGTTTATACGAGTATGTAAGAAGATTGAAGATGAGGAGTTTAATAGATTTGACAGCTCAGATGATGAATAAATGGAGTATGCTATGCTTGATGAATATAAGGAGGCTGTCAATAGTGGTATGCTTATGCTACCATCAATATCCTTGTATTTATAAAATATCGAGTTATTTTATTTTTTGCCCCTCATGATGGCTTCCTCCTTAAGCATTGTCTACGACCACTTGGACAATCCAGAAAAACTCACGGAATATTTGGATAATGGAAGATCGTTTCCAAAAGACTTGGCGGATTTGCAAGAATTGTTGAGTCTTCCCGACTTTGAAAGATCGAAAGTCATATTTTATGTGGAAGTTCTGTCAAAGTCCATAAAGAACCAGGGGGAACTGACGAGATTCTTTAAAATTCTTTTGGACTTCATTGAGAAGGAGTTCAGTGCCAATACCAATGGTATATATAAGAACAGTGTATTTCTGCTAAGAATATTCAAGAGTATCTCCAAAACTCGCTTGTTTGTACCAGTTTCATACTATTTAACCAAATTAATGTCCCTTGCAATCCAGACGAAAGTTGCTGGTGGTTCGAAGAGCTACTCCTATGATGATATTCGGCTGAGCTCTGATGATTTGAAGAATGGGGAGTTGCAGCTTTTTATCATTAGGGAGTGCATGGGCTTGATCAAGCTACAGTGCTCATTCCAAGGGAACTCTATAGGATTCCCAGAGTTGTCCCATGTAGTCTGCAATGAATTAAGAGTTCAGTGCAAGGTGGGCATATACAAGGAGGTAATTGGATCGTTGATAAAACTGCTGGAAGACAGAAAGATCTATATTGAGAAGATGAGACAGAATTATGATGGAGACATAGGTGCTTTCGAGAGTTCATTGGAAAAGTGGGAGATCTTTGAATGAGACAATATTTATTAAATTAACTAGACAGAATGTAACAGGTTTAAATATTGTGAAGAGTGCATCTGTGATAGCAATTGCTTCAGTCCGAAGTTTTGCTGTTCTTTGTCTTTTTTGTGTATCCGGAAGACCGTTCACGCTTCTTTTCTTCCTCTTTAAATAACTCCTTTTGCATCAGGAAATTCTGGTCAATATACTTTGCATTTAACAAATGCTCGGGCGTAAGAATGCTGGAAATAGAATCGGCCAACTCTGCAATTCTTTTTGAGGTTGAATGTGCCATAGAGACGGTTGTAGAGTTGTGTTTGTCACTGTCTGCATTCGAGTTCCTGGAGTTTGTTGCATTCTGGATAGAGTGGGTATTTGTTGAATTGGTTAACGATGGATCAGAGATATTACCATCGGGTGATTGGCTTGCAATAGAGTTACTTTTGATTTGATTTGCATATGTGCAAGTAGAATGAGGATATGTGTGGACTGAAGATAGGTCATTTGCATTACTGTTTTCAAACGATGTCGATGAAGAAGATTTCTCACTACTTTGGGTGGATTCTATTCTTTTTACTATGCTACTAACCACTGAGTTACCGGCAGTAGTGTTTTGTTCTGACTTGTTGTTTTCAAATTTTCTGACAGAACTGAGTATTCTTTCGCTCTTTGGAGCATCATCCTTTCTCCCCTGCAACAGATGAACTCGATCCTTTACGGTCAGTGTTGATAGTGGCTTCTCTAACTTATCCCCAGGTTGCTTTTTATCTAGATCTGAAGTTTTCATGGTATCTAAACAAAGATAATCCAAATATTTAGTCCGAAACAAAACAAAATGTTTCGTATTTAACATCTCACAGTAAGTACCTGACAGCGAGGATATCATGAATGGGATTGAGGATAAACCGTATGTCAATAGTTGTGTATCATCCTTTACATGCCACTCCATTGAAGATTGGGGAATTTGGGATTGTACAAATTCTTCAGTCCATGGATTACAAAAATACCTCAGAATAGAATGCAGATTGTTTGTTTTCAAACAAATAATTCGCTATTTATTTATCAAACTTGCTACCAATTATATTTATTTCTCCTTTTTTACATTTATTGAAAATAGGATCCTTAACCCATGGATGTGAAAATTATTATTCAGCATATGGCATGTCAGAAAATAATAAATATTAGTCTATGTGCAAATATAGAAGAGTTGAAGAAAGTAATAGAGGAGAAGTTCTGCATTCCGGCCTCAGACCAGATCATCACCTTTAAGGATAGAAATATAAACTTGAAGCACAAGACTCTGAACAGTTTTGGAATAGAGAATGGCTGTAAGATATTTGTTAAGAAAATAAACAGAATAACAGGGCAGGCTAGGCAGAGTGGGATATCTGATCTGATGAAGAACCCGTTTATGAAGAGTATGCTGAAGAATCCCTCCATGCTGAAGGATATTATCGGGGACAACGATACAATAAATCAGATTGTCAATTCTGGCGGACTAGAAGAGGAGCTGGAAAGGATGGCCCAGGATGGAGACTATGTCAATACGCAGCTGAGAAATGTAGACTTGGCCATGGCCAAACTAGAGAATATGCCTGGAGGGATGAATATGATGAGTAGTATGCTGAAGGATGTTGATGACCCACTAAGAAATATGCTGAAGCCAAAGAATACCTTCAAAACCAGGGAGTTTGTTACATCCGACATAATGACATCGCTTCCGGGAAAAAATAAGGTGAATCCACTAATTGACTATCGAAAACAAAATAAAGAATTGGTTGAGCTAGGATTTACTAATATCCAAGAGAATTTCGAAGCACTAACTCGGAGCGAAGGAGATTTGGATAATGCATTGGAATATTTAACCAGTAAATACGATATAACCAATAAGTGATCTAATTAAATCATTTGATAGAAATGGAACTCTAGTCATCTTTAATAAATACTTTTTGGTTTCAGATTTCTTGGAAGGCTGCATCTAGTCTGCCGAACAAGGTACTTTTCTGTAGGTTGTTAATCTTATGTGGGCATGGAGATAGTCATACTGCACACAGTAAATAAGTTGTGATAAATTAATTTATTGGTGATTGATCATTTGTGGATGTCCAACAATATGCTGATAAGTGTTGTTGTAAATACAAATATTCCAAACAAAAATGCACAATATGCAGTGATGGTAAGTGGTATAGTTCGTTCTACATCCAAGTTGAAGTAGTATAGGGCTGGCAAGATCAAGCACATGAAGGTTGAGGCTGTGGCACCCACGATTGAGTAGACCAGGCTTAGTCCGACATCGGATACTGCAATTAAATATGTGGCTAGTATGAGTATAGATGTTAGTAGAAAGTTGAAAAATCTATAGCCGGTGTTTTTGGGAGTGATATTTACCATATTCATGAAGTATGTTTTGCCCGGGCCAAGCTGAAGAGGATATGAAACACCCATTACAATAACATAGAGCCCATGGACCACTGTTGTCAAGATATCTTCTGGATAGCTGCTTAAAACGTTGTCAGAGACATTCTCTCCATAGATCAGGTAATTCGATATTCCAAATGACATATACAAGGCAAAGCATGAGCAGGCTATCATATAGATGAGCTTTTTCATTCGGGGTAGTGAGTTGTCTTCCAATTCGGAATAGATTGCAAAAATATTCTGATGGCATGTAAAGCTAAAAACGAATTTCCCGAAGCCACTCAGCCAGAAAATGGAGACTGGCGTGGCAAGATACTCTATTTTTACCATGTCATTCTTTCCATATAGCAACCTCCACACAGAGGCGACAACCACAAACAAGATCGAAACCAATCCGAGAAATGAGGTATATTTTAGTTTGTCCATTTTTTCCAGATAGCAGAAAGGCCCAATTATACAAAGGAACATGAGTAGACAGAACACTGGATTGGATAGAAATGTCTTTTTTCCTAGTACAGTTTCTATGAAACTAGGCAGCAGCTGCTTTGTAATAATCATATAGGATGTGGAAACTCCAAAGCACTTTACAAAGACAGAAAAGTCAACAAAGAACCTAGTATATGGGACAGCAAGGGTTGCAAGCTTGCTCAAATCGGCTGTTCGACCGATGTCCTGGGAACATATACAGAGCAAAAGTAGTCCGGTCGCTGCAAAAAACCCACTCATTATGGTTAGCAAGACGGTAACTGCTACCCCATATGTTTTAAACAGAAATGGAAAATTGAGAACCCCACTTCCAATACTCGTTTTCAGCAGATTGACATACGCACTTCCCAAAGATTTCATAACAAGTACAAATCTTTGCTGTTTTCTTCATGAAAATAATATGAAACAGCGTTTTATGTATTTCCATTGTAAATTGGGATTTAATTCCCAAACCTTAACTTTTTATCTTTGTTCTGTGGAGAAACATCTTCCAAAATCTGGATGTGAAAGCACCAATATGTCTGTAGAGGATGCAGTAGTTTCTGATAAACAAACGAAATTACATGTAGTTTTGTTACAAAAATATAGTTTGGCAACGATACAAACATAGGTACATTTCCAATACTACCAGCCTTTATAAAACATGTAAAATCAGCTATCTGCAAAATATTTATTTGTGAATTAGTTCTGCCTCTTCAAATATCCGGTATACTTCAGCATTTTATTTTGAAGTCTTATTCATCCAAACCTCAAATATTTCTGCAGTGATAACCAGCTTTTTGTTGTTCTTAATAATATTCTCCAAGCTCACATTTATTTCTTCCACCAATGTGTTTGTGGATTCAACAGAAGTTCTTAGTCTTTTGATAATCCTTGCTTTTTTCTCTGTTAGTGACATCAGTTTGGAGGTGGAAAAAGAAATTTGTTGAAAAGTGTAAAAACAGTATAAAAAAGTCTTCTGATAGTTTCCAAGCTGAAATGAACATGACAAGATGTCTATGGCGATGAGAATATGCTATAGAGATAAAAGCATTGGACAAGCACATTTTGAAGAGCCACAATGCACTAAAGTGATTTAAGTACTAAATCCACAGCTCATTGGAAGGATGACTGGACACATGTGGCCCAACTTCTTAATAAATTTTTATTCTTCATAGAATTTTCATACACAGACTTTTTACTTTCTTAATAATTTTTCAAAAATTTTAACCCCAAATGGCAAGTGAAAATGTTAGAAAAGTTATTTTTGAGGGGGATGACAACAATGAACAGATTGGCAGAGTAGATTCAGATACAAAGTGGGAGGAATTCGACTTGAAGCCGAAACTACTTAAGGGAATCTATGCTATGGGATTTGAGACGCCCTCCTTCATTCAGAAGAAGGCGGTGCCGTGCATCGCAAGTGGATCGAACATCAGAGCACAAGCACAGTCTGGAACGGGCAAAACAGGAGCGTTTGTTGTTGGTACACTCGAGAGGATAGACGACAAAATGGCAGAGACCCAATGTCTTGTGATTGTGTCGACCAGAGAAATTGCAAAGCAGATACACCATAACTATGAGAGTATTGGGAAGTACATGAATGTGAACACGATTCTGCTGACGGGTGGACGTAATAGGAGTGATGATGTGAAATTGTTAAATGAGAGGCCAAATCATGTAATTGTCGGTACACCAGGACGAATTTGTGATTTGTTGGAAGACAAGGTGATTAAGGCCGAGTCTATAAGAATACTTGTGTTGGATGAGGCAGATGAGATGTGTAAGGAGGGATTTATCCTGCAAGTGCGATCGATATATGACTACTTAAATGTCGAAAAGTTACAAATATTGTTTTTTTCAGCAACATATTCATCAGAGGAGTTAAAGACAATATCGAACATAGTAGAGAATCCTGTGGAGATTGATCTGAGAAATGATGAGTATACCCTTCAGGGAATCAAGCAGTATTACGTTAATGTTGGGAATCAGTTTGGGGGGAAGTTTTCAATCGAAAAAAAGAGACAAGAGTTGATCTACAAAGTCCATACCCTGATGCATATCCTGGCTGGACAGTCGCTCTGCCAGATTATGGTTTTTATTAGAAGGAAGGGAGATGCCCAGGATGTGTTTTCAGTTTTGGACCAGAACAAATATTCCTGTACACTGATTTCATCGGAGCTATCACAGGAGAAGAGGGAGAATGTTCTGAGTGACTTCAAAACAGGTAAGAAGCGAATACTTGTTACATCAGATTTGTGTAAGAGAGGGGTTGATATCCAAGGCCTCTCAGTGGTGATTTGTTTGGATGTGCCACCAATTGATTCCAAGGAAGATTTCATTCATAGGGTGGGTAGGTCCGGTAGATATGGTAGAAGGGGTGTTGCACTACACATTGTGAACGATTTTGAATTTCAGAACCTGAGTCAGATTTCAGAATCCTTTGGATCTACACTTGAGGCGTTGCCAAAGACGTTCTCGTTTAAAGAATAAATTACGTACTTTATATTGATATATGGATTTTAGTATTTTTCAACAAAACTCGTGAAAATGAGTGAATCACCTACCTGGGTGAGGCCGATGAATACACACTCAGCTATAAAAAGCCTCCCTCTTCCCATTTGGGAGGGCAAATTGTTGTTAATCTCCTCTTAGTGAGATGTTATTTTGTTGATTACTTCTGACACTCATTTGTCATTAGCTTGATTAAATAATAGGTAATCATTAATATCATATTGATGGATGCATGGGGATATTCGTGAGTATTCCCATATGTTAATTGATGGTGAAACAGAATATATTGTGGTCTATCTGCTGCCCAGCTGGCACAAGAAATCATTCTTTTTGTTTTTTAGCTGACCCTTCCTTTCATGAATTGTAAAAGAGACATTCCCACTTTTAAGATTATCACCTTGGGGGGTTCAAATGTGGGAAAGTCCAGTATCCTGCTAAAATACATCAAAAACGAATTCAGCGAGAACATGGCAAATACGGTGGGAATAGACAATATAAACAAGGTGGTAAATATAAAAGAATGTGGAAATAGTAATGGTGGCTCCGCTGGGGATTTGACTGATATGCCTATCCACCTACAGATTTGGGATACCGCAGGCCAAGAGAGATTCAATTCGATAGTTAAATCATACTATAGGGGCGCAGATGCATTTCTGTTTGTCTATGATGTCACTGATCATCGTACACCGAGTATGTGGAAAATAGAATTTCAGAGCTGATGCGAGAAAAGGTGAATATAAGACATGCAGTGATTATTGGCAATAAGGCTGATTTGATAACTGCCAAAAGACAAAGAAAAGAGGAAAATTTGATCAGAAATATGGCAGTTAAACTAAACAGAGTGTTCCTCGAAAGGGAGGTTGAGGATAAAGGAGTGGAACCATTCAAGCTCAGTAGAAACAAGTCTGTAGCTTCTCTCACCAATATTATGTCTGATGGAGAGTTGATAAATATACAAAACAAGGACATTTGGGACTATTGTCTTACTAGTGCTTTGACGGGCCAAAATATTACTGAGATGTTTGATAAGCTGTCCAAATGTCTATATGGAATCGATAAGGAAACTCCAGAAAATGTAATAATTAAGAAAAAGAGAAAGTGCAAATTTTGCTGATGAAAGTGGTCATTAGTCAATAAATATAATATGTTTATGGCTCGAAGAGCATGCATTTAGTCAATAAATATGTTTATAACTCAGAGTGTATAAAGTTTAGTTTATTTTTATTGGTATACTACCATAAGTCCTATTTGTGGACACAATAATATCCATAGCCTCCACCCCATCCTCAACTGTTATAAATTCGATTAGTAAGCCAGATTTGGAACTCCACACTGCAATGTTAACTCCATCTGTCGTATAAACGTGGCTGCCTGTGAAGTCGTGCAATATTTGGCGTATTGGCTGAGTATGAAATTCCATTTTTGTAAGTTCTTTCCCTGAAAGATCAAATCCATACAGAATATTGTCCACAGCCGCATATATTTTAGAAAACAATGGATCTATTGCCACACAAGTGAGATTTCCTGGGAATCCAATATCAAATAATTTCACGAAAGTCTTCTTACCAGAATCACGATTACAAGTTGAATTGGCTAGAGGATCTGTGTCTGAATATCGATACAGTACACATTTGTTAAACTCTCCTACTATTAATGTGTCCAAGATATTAAATGAGCATTGGCCAGGAATAGATTGTAGATATTGTAGATTACAATCAAGAATACTTAGTGCGGATGGACTCTGAACACCTACCACGGGGGTGCTTTTGTAAATGGTATTGCTTTGCAGGTTTTTTGAATCAGTACCAGAACTGTTTTTGCCATCAGCCTCCCAGTGATCAAATCTGATCAATCTAGATGTTTCGTAGTTTCCCTGCTTAATATTGAAACTATCATCAAAATGTGAAATCACTTCGTTAGCATTCAATATAAACAGCCCATGGTTCATCAGCATCATTTGTGTGATGTTCTTCTTGTAATCTATTTCTGAGATCCGATTGACTGGTGAAGTGGTAAATATTTCAATTGTATTTCCAAATGAATACAAATGTGTTTGGAGAGGATTGATTGAGAAAACATTCGGCAGAACTTTTATTGATGTTGTGGACAGCTTCAAGTCCTTTTTGGTGCTGGATTGAATAAAAAGCAGTTTTTGGAATGCTGACATTTTACTGGGGTTTAAAAAACTACTGTAGACACACCCAGTAAATATTCTCAGGTGGATTTCCATTTGTGTTTAATTGCAGGAATGACTAAAGTATTAGTCCATTAAAAATACAGATACAAAATTTCATTGATGTTTAGGTTATGGTCCCAGCTTACAGGTAGTACAAGTACCTTAAAAAATCTCATCAAATAAACTTTACTAGGTGAATTTATTCAATGCTGTGTCCGCGTCTCTTTGGCCTTACCTTGTTAATTGCATAGTTGACATGAATTGGCTTTCCAGAAACAAGCTTTTGATCACATTTCTCCTTCAGTTCTGCCTGTTCCTTCTGGTCGTTGCACACCACAAACATGAAGTTCTGCTTGTCCTTTGGCTCAACAATCTTCATTCCCTCAAATAGCTTGCAGAGCTCATCATGATCTGTTCCCGGAGAATACTGAACATAAAGCTTGTTCTCTGAAATAACACTCTTCATCCCCTGCAGCGAATCTGATGAGGCGAAGAAGGGGAGGAATTTCTCTCCCTTTAATACCAATCCATCCTTCTTCTCAATACTCGACTTTGCATCCTCACACGTTTCCGCCGACGAGAATTCAACAAAGAAATTCACAGTGTCAAAATTCCTTGGGCTGAACCTCTTGATTAGGACCACATGCTCCTTTACATACTCCAATTCCTTGGCCAAGTCGAGAATGGTGGTGCTGCTTGGTGTCTTGCTTATTCTCAGGATGGTTGTCTTTCTTTCTGTCCTTGTGTAGGATTCTGAGTTTGACATGGGGTAAATTTTTCAAAAATATTTCAATAGAAAAAAGGTTCGGCTCGTCAAGGCAATGTGTTTTATTTAAATAGTAAAGTTTCTTGCATTCCATCATCTTCTCAAGAATTAATTTGTTGAAAATAGTCAAGCATACACTCCATAATTTGATCATAGTGATGTTAATGGCCTACTACACAATCGAGCATGGATTTCTATTCATTAGTTTGCTCATCATTGTGCCTATTAAAAATCACAAACAATCAACAATTGTTTTACGTCATCTAGCAATAACACCTTTTTGAAAGCAAATCTGTGCGATTACGATACCAGCTCATAGTCTGATTAGGGGACTTGATAGCTCTCGGTGATTTATGAGGTAATCATCCATGGTAGTATACCAAGCTTCTACATATTGACAATTGATTGTTCAGGATGTTTGATCAAGTCGTTATGGATGATTACGTACCCCATTCCTCGTCAATATTTTGCATTTCATAATCCTAAGATATCTGTCTTCTGGCTAAACCTCAATACAGCAAAGTGTCCCATCATCACAGCCACAATACAATCTACACTCTTCACTGGTTATACAAGTTATTTCACCTTCACAAATATTGCCAAATTCTGCTACTGTGTCAAATTTCGAGTCTAATAGAACAACACAGTTCCTATTACAGCAAACAGCCATCCAATTCTTCTCTCTAACATGGCACATAGCAACAATCGGCGTTACAGAGTATTGCAATTCTCTGTATTTCGTCCATATGCCACAGTTCCTGTCAAATACCATAATTTTACCATTTTGTAGCGATGCAACCATTCTTTTATCAAAAAATACCACATTCCAAACAATATCTCCACAATCTATAGCCTGTACTATTTCAAACTCTCCACCATCAATAGATGAATACTCATAAATATTTATTGTGTGGTCATATGACCAGGTATATAATTTGCAGCTATCCTTGCTCAGGTTTGCCACTTCAGAAGAAGTCTTTGGCTCTACCCTTTCAAATAAGCTACCCTTCACATCTTGTGTGTGATCATTTAATATCTTTGATATTTCAATTCCCGACAGTGTATTTTCCAGGATCCAAACTGTTTTACCTCTTGTACTCAATGAAATGAAATTTTCAAAAAATGCAATATTTTTTATTTCGGTCTCGGGGCCCTCAACGATATCCAGATACCCATCTAATGTTTTGCATGCGTCTCTTTTTATCTCGAACTTGCCATCACAGGCATCAATATTGGCCTCCAACACACTCTTCCTTTCACAAGTGCAGTCCCCTCTTTTAAAAACCATGGCCTTTCCATCATAGCTGGCACAACCAACAAACTCTTTAGACCCAGAAATTGATCGAACTGATTTTTCAAAGGTAGCCAGAACTCTTCCATGCGATAGATTAATAAAGTTCTTGCCAATCCCAACATAAATGGATCTGTCGGCAAAGACTGCCAGAATTCGATCTTTTAAATTTATTTTCCATTTGACATTCATTTTGAGGGAGTTTTGAAAATTTTAAGTAAAAAGTTCTAAAATCTTCTTTTCTTTATGTGGTTGGCCTATAGAATTATACCACCGTCAAATGAGATGAGTAGTAATCACATGAATTCCACAATAATCTATACATGCGCACTTAAATCGATGTGAAGCAATCAATAACTTGACAAGTTATTTTTATGGTCCCATGCATGACCCCTTTACCATGATTTTCGTCAGAAATGTTCGTCCCGGAGATTTGATCCTTGAAGAAGGAAGAAAATGCTTCGGAATTTGTGAGAATAGAGCAAGTATTGCTGGACAACTGTGCAAGATAGAAAATCTCTACTTCATAAAAAGTAAAACATGCCTATATTCACCCAGAAAGTTTGACATTGTGGTCGGGCGTATTTTTTATGTAAATCCAGATTATTACAAAGTTGATCTGCAGGGATTTACAGGAGTCCTTCCATCACTTAGCTTCTTAAATGCAACCAAACGAAACAGGCCGGAGTTGATGAGGGGTGATTTGGTGATTGCACAGGTAGTTAATTTGTCGGAGAACAACGAAAATGGGGAGCCTCTGTTGTGCTGTAAAGCAGAAGGATTGGGGAAGATTGATGAGGCATTCCAGCTGGAGCCCTGGAAAGTACGCCTTTTGTATTTCAGTGACCTATTGGAGCATATTCCTTATGACTTTAAGATTGCCCTATCCATGAATGGTTTTGTTTATCTGGAAGGTTCTGGAGAGACAAAGAGAGAGGTTTTGCAAATTCTACGTGAATTCTTCAGTAGTTCAACGGTCAGACCGTAGGAATATAGCAATAATAAATCCAGCAAACTATTTTGAGAATACACCAGATATTTCGTTTTGATAATCTTCTTTAAATAATAAACTCAAACACTTGTTTTTGACCGTATTCCTGCCAAATAGCCCAAAAATGCTTCTCAGGACAATGGAATCATAAAAATCCTTAAAACCAGTTTATTTAATATGTTCTGGGGGGCAAAACAGTAATCTTGTCTGGAAGCAAAGAACTTGGGCCCTTATTTCCATCTGCATCGTATGGAAGCATTACCGACACCTGAATCCCAATAACCCCTTGCTTACACTTGGCTTCAGCAATGGTTTTTTTAATGTACTGTTTGGCTGGTGCTCCAGACTGAATCAATAATCCATCAAAAAACTTAATAGAACGAGCTCTTTGGCCCTTCAACTTTCCTGAAACCCTCACCATAACACCCTGGCCTCCTGCTGATCGCACATTTCTAATAATAGAATTAATAACCCTCTTATATGGTTTGTTTGTTAAAAAAGCCTGTCTTAACTGCTCTGCATGCACGGCTGGCTCAAGACCCCTCTCGTTAATCTTCTCAAACACAATGTCTACATTGTTGGTTGGCACTGCAAGCCTCTGTGCAACCATGTTTTGAAGTTGTCTAAGCTTGAATTTGTTCTCTCCGATAACACCTTGAGGGTTCAAAACAGTAATCGACAGCTTTATTGGAGTCTGATTCATCCTCAGCTCCATTCCAGCATAGCACTCCTCAATAAAAACCTTCCCAAATAGCTCATTCAACTCTGCATACATCTTACCATCATAAATATAGTTCTTAAGAATCTCATCACACATTATGGGGTCGTGGAAAAGTTAAAATTTTTACAAAAATACTTCAAGCCCCAATATTGCCATAAAACTACAACTTGGCACTAAGGATCATCTTGAACCAAAAGACCATGGGCTATGGACTGTACTTGGAGCTAATTCTACATACTTTTCCAAAAAAATATTTTTTCACCCATGGACCAGTTTGAGGCCGAAATTAAAGAAGTTATTTCAAAATATCAGAATGTTTATTCGGAGTTTAACTCCACAATAGAAAGGTCAATTGATCTAATGGACCAATTAAAATGCTGCCTGATCCAAAGGGATAGTGCGATTGATTTATGTAATAAAGTTGAGTCCAGTTACTACTAGTTGTTGTGTTTGATAATATTGTAACTCGTAGCCATTTAGGCTGTATTAAAATATCCATAATTTTTCGTATTGTACTTAATCTGAATGCAGAGTCAATTACTAAATGCTTGCTATTACTCTTGGTTATGCATACACCACCGACTGTTTAACCAAGACAGGGGCTATTCGAAGTAACAAGTCTTTGTTTTGGAATTGAGTATATTAATAATGTATTTTAAAATTATCCTTTTCCAAATGGCATTAAGGAACCAAGTAACAGTGGGTGTAATTAAATCGATATGCATCAACTTGTATTTTCTGGAGTCTACTATTTGTTTCAAGTACATCAATCAATACAATAGAACACAGATGACAAAATTGAAATCCATCTTCAAATAGTACTTTGGTAGTTCTGTGTCTTGGGTCTAACTATTATTGGTAATTTCTTCTTTGTCCCATCCTCAATCCTATTTTTATATTTTAATTAAAAATGTTTTGATCAAAAGAAAGTTGTTTTCTCGTTTTGAAAAGCGTAATTACAAAAGTTAATTTTAAATAGATATGCCAGAAATGCGATAGTGCATGGATGGCCCGTTTTGAACCAGTTTGAAATTCTTCATATCATTTCCATTTCTTGATCTTTTTGGCATTACATATTTGCATATAAAAAATACATCCCTCATGGCACTATCAAAGTACTTGTATATTTTAGACAATATGGAGAAAGATTACATTTGTAATAGGTTACATCGTCAGGATATCTTTCACATTTTGCAAAATTTAATTATTGATTTTGAAAAAGAACAGAACAGTAATGATGGTTGGGTTCTAATCGAAATGTTCCTGAAGCTCCAAAGATTGAAGACCAATATTCAACTGGAAGACCAAATAATATCTATTGTGGATAAAGAGACCAATCTTCTTGAAATGTCCATCACTCATTCCCAATGCATTGATCCATGTATTCCAAATACATCATTCACTCCCAATCGTCCAGCAAAAAGATCAAACTATTCGAAGCATATCTCCGCAATCCTTAAAGACTGGCTCAAGAACAACATGGAAAATCCATATCCGTCAGAAACAGAAAAAATGTTTCTAATGGCATGGACTGGACTAGACATGGTTCAGATCAACAATTGGTTTATTAATGCTAGGAGAAGAATGTTACCTTGTATGAAAAGCAAGTATATGAAGTACAATTAATTTTCAGAATTAAGGCTCTAGGTCATTGAAATATCATATAAGTATATTGATGACTCCTTAGCATTAAGAAATGCCACCAAATTTAATTAAAATCTAATGCTATCATGTGAAATTTATTTAAAGAATATTTTTTTTTTAATCAACATATTAAAAGTATCTTCTGTGTTTAGTTTTGACATAAGCTCTCAATGATTGTTCAAGACTGGGATTGATATACACTTCATATTTCAAATCACCTAACCATATTTTTTGAAAGAAAAGAGCTATTTATCCACCCAGAATGTTGCCACAATCAAGTGAATTCTATGATATAATAACTAATGTGTACACTTCCCAGTCTAAAAAAAATAGTAATATGAATATATCATATTTTAAGAATCATGAGTAAAATCGAGGTTTTCTGAAATAGGATTGTAATTGGATACTCAACTATGGCACAGTATTGTAGTTTTATTCTGTTATTCCACAGAATTTTAGATCAAATGTATATAGATGCGATTATTTCATTATATTCAATTTTTGGATTTATATAAACTCCATATAATATATGGAAATTATATTAGTTGTTTGAGTAATTTAGTAAAAATTCTGTATCCAAGTAGAAACATTGTATTCAATACCGTATCATAGTATTATTAACATTTATCACTAAACAACTCTTGTAGATTTTTCAAAATATATTCCAACCTAAATAAATTCATTAGTATTTCAAATAGAAATCAAAATGTTACTCAAGACATGAGATATTTCTAAATATCAACCAATCCAAAATTTGTATTTCATCATGGTTTGTAGTATCTTTTGTTGTAAATATCATAAAACTGTGGCTAGAAGATCAACACCACATATATTCCAACAAGTTTCTTGCTACTCCATAATTATACGGCTGCTCATATACTACAGTCTATCATATTGTTGTCGAAAATAAAGACTAGAGGCAGTATTCAGATCACACTCATAAACAACAGATAAAATTTCAAATATCATGGGAACATCACATTAAAGTTCCAGTCCCTTGTAAACATTTAGGACTTGATACTGTCATCTATATACTAGGCCATGACTTCATTTACCTCTATTCAATACATTCCATACAATATCTCAAGATGATATTTATTTAACTCCAAATATTTAAACGATGATTTGAAACGGCCACATCTTGGTTTTGTAGTCAACACATGTCTGTTTGATTTTATAACATACAAATACAACACCAGGCTCTGCATAATAATGGAACCGAATCCTTAAACCAGCCCGATCTATCTTGTGAAAAGTACTTACATTTGATTTATAGAATTGCAAGATTACAGCCACATCCCTCTGATTTCATTTCTTATGTATGTACCGAGTTAAATGAAACCCTCATATATTCAACACCATTATATCAACAACTTCACCAAAATGATCAAATGCATTCGAAACATTCTCGTTTTTAATATTTCGCATAAGCAATTGAGTACTTTCAATAGCACAATCCTTATAATAAAGATAACTCTTTTAAAATGTAATGATTTGTGAAATTTTTAAATATATACTTTTGATTTCTATAATTTCTTGAACATACCTATTTATTAGTTGGCAGTATAAATGGATCGTTAAATTCACTTTATGGACAGTATTGAGCAATTAGTTGGCTCTCAATATTTATTTACAACTTCTCATAATTGTTATGTTTATTTTCCATCTCGTTATTTCTATATTTATGAACTAAGGTTCTATGATATATTAATTATATCAATAGTTTTAAACATCACAGAATAGTATTGCCTAAGATTATCTCTTGAACAACATTATTGTATTTACAGCTGTAAATAGAAAGTATCTAGATTTAACAGGAGTAGTGTATCGGTAAAATAAATATTAAGAGAGTTTTTTACAAAAGCAAGTAGTATTTATTGCGTAAATCATGCCATTATGGTTTTCATCAAAAGTTAGATATCAGTTGTTCAATTGAATAAAGTATTCATTATATGAATATTAACAGATGAAGTTCCATACACGTTTGTTTTCGTCTATTATTCAAAGCAATTTGACAGCTCTAAATACAACTTTCCACAGAAATCATTGATGGTTGGATAAAATACTCAACATATTATAGGTGTAGGTTCCTAAACAGAACAATATTTTAAATTATATGAGCATCTTTTAGAATTAAAAGTTGAAAGGTTTGTAATCGTTAAAACAACATTTAGTTGTATTTTACTTCATATGCAATAGTCAGTATAAAATGGAGTTTTATTCGAAAAGTCTATTGGAATGTATAATTCTTTAGAAATCATCAATATGCAGTATGTTTTAAGAAAAAGACACAAAAGACTATATACACTCAAATCAATATCCTACACTTTGGACATGTATCAGTGTATTTTGGTTATATAATTTTATAAATAAGTTTATTCGTCTACTATCTAATATTATATAATCAAAGAAAGTTTGATATATATTTCAAGATCAACATTTTTATAGTTAAATGTATTAATTATCTTGCTTTAGTGAATATATTGTTTGCAAAAAATACAAAATATAATTTCAGAGTTTAAATTCTTAACATCGATTAATAGCTATATGATTTTGATCATATCATTGTGAAATGTTAATCTTTGAAATTAATAATATAATATGTTCATTTAAAATGAAATATTTTAATTTTAAACTCTTACTATACAATTTTAGTATAGATATATTATATTATTCAACAAATCATTTTGGAATGTATGCTTATCAACAAAAGGTACCTACAATATTCTAAAAACAGGTAAATATATAGAACATATATTTGTACAAGATAGTGCCATGAGTCTCAAGATTAGGTTATGTTGAAATGTTGTGTATTTAAAAATCAATCTATCATACTTGATTGAAAATCATCAGGAATGCATTTATTTTCCACAGAGCATTTAATATATAGTTTGAAATTAAGCTCTATTTTGAAAACTTTCATGAACACGGATATCTTGTATAGATCATAAGAATTCTTAACCACTATTTTGAACTAGACATTATTATATGAATCATATATTTAATTTAAAGTGAATGGCTTTACGATTCATTATGATAATAAAGCAATTCAAGTTGATAAATATAGAACTTTCTTGTTCTATCAGATACAACTATACATTTCACTGATTATTAATGAAAGCAAAGTTGTATGAGATATATTGATTGTATTGTTTACTGAATACAAAATCTTGTGAAAGTGAATTAAAATTGAACTAACATGCAATTTCTGCAAATGTATATTTTACCTTTCAATTTAAAACTTACATGCTGAATATAGCATCTAATTTAACTATTTATTTTGAAAATAATATATGTGATAAAATCATTATATATTTTCCATGATCTAACAAGTGTAGATTTAGTACAAAATAGAAGGATAGCTTTAAAATGAGGGAAATAACTAGACTATTTCATTACAAAAGTATTATACAACCTTTGTATTTTTTGCAAACAATATATTCACTAAAGCAAGATAATTAATACATTTAACTATAAAAATGTTGATCTTGAAATATATATCAAACTTTCTTTGATTATATAATATTAGATAGTAGACGAATAAACTTATTTATAAAATTATATAACCAAAATACACTGATACATGTCCAAAGTGTAGGATATTGATTTGAGTGTATATAGTCTTTTGTGTCTTTTTCTTAAAACATACTGCATATTGATGATTTCTAAAGAATTATACATTCCAATAGACTTTTCGAATAAAACTCCATTTTATACTGACTATTGCATATGAAGTAAAATACAACTAAATGTTGTTTTAACGATTACAAACCTTTCAACTTTTAATTCTAAAAGATGCTCATATAATTTAAAATATTGTTCTGTTTAGGAACCTACACCTATAATATGTTGAGTATTTTATCCAACCATCAATGATTTCTGTGGAAAGTTGTATTTAGAGCTGTCAAATTGCTTTGAATAATAGACGAAAACAAACGTGTATGGAACTTCATCTGTTAATATTCATATAATGAATACTTTATTCAATTGAACAACTGATATCTAACTTTTGATGAAAACCATAATGGCATGATTTACGCAATAAATACTACTTGCTTTTGTAAAAAACTCTCTTAATATTTATTTTACCGATACACTACTCCTGTTAAATCTAGATACTTTCTATTTACAGCTGTAAATACAATAATGTTGTTCAAGAGATAATCTTAGGCAATACTATTCTGTGATGTTTAAAACTATTGATATAATTAATATATCATAGAACCTTAGTTCATAAATATAGAAATAACGAGATGGAAAATAAACATAACAATTATGAGAAGTTGTAAATAAATATTGAGAGCCAACTAATTGCTCAATACTGTCCATAAAGTGAATTTAACGATCCATTTATACTGCCAACTAATAAATAGGTATGTTCAAGAAATTATAGAAATCAAAAGTATATATTTAAAAATTTCACAAATCATTACATTTTAAAAGAGTTATCTTTATTATAAGGATTGTGCTATTGAAAGTACTCAATTGCTTATGCGAAATATTAAAAACGAGAATGTTTCGAATGCATTTGATCATTTTGGTGAAGTTGTTGATATAATGGTGTTGAATATATGAGGGTTTCATTTAACTCGGTACATACATAAGAAATGAAATCAGAGGGATGTGGCTGTAATCTTGCAATTCTATAAATCAAATGTAAGTACTTTTCACAAGATAGATCGGGCTGGTTTAAGGATTCGGTTCCATTATTATGCAGAGCCTGGTGTTGTATTTGTATGTTATAAAATCAAACAGACATGTGTTGACTACAAAACCAAGATGTGGCCGTTTCAAATCATCGTTTAAATATTTGGAGTTAAATAAATATCATCTTGAGATATTGTATGGAATGTATTGAATAGAGGTAAATGAAGTCATGGCCTAGTATATAGATGACAGTATCAAGTCCTAAATGTTTACAAGGGACTGGAACTTTAATGTGATGTTCCCATGATATTTGAAATTTTATCTGTTGTTTATGAGTGTGATCTGAATACTGCCTCTAGTCTTTATTTTCGACAACAATATGATAGACTGTAGTATATGAGCAGCCGTATAATTATGGAGTAGCAAGAAACTTGTTGGAATATATGTGGTGTTGATCTTCTAGCCACAGTTTTATGATATTTACAACAAAAGATACTACAAACCATGATGAAATACAAATTTTGGATTGGTTGATATTTAGAAATATCTCATGTCTTGAGTAACATTTTGATTTCTATTTGAAATACTAATGAATTTATTTAGGTTGGAATATGCATTTTTGGTTATTTATACTTTTTATTTTCAATGGCGTAATCAATTTTTATCACATTATATTGATTAATCAGATGTATTAACTTTCATAATAATACTAAAGCCAAGTGTTAATGGATAGGATTCATAGATTTGCAATATATCACAAATATCGATACTAGATGTTACGAGTGTTGAAACTCAAACTCTATGAATAATCTCGCAAAAAACTTTGTATCTGTTGATAATATTCTAGTGGATTGCTTCGTAACTATAGGTGCTGGTATGAAAAATGGCATAAAATGTTTGATAGATAATTTGTGAATTTTTGACAAAATACTGTAAAATACCTCTTGGTTTGATTCTTATCATTGTATAGACTTAATAAGTGTTTAAAATATAGTTTAGGCAAAGATTCTGAAAAGCTGTATAATTAATGGGCAACTAATTGCCATTGAAGTATTTTAATCATATTTCTCACCTCTGAACTATTCATAAAAACTCTCCTTGGGCTTGATAATTGTCTGGTTAAATTTTATAAGAATGCTCATCCATTTTTATTTTTTGAAAATTTTACCCTTCAACAAATGGGGAGAAGACCAAATAAGTGTTACAGAACTTTAAATAAGAAGGCATATATAAAGTCGAGGTTTTGCCGTGGAGTTCCAGAGAGTAAATTGGCAATCCATGACCTTGGGAATCGAAAAGCCCCATCTGAGGCATTTCCTGTTAGAGTGAATCTCATTTCACTTGAGAGGGAGCATTTGAGTGCCGAAGCCTTAGAGTCGTGTCGTATTGCAGCTAACAAATACATGGTAAAGACTCTTGGTAAGGAGAATTTCCACATGAGGATTTGCCCACAGCCTTTGAATATTCTCAGGATCAATAAGATGTTGACGTGTGCTGGTGCAGATAGATTGCAGACTGGTATGAGAAATTCATTTGGTAAGCCTTATGGGCGTGCAGCAAGGGTATTTGTTGGGCAGCACATAGTTGATGTCAGAACAAAGGAGGGAAATACAGATGTGGTCAGAGAGGCGCTAAGAAGAGCCCGAAATAAGTTGCCAGGAAAGCAGCTGATCCAAAATTCCCAAAAGCATGGATTTACTGGCTTGTTTAGAGATGAGTACGATGAACTGAAGGCGAGCAAGAGACTTCTCTCGAGAGGGGTTAGTGTATCGGTTATAAGAGAAAAGGGAAATATTGAGAATTTCCTGAGCAAAGTTTCAAAAGCACTTTAATACATTCTTAGATTTAATCCAATATTCATTTTTTAGTTTGACTACACTTGGTGCGAAATCTTGATTATTTCTTTTGCCTTTTAATTTCACTGTGTGCAGACTTTTTAAGTCTTTAAACCTCATTTTTCTTCTTTTAGAACCCTCATAAATGTTTCTGAATTCAGACAAACCCTTCTCAGTTTTCAGCAAGAAGGGTAAGTTACAGCAATGTGACAATGCTCTCAAGGCGGCATTGAGTTCATCGATCTGTATTGGAGCTTCTTCTAAGGACGGTTGTGTTCTGATGAGTTACAGGAATTTGGGTAAGTTATTCGTGAAAAGAAGTACCATAAGATATTTTATGTTTGTCCAAGCATCGGATTGACATATTCTGGGCTCCAACCTGATTTCAGAGTCCAACTTTCCATAGCACAGAAAATATGCCAGGAATACTTTGATGTATTTGAAAGATTCCCATATTTGGATACCTTTATTAATGAGTTCAGTTTGACAACTCAAGAGTTTACCCAGAAGAGTCGATTCAGGCCATTTTTGATTTTTGCAGGGACTACAGTAAATGGACCGTGCTTATATCAGGTGGATCCATCAGGTAGTTTCAAAACAGTTGAGGTTATTGCAGGGGGTGTGGAATATGATAATGCCAGGAAGTTTGTGGAGAGACGACTGAGTGGATTGGATGACAATATCGCAACCTGTTTTCATGCTCTTAGAGAATATTCAGGAGCAACAATTAATCCCAAGGACATCAGTGTTGGGGTTTTTTTGTCTAAAACTGGAGAATTTAAAGTGTATGATATTGAGGGTATCAAGGAGATATTCGAATCAATTGAAGAATAAATTTCAAAAATTACTTGAGACTGTTATATATGTTCCAATAAATCTTTTTCAATTTTAAGAAGCTTCATTGGTTGAGCCATGTGCTATTAACTATTATTTATGATAAATGGGTATCTCCAATAATTAATACTCACAGAAAAATATAGATTCTGTTTCGAATATTGCCTAAGATACTATCGCATTGGGAATAACTCTAATTGAGGTAAATATGAAAAATATGTCATTCAAACATTTACAACCCAGCACCCGTTATATTGCAGTTTAAATTGAAAAGTTAAAGAATCACTGTAAATGAACTTGTTTGAGACAATCTTATTAACATATTTCATTATGGAAATAGGGTTTTTAATATTTAATATTTAGTTAGTTAGTTATGAGAATCATATCCCAGTATATAATGCTTATACAAATACTTAAACTCAATGCTATATTTAATAAATTCTATTTATTAAAATTCATTTCTTATGTAATTCCATCTACCCTCTCACAAGTGGTATTTCCGAATACTTGGAGGGCATCCAGCTCTTGAGTCCAATAAGTGAAATAACAAGAGTGAGTGCAAATGATAGTTCTGGACCAAAATCTCCAGGTAATAATGCATATAAAATGCAGGTTTGTAACCAGATAAGCGGAATAAGTATAAGCACCAAAAAGAGCTCAATTATCTTTCTCTTTGATGAATACACATTTTTTCTACGCATACGCACTTTTTTAGCCACTATTACTATGGCTACCAAAAGAAAAATGGCCATATTAACCATAACTGCAGCTTTAAAAGGAGAAGTAGCATTTGTAAAGGTAATAGCTTCAATAAACCGTTCAGAAAATGAACGGACCTTCTCACCACTCTGAAGTAGCATATAGAGAGAGAAGGTACTTCTTCAGGCAACTTACAGAGGAGTGTTCCAGCATTAGAGGATGTTTTAAGATCACACAGAGCCTCCCCAAAGGAAGAATTTGGTTCATCAAGCTCCCTTCCCCCCTGACAGACAAATTGGTAAGGAGCCGTTTTTTGACAAGTATAATGGGATGCTCCAGAATTCTCTGGTGTTTCAGGATTACATTCGAATATATTAGTATTGTAAGGTATTGTTGTCTCACACACATAAGGTTTTGGATCTGGAGGGGCATTTGCTGGACTGGTATACTCACAGATCATCGGTGGTTCCTTAACTCTTCCCCACATCATAGGTCTACAATCCAACTCGGCAGAATCAGAATTCTTAGGTGTTTCTACACAGTGCAATTTATCTTTAGAATCTTCAAACAATACTCTTCCATCACTGAGAAATTTTTTACCTGTAAGACCCTCATATGAGCTAAAACCTACCTCGCCACAGGTGAGTTCATTATTGGGGGGACCATCGAAAGGATCTTCACCAGTATGGCATTTAGTACTCTCATATCCCTTTATTTCGCCATTATCACAATGCCACATGTTATGATCTACCTTACTACAGAAAACTGTTTGAACATATGTAGGTGTTGCAGTATTATGGCCTGTATGGGATTGCAAATGACCATCCGGCAGAGACTGAGGAGTCTCTAAGACACTCCCAGCCACAGATTGAAGAATAAATGTCGAAATCATGGGTGAAGTTTCAATTTAATTTATAAATTTCCTATTTGTGGAACATATCAAAATTGATTTTCCCATTTGGGCATGATTCCTCTATCATATAATCTTGATTCAATTTGTTAAATAGTGGTTAAAGAAACTTGTAGGATACTTTATGAGATGTATCTAATAGTGGTTAAAGAAACTTGTAGGATACTTTATGAGATGTATCTGGTAGTTGTAAGTTGCAATATTTAGATAAAATTATCTGTTAATACTTATAAACCTGATATCAGTTCATGACAATCATTGAATTACATTTATTTAAAGTTGTATAAAAAATCACCTGTTTCTAATGTACTTTATTAATATCCTATTCTTATCAATTCAACGATTGCTTTGATCCAAATTACTTGGCACTCATCTGAAATAATTAGATCCAGGTCTGACTTCATGCTTTCGTCAACCACCATCACACGCTTGCATATAAACTCCATGGTCTGCAGCAGTTCGATCGGAATGCTATTCTGGTCAACAGAATCAAATGTGGAAAGTGCATTTAAATACCTCTGTTTCTTCTGATTTATAAGCATCGAGTTTTTGTTGGCAACCTTTGACTTGACAGTATGGATTAGATTGATGAAGTTTCTCAGTATGGCTGATGAATCTAAACTAGCACCGCTGTTGTTTGGAATTGTTGTTGAGTTATTTATTTGTGGAGGCCTAATATTTGAGACAGGAGGCTTGATATTGATGTTACCAATTTGCTGATTAAGATTTCTGGATGGTTGATTTGCTGGATTCAGCATACTGTTTTGTCCATGTTGCTGAGAAGCTACACCAGCTTGGGGAATAGCCCTGTTATTTCCAATATTTGGGGATTTTGGAAAGTTAATTGGAATTCCAGGCCTTTGGGGTGCTGATCCCATAAATGGGGATTTTGGAGGGGTAGGAATAGTATTGCTCACGCCGTTGTTCATACCATTCATTGGGTTGTGTCTGCTTGGAACTGATCCCATAAATGGTGATTTCGGTGGCTGAGCAATAGTTGATCTAGTGGGGATAGCATTTGAAGACTGATTCATAGTAATACCCCCTGAATTCTGGATAGGCTGTCTTGAATTGTTTATTGTCGGGATATTAGTCATTGATTTCCCATTGTTCATAGGTGGGCGATTGAAATGGTTTGGAATATTGGGATTACTCGCATTTTGTTGAGGGATATTACTGGGCCCTGGTAGATTACTATTCTTTAATCCAGGCTGAATAATACCATTAATCTGTCTTGTAGGTGCTATATTATTGGATCGACTTGGCTGAGAAATACTATTCTGTCCAGGATGATTAATAGCATCTACACTAGTATGGTTGATGTCACCTCCAGATCCACTTAACTTAGAGATATTATTTATGCCAATAGGCTTGTTGGGACTGACAAGTTTATTGAGTTGCATATTTTCTTTGATGTTTATATTTCTCAACTCTGTAACTACTCCATTCGTATTGTTTGCTGCCATCTGTCCAGAAATATAGAACTGAATATCCTCCTCAGCTGTAACCAAATACTTTACCTCATCAAATTTACCTGTAGAAACCTTATACCAGAAATAGTCAACCAAGTAATCAGACTTGAGATTGTCTGAGATTAACTTGGTAGCTGCCACACTTTCACCATCGCCACATTCCTTTCTCAGCAGCACTGCTTCTATTTGCTGAATATTCTTGTAGAAATCCTCCCCAATCATTATTCTATTGTTTATGTATCTACTATAGTTTCCCGTTAATATTCCATTCAAAATCCTTCCTTCCTTGTCTCTGTTCAGTATCTCCAAATCCAAATTATTTAGTAGAAGAATGGCTGCCAAGATTCTAGAATTATCCACCTTTGATAAAAACTGATAGTTATCGAAAATCTTTGACAGGGCAAACAGGGTAGGAAAATCAGAAATGGTCTCCAGGACTGAAGAATCATGGTTGATAATATGTGCAAGATATAAAAGGGGAAGAGTAGAATCAAACAGAGTCAGTGCAGAAAAATCTCCTGAGATTAGAGATTTGATGTTTTTATCTGAAACATCAACAGCGATGCCATCAGTAGACTCATCAGAAGCATAGGATGGATTGATTTTGTCGCTGTTATCCAACAGCACTCTTACCAGCTCCTCACTGTTGGATAAGGATCCTCTAACCAGATTGTAGAAGTCATCATCGGCGCTTGGTTGTTTTCCATCACTATTTGGTTGTTTCTTATTAACACTCGTCTCGGTACCACTCACGCTAATCTCCTTCAGCTCAAATATGTGCTTAAAATTAAATATGTTATTTTGCTGTCGGCAGATTGGAATCCTGTATATACTCTTTGGGATCCTAATCAACTCTGTGTTTCCATTCTTCAAACTGATGGCTGCCATGCTATTGATGTTTGATAGGACACAGTCAGTAGACTCATTTATGAAATGTTGGCTTGAAATCATCTCAAGGCAATGGTTGTGTGAATCAAACAAATCGATGAACGAATTGAATGCCATGCAATGCTTGTTAAAGGTTAACAGATTGGCGGGTGGATTCTGAATGGTAGAGCTCAGATCCTCATTGTTGCTTATCACTCTTTTGGCATCATTCGTCAGATCAAACTCTATCAAATAACTCATCTCAGACTGAACTACTAGCTTGGTATTGTCGCTCCACATCATCTTCTTCACACTCTTAAACTCATTGTTGTTCAGATCCATTATTGTCTGATTCTTTTTGATATCGATTAATTTCACAAATCCTGTAGACGTTCCTACCGCCAAAATCTTGGATACTTTGGTGTTCCATGAAATACACGACAGATCTTCAATAACCACTTCCAAGGAATATTCCTTCTCCAGATTATCTAGTTGCCAAAAGATTATTTTCCCCTTCGAAGACCCTGCAACAAGCATACGCTTAGAATGCAAATAATCCAACACAATGACATCATCATTGAGAAATTTCTTGGACTTGACTAGCTCCAGGAACTCGGCCCCTGTGTCCTCCTTACTCTTCAGTGCATAGATGGATACTACCCCATTTTCTTGCCCAGCCACTAGAAAGCTCTTCCCACTCACCTCACACCATAGAAGGCTGCAGAATTTCTGTTCGATTGTTGTGGTGGACTGTTCCTTTGTAATATAGTTTATCAGCAGCAGCTCACTGCTTAGGGAGAATGTTGGGTCGAATATCTTGGACTTTGTGGCCATAGCCACTAGGGGCTGCGTGTCTGAAAATGCAGAAAGGCATCTTTTGTTTATCAACATGTTAGGGTTAAAAATAGGAAGAAAATATTTAAGTAAATATTTAGCAAGGAATGATATTTAATAAGCTGTTAGAGTATTCTAGAAGAAAAACTAGCCAAACACAGGCTCTTTTCCAAGATATATTGTGAATTTCAAAACATTGGGTAAATTATTGTCAGGCTGAGGGCACATGAATGGTAGTAAAGGATGTAGTACCAGTCTAGTACACAACCGATCAGAGTGATAATAATATCGAACTATAACGCTGTAGAGTAATGATGATTTGTCTAATCGCCATTCTGAGCTGCAGAATTGAGCCTTTATGGAAATATGATAGACAATGCCAACCTTTTTGCTATATAAAGCTTGTGCTTTGTGATTTAATGGCTTGCAACCGGCTCTTACTTATGAATTGGCAATGAATAGTTGCTTGGTGCAAACAATTTTTCTCAATATATTTTTTCATTTTTTCCGCACCCATACTCATGCTAATGAATTCCATTGATATGACCTCTACAGAGTCTGGAAGCAAGGGGGCAGAGGTGACTAGTGAGACGAGTTGTGCAGGAAAATCCAACAATAGCACTACAAACCCCAAATACTTGAATGAGTCTAAGGGTTATTTTGAGGGCAGCATTGTCAATGAGACAAATGGTAATTCAGATACAAATACAATTTCAGAAATTCTTGAGACAATTAATATACTCACCAAAATGGTAGTGAATATTTCGAACAAAATTGATATTCTATCAAAACGGCTGAATAATTTTGATATTTTGAGAACATCAGAAATAGGAGACAGGCAACGGATTGCAGTTGGAAATAACGATGACATTGCCGGTTTTGAAAGAAATGGATTGTTTCTGAATGATGACAGAAACATTTCCTTCAAGAATGGGCTGATTGGCAGCTCCAACTTGAGTTCAGCATTATTTTCAGATCGTTTTTCGACCATGAAAATAAGTGAAGAGGCAGAAAGGGGACACCCTAACAAGACAGATGTGATGAATGGCTATGATTATGCTAGTGACAGTGAGCTGACTAAGGTTTCCGACAGTACCAGCAAGATCACCAGGAAACAAACCATTCCCATAATTACTCAGAACAAATATAGATTGGCATATGTGGATGGGCTGCCCCACATGAGAATTACCTGTCTTAAGTCTTATATTGCAAATATATGTGGAATCGACCGTGACAGTGTGGCCAATATTGGGTATATAGATGATAATGTGGTGGAAATAGTAATTTCGGCCATGGCAATTCCAAAGCTGGTCTCGAATATTGAATCGCAGCCTGGATTGACGATTCTCCAGGGGAAGTGCATAATCCAGGCAGATAAGAAGGCAGTGCTACGCAGATTGAAACGGGTCGATTCTACAAAGGTGAATAATAATGAATTGAAGGCACTTTTTAAGGACATGCAGAATGCATTACAAGACGATAACGATGTTGATGTTGGATCATTTACGATAGACGATCTTGTTTATAAGCTGGTTTCGGAGTAGGTTTGGGGGGTTTTTATGAAATAAAACATTTATATAGTGATTTTTAAGTATTTGCAGAATATCCATTAAAGAATTATGAAATTTTTATATAAGTGATCTCTTCAAGTATTTGCAGAATATCCATTAAAGAATTTTGAAATATTATTTATTGAGGCTCCTTGTCCTTGTCACCCTTCGACGACTGTTTTTTACCTTCATCTCCTCCTTTCTTTCCTTCTCCCTTCTTTCCTTCTTCTCCCAGGTTGCTGCCCTCATCTTTCCTTGATTCTGCCAATGCTGCCTCAGAACCCTCTGATTTTCTTGACATAGCTATAGCAATTACCACAATCAAAATCAATGCAATCACGATACCCGCAATCATCATCATCTTCTTCTTGTTTCCACCCGCAGCTGGAGTCTCTGTACTTTGGTTACCACTATCAGACATTGAACTGTCCTTCTGAAAATTTATTTATAACAAATCTAAAACAGAAGGAACCAATTATCGGCGAGACAAATACAGTGAGACAAAGTGTATCAGAAGCAGTGACGTATTGTGGAACTGGTTATTTATATTCTATTAATTTATTGTGTGACACTATAATTCTAGATTGGTTTTATATTTTTAATAGGATATTGGACATATTATTGGTCCACATGCATTAAAACACTAGGTTTCAAAGAAATCGAACTGCTGTGACACATCCTATGTATTGGTTAATAGAGAAATTACTCACCAAAAACACACATTTGATTATCGAACTGTTAATAGTATAATAAGTTGTTGGCTGTGACCACCTCAGTACTTTTTAGATTAAATAATTCACTTTATTCCTCCATCTTTGTTGTTACTCACTAGCTTCATGCTCTGCTTCCACCTTCTTGGCCACGAGATTCTTCCTATACTTCAAATAGTCTATCTTTCCCTTCAGATAAATCAATTTACTGAAATCGCTGCTCCGACCAATGAGCTTCTCGCATAGTCCCTCGACTTCTCCAACCTCATTGATTATTGTATATATACAATCCATTGCCTCTAACCTCAGCGGTCCATTCAGAAAATCAACCAATATATTGCAAAAACTCCTCTTCTGCTTTCTCGTCAGTGCCTTCAGCTCAGAAGCCTTCAAGTTGTACAGAGATTCCTTCAGAAAATCGATGTTGTTGGTATCTATGGCAATTCCCAAGGCCGAGGTGTTGACAGAGTTGGAAGAACGATCGACTTTCTGGATAATCAAATTGTTTTTGGCCATCATGAGGGCTGTGGAGAAAAATTTTTCAACTTTGAGAAAAATTTAAAAACCTGCTACAAGAAAATATCTCTACCATAAAGTGCTCCTTCAAACCATAAGAACACTATTAGGAATTGGTGGATTTTATTCCCTATTACTTTCAACGCCCAATATTATTCCTTCATGTCCATAATTGGCATACTCATTCATTTATCACACATCTCAACAAATCAGCTCTTTTGGGATTCCCCTTTACGGATTTCATTATTCACATATCTCCTTAAAACCAGCATGCATGTAATTATCAATAAACTTATTCAAAAGCTTCAGTATTTCGCAGTTGTAACATCAATATCCCTATATTGCTTTGGAGTATGGCACTCATTGTTTTATATTCAAAGTCTTCTTGCCTTCTATCTTATTCTTACATCTTTCTCATACTATCTTATAGTGATCACCAAGAGTCCAGGGTCATTGTTTGATATAAGCAATGCTGCTGTCAAGGGTATCTGTAATAAGTGCAATCGAGTTCGTGGCTATAAGACCAAACATTGTAACATCTGCAATAAGTGCTATAACAGAAGAGATCACCACTGTTTGTTGTTGGGAAAATGCATAGCACAGAATAACCTAAAGGATTTCTACTTTCTACTCCTATTCACACTACTCTATCTGATAAATATCTTTCTTAAAACTGATATCAAATTCATTTGTTTTATCTTTGGAGGTGCCAATTTGGTATTACTCAGCTGGGTGAGTCTATGCATCGGATTTGACATAACTACTGAAGAGTTAATGAATTTGAAGACAATACAGATACATAGGATACATTTGGAGAGGCTATTACGGTTTATCAGTGGTGATTTTCTGGAAATATTGTTTCCTCTATTTTATCAATCATATGCAAGTGTAGAAATAACAGGATAAACTGTTGTACCACATGAATATTATTATATATACTAAGGTAGAAGATGTCTTTAGCTGGTCTGGTGCTACTAAAGGATCGAAAAATCTCCCAAAATGATACTATTCAATTCGCCCATTTCCATAGAGTCCCAGCACGCCACTATGAACACATTGAGCTTATTATGTCGAAAACAATAAATACTAAACCTCGCCTTAATATAATTTATTTCATTCCCTGCCGTCTCTTTTTATTGGCCTCTCTGTTCTTAATGTTTTTGCTTATTCTCTTCTGTTTATCTCGTTTCACCTGGCTTATAGTTCCGCTTTCTAACTCCACCAATCCACTTTGTAACCTCTGATTCTGAACACTTTTACTCCCAAACTTGAACTCCCATCTCTGTGTCTCTTCACAGAATTCCCTGCGGCTTCGATTTCTGCTCTTGATCCCCTTCTCTTCTGCAAACTTCTCCCACCGTGTTTTGTTCTTTTCTATATCCTTGACTTTCGGCAAGTTGTATGGATTTTCTACAGTATCATAGATAAGATCTCCATCAACACGAGAGGATGGGTTCTGTTTGATCTGTGACTTAAGTGCTTTCATTGCTGTCTTGAAACAAGTATGGCTGTTCTCCTCAATATTTTCGCAAATGGCTGTTAAAATATGCTGATGAAAAGTGAAAGACATTTAAGGGGTAAAAGAATGAGGACTGATTCGTGAGATTCAATAGTCTCGATGGGGTTTGATAAGGAATAAATATTTTTGATATATTGCCTTCCATAAACAATGGCACGGGAATGTGCATGACTGTTGAGGGCCAATACCAATTTATTGAATCTAATCTTCAAATGTTGATATTTCACTAATATGCTCCTCATAGCCTTGAAGAATGCATTCTACAACCCACAGAACATTCTCAGCTTCTTGTTCCCTCAGTTTGAAGTAGGCATATAGACACGATATATCATTCAACTGTTTAAATGACTCGACATATGTCTTACTAATTTTATCCGCAATGTACTTTCTGGGCTCGACATCTCCAGTTTGGAAAGCCTTCTTGATTTCGTCAACCTCATTGGTCTTCCCTAGCTTGTCCAGATCACTCCGGCTTAGAGTGGATGCTTCAGGAAAGTATTGGGCTTTATTCTCTAGGCTTCTCCCATTCAAGCAGATCTCCAGTATCTGCCTATCTCCCTCAATCTCTAGGATTTCCCTGAAAAACCCCACTGCCTTTCTGTAAAACCCATCCATATGAATTTTTATGATTATTATTAAGGTTATCTGGTAGTTCCCCTCAGCCAAAGGGATATCCATAGGAATGGACCCGGGTGTCAGAATCTCTGCAAAGTACTCCCTTAGGAAGCAGTTGTTTATGCACAGCTTCTCAACATCCTTAAAAGTTTTACACAAACCGATTGACTTCAGTTCTGGAAATAGTCCCAGGCTATTGGGAGGTACATTCTGTAGCTGGTTGAAGAAGCCAATAATTCTGTAGTATTCTATAAAGTATACTAGCATATTCTTAGAATCCATGGCTCCCTTACCCTTTGCATGATCACTCTTTAAATCAATACCAAATTCCCTCAATTCATATTTGATATTTTCAACAAATCTCTGTCTGAACTCTTTTGGCCCGACATCTTCATTTATAAAGGGGAAGTGCTGATTCAGCTTTATTGTAAGATCTTCTAGGGTCTTACACTGCCTTAGAGTGTTATAGTCGTGTTCGCGAAGTAGCGAATTGAAACGACCATTAATATCCGAAATTATAAAATTGTTGTGGCTCATCAAAATAAATAACACACTACTTTTGTTAATAGGTTCGAAACAAGTCGACAAAATAAAAGGCCATAACCTATCGGCTTATATTTATTAATATAAAAAGTCATCGGCTACCATGGCCGTCTTTCCAGTCATTTTCGCTCCAATATTGGTATTGCCCACTTCCTTAGACAGCTGAGCCTTTACTTAACTACTACATGCATCTATTAGAAATATTTGTTACACGTCACACTACATAGTTTACAAAGTATCAAGCTTCTAATGCCATTCTGCTAGAACACTTCATAAACCACATACAATAAATTTCTGAAATTCATTTTATTAATTATCTCTGTTGTTTGATCGTTATTAATTTATGTTTTGATTTACTTCAACTGGCAAATTAATACTAATTTGATTTTACTGAATATGTGCACAGACATATACGGTGCCAGAACTGTGATGTCTGATCACTGTTTTCAAAGTTGGGAATAAACTGAAATCGGATTTCTCCTTTGGGATAATTTATTAATTTTCAAAGTCACCCCTATTATGACGACTATTTCAAAGAAGTCTGCAACAATCATGATAGTGTCATCGACACTGGGATCTGGAATATTATTTATGCCTGCCTCGTTCAATCAGCTGGGATATCTTACTGCATGGATTGTTGTCGCTATGATCGGACTCCTGAACTGGTATTCCATATACTCTCTCAGCTACGCAGCCGAGTCGGCTAAGGGCGACAAGGAACAAACCTACTCCTCTGTTGCTGAAATGTTTTCGAAGAAACTTAAACTGGCGGTGGACCTAACATTTTCGATATCTAACTTAGGAACCTGCTTTATTTTTCTGCGTCGGGCTGCCAAGTACACCTCTATTCTTATTTGCCAGATTCTCCCGAAAAGTATGGACAGTGAGATATGCAGAAGAGTTGTTCTAACCCTTCTATCCATATTCTCCTTCAGAATGCTTCTGTTAGAATCCTTGAGCTCACTCTCCCCACTTTCATACTTGTCGATGTTTTCGGCTCTATATTATCTTGGGCTAATGATTTCTCTTGGAATTTTCAAAGGAAAGCCCTTTGAGGACATCAAAGCTGTTAATTTGGAGGGGAGATATGACTTTGCAATCAGCCTAATGCTATTTGCCATGCACTGCCAGTTCTCCTTCCTGGGAATTAGACACATTATGTCTGATAGATCTATAAAGTCTGTCTCGAAAGTTGCAACATTTGCGATTGCAATTGTTGTATGTCTCTATGGATCTGCAGGATTCTTTGGTTATAAAGCTGCTGGTAAGGAGCTCTATGACAAAATGATTCTTGATTTGATTATCAAGTCACCCTCTGAAAATCCATTTTTACATTTTTCTCAAAACAAAGAATCAGAAACAGTTATACTGTACGCATTTAAATTACTTCTGGTTGCGTTTTGTGTTATTTTTACCGTAGGCGTAACGTGCTGTACCTTCCCAACAATTCCAGTGTTTGAGAATCTATTGTCTTTCGAGCAGTTTAGACCCAAAAGAGCCTATATCGTTTTGGTTCTGATGATTGGTTTGTTCTTGCCGAATTTATATGGGGATAAGGATATAAATCCTGACTCTATCCTGGATTTAGTTAGTACTTTCTGTACCAACCCTCTTAGTTTCTTCTTCCCTGCCTTGTTTATGATTCTGGTTTCTAAAAACAGTGCTTACAGAATCTTTTCTTTCCTATCAATAAGTATAAGCGTGGGAATAATGGCTCTAAAAGTCTATAAGCTTACTATGGGTAAGAAGGAAGATTAGTTTTCCTGAAATGTATGTATTTATTTTCGAAAGTATTAATAAATATTCTGCAAGTATCTTCACTGGTGTTTTATTATATCTAATGTCGTTTGTATGATGAATCATCTCTTAAAGCAACAAGGAGACGTGGGTTTAAGGACAAATTATGCTCTGTTTTTATATTTGAATCACAGCTCAGACTTTAAAATCCATCTCAAAAGTAATGTTCTTGTGTTGAAGAATTTTGTAACAATAGAAAGAATAGCAATTATATCTCATGTATACACCAAATATATGTATTTGAATGTTCATTTTAAGTGATTATCGATATTGTCTTCCTTTAATTTCTTCATTACACCTCTGACCAATTCAAAGTCCACAAACCTCATGACCTCACAATATTCACAATCTATCAAACCATTTTGAATTCTTCCATAAAATCGAATCCAGTCATTTTGAATAATAGACTTAAGACGAGAGAACATCTCTATCCTGCGATCCTTGATTCCTTCTGAGAAGCTCAATATATTTCCAAGGATGTATCTGTGACCTTCCAGAACCTTTTCAACTCTTCCAAATCCATAAGCCTTCTGCATTTTCTGGGCTAAAATATTGTGATAACTCGAGCTTTTTGAGAAACTTATTAAAACAACAAGCAGGAGAAATCCCCCATTATAAGAGGAACAATCAGATATTCCACAACATCTTCTAACCATGGTGATTTTTTACAAACTTGGCACAAATGTTATTATTTTTTCAAAAAATTTACCGTAATGGCAAAGCATGTGGAAGTAGAGGTTTCTGAAGAAGAGTTTTTCAGACAGAGGACCCTGCAAATTAAAGAAGCAAAGGAAGAGGGCATGGAGATTTATCCACATAAGTTTGATGCAAAAGACTCATTTAGAAATATTAAGGAGCTGGCTAGTAAGTGTGAAGTTGCTGAGAAATCCAGCCTAGTTGTTAAATCAGCAGGCAGGATCTCCACTATCAGACACCATGCCAAGTTTAGCTTTTTGACCTTGACTTCTGATTTTGTTGATTTACAAATTATCTTATACAAGGAGACCAATGAGCAGAAAAAGGTTGCTGACTTCGTAAAGCGTGGGGATATTGTAGGTTTTGAAGGACATTATGGCAAATCAAAGACTGGTGAGCCGTCAGTGTTTGTGGAGACCATGACCATTCTCTCTCCATGTTTGAGAGTGATTCCCTCGAATAGAAACTCACTAACTGACCCTGAAACTATTTATAGGAAGAGGCATATAGATCTCATCGTAAACAGGGATAGTATGAAGCGATTCCTCGATCGCTCTGTTATAATCAGCTACATTAGAAGCTACTTTAATGAAATGGACTTTATTGAGGTGGAGACTCCAATGATGAGTGTCAGTGCAGGTGGTGCAGCAGCTAGGCCATTTGTTACCCATCACAACGAATTGAAGCAGGATCTATTTATGAGGGTTGCTCCAGAACTATTCTTGAAAAAGTTGGTTATAGGGGGGATGAATAGAGTGTTTGAAATAGGTAGGAACTTCCGTAACGAGGGAATAGACTTAACCCACAACCCAGAATTTACAGCGATTGAATTCTACATGGCCTATGTGGATTACAAGGATATGATGGATATCGTTGAGAATCTCTTAAGCAAGTTGGTGACTAAAACAAAGGGGTCTAAGAAGTTTACCTATGAGCCCTTGAAGAGAGGTGGAGAAGAAGTCAAGGTGGATTTGGACTTCTCAACCCCTTTCCAGAGACTTGATATTTTGGAGGAGATTAATTCTATTTTGAAGTTGCAATTGACGGGAGAGAATATTTCAAAACCCGAAAATTTGGAACTTTTGATAGAAGCTGCAGAAAAAAATAACTTGGAAATTTCAGAGCCGAAAACCCTGAATAGAGTTTTGGATGCATTCATTGGGGAGTATATTGAGCCTAGATGCATTAATCCCACATTTGTAACGGGATTTCCAGTTGCAATGTCGCCACTAGCAAAAGATGACAGAAACAGAAAGGGTATTACCGAGAGATTTGAAATGTTCTTAAATGGGAAAGAAATCTGCAATGCCTACACTGAGCTGAATATTCCAGATGTTCAGAGAGAGCGATTTTTAATGCAAGCCGCCGATGCCAATGCCGGGGATGACGAGGCTATGCCAGTCGATGAAGATTTCTGCCAGGCACTGGAGTTTGCACTTCCACCCACTGGAGGATGTGGAATTGGAATCGACAGGCTGGTGATGTATTTGACCAATGCGGCCAACATAAGAGATGTAATTCTATTCCCCACAATGAAACCAGAAAATAATTAAATATTATTTAATACCTTTCCTTTTTTAATTGAAGAAAAGCGATGGATATAGCCAGTTTTATTTTGATAATGATTTTCATATCTTAGATATGTATGCAAAGACAGGATGTTGTTTAAACCCCACTTTGAGGTGCTGGCTCATCTTAAAGTAATCCAGTGAGGGAGACTTATTTTTCAGCCCTCTTTATGAAGATCAAAATCGGCCTGCTTGTTGGATACAATGGGGAGGGATTCTCTGGCATTCAGTTCAATAAGTCTCTTCATACAATCGAAGCTACAATTCTAAAAGTTCTTCTCGAGTGCAACTGCATCACAGAATTGAATGCAACAGATGCTTCGAAAATTGATTTGAAGTCTGCTTCTAGAACAGACAAAGGAGTACATGCATCATTCAACCTTGTATCCTGCAAGATCCAACAAGAACTTACTCCAGCACTAGCTCAACTTCTGCAATCTAAACTGATCAACTTTAATATATTTGTATATAAAATTGTAAAACTTCCGAAGAAGTTTATTGGGTACAAAGCTGCTCGCAGCAGAATCTACAAATATTTTATACCGACATATTTCATAGAAAATGGACAAGCTATCTTGGAAAAGATGAAGAAAAGTCTACCAGTGTTTCCGAAGTCAAACAACCTACCAGAAAATCTCTTGGATTTATCTAATATGGCGAATGAGCTTTTGAATTTGGAAGAATGCAAGGAATTGTCCAATAATATTTGCGAAAATGAATATATCAGTGAGGAGGATCTAAAAAATTATGAAGTTGATAGATTGAAATTCACAAGCAATATTATAAGTGAAGTGAATACTTATCGAGCATCTAAAGGAGCTCTTGAAAACTTCCAAAGAATTCTATCAATTTATCAGGGATGTAAGAACTTTCATAATTTTACATCTTCAAAAATCAATGGATCTCCAAGCCGCACAATCTACAAAATTAATCTAAATGATGCCATCATAGTTTGTGGAGTTGAGTATGTGGAAGTGCAAATTCATGGTGCGAGCTTTTTACTCCATCAAATAAGGAAAATGATTGCATATGCCATCATAGTTAATACACTTGGCCCAAACACTGCCGGTAATATTTGCCAAAATACCCATAATATAGAGCCTTCTGCTTTGAAGGATATTGGGCTGGAGTCTCCATTTTCTGAGAGTAGGAACTTTTTAATACCCAAATCACCACCTGAATATTTATTCTTATCAAACATACTATTTAATGATTATAACAACCGAGTGGATGACGCACATGGGAAAATAGAAGTTGATTCATCGGAGCAAGAGACTTTTGAGAGGGAAAGAATATTTCCGAGTATCTTCAGAAAGGAAAATTTAGAAAAGTGGCTGTTACTTTTTGTACAAATTACTAATTTTATCAATAAATAAATTTTCATTATAGATTAGATCCATACTATGGTTATCCTAGTCATTAAGAGCTTGATAAAATCTATCTGGGCATTAAGATACACATATAGTATACCATAATCATTAGAGAAGAGGTACTGGATTGAATATTATCCAAATACAGTTGGTTGAGTTATTTAAATCAGTCTAATAAGCATTTAACTGGATTTAGTGGACATTTACATATCTTCAGTGTTGGATTCAAAGATATTAATTTCCAAATATGGAAGTTTTTATAATGGTTGATATTGTGATTTTTCAACTTTCTGTAGAATTATGACTTATAGATGCCTACCAGGTAGTAAATTAGCCAATTCTATAAGCATCTATGATGTTGGTTACAAAGATTGCCATATGGAATGCACCCAAAAACTCAATCTGAAATTATTTTTATAATCAATTTCCCATTTTTGGAAAAATACTTTTAACCCATTTTTTTTACCGCTGTATGAGATTGTCCTTACCATTGATCTTAAAACTTGTGTTTTTGAGTAATGCAGGGTGTGCTATCCAAGATAAAACAGACAGCCTATATTCCAATACCACCAATATGGATGATAGACCACAGATTGACTTGGGTATGATCCATTTTTATAGGCGCTTTGAGCTTGAGATAGTCGATCATGGGGAAGGTGATGAATATTTGTATGATTGTGGTTTTCAGTTTGTGATGCAAGACATAGTATTTATATCGTTGAGAGATCCCAACGATAGAGATTTGAAGAATTCAGCCTCAAAAGACCATATATTCTGTATTATGAGTGATAAAATTGAGGATCTAAAGGCCGATTTCCATGGGACCTATTCAGATAAAATCACGATTTGTAAGAAATGCTATTCATTGCTGCCATTTTACAAAAATATATTTAATATGGCATTTAAGAACGACATGGACACTTTACACACTATACAGCCAGCCACTATCGTTAATGCATCTATGCACAGTGTTTCTTCTGAAAACATGCTTGTGTTTATGAATGATAAGAAAGAGGGGATATTTGTAGAGCCCACTCGAAAATCAGCAGAGGATGTAAAGGATGCACCCAAATCTGTACTTGTTGACCCATATTCTCTGTTGCCAGGTAATCTTGTTGCCTTTAGAGAAAGGGTTTTGGATTTGGTTTCAGAGGATTTGAAGACAATCCGACCTATAAAAGAGGCTTGCAATGAACAGTGGCAGGTGAAGATTAAAAGCATGGCAGGAATAATAGATTCATCCCCGCAAAAAACCAATATGAAAAGAGATGCTTTTTTGACTGTTGAAAAGATAAAAAGCTCAATACTAAATCCAGTGATTGTTCTACGAAAACCATTTACCTTAGCTGTTTTTAATATCAAAGAGCCTGAGATATCAATGGTGAGTAAGTATTTGAAAAGTAAGTATGGGAATGTGGATGATTTGGAAGATATAGACGGTTTTCAAAAATCTATGGAGTGTTTCGATACCATTCCTATTTCATCAGCTGTGTCATCATCCAGTGTACTACCTGAACAGGTCAAACTATTCAAAAAAGACAAACCTAGTCAGCCCGCTAACCAAGGTACAAGCGGCTTATACTACATAGGTGGGATTATTTGTGGTTTGGTATTGTATATAGCAGGATATATGGTGTATAAACGGGTAGTGTCGGCATAATATGTTATAATGATTTATTGTATCAATAAAGTTAGTTTAATGACTGGAATTTTTTCATTTTGGACAAGTGTGTCATAATTTATACCAACTCGTTTAGTGTCTATTAAGGGATCGGCTTTCCAATAATTGTGTGTTTTGAACTATTTTTATGTCTCTGACCGTGATGGACTTTGGAAAAAGAAGGTTATTGAGAAATACCTCATTTCAAGCATATCGAGATTAAACCCTGCCACTTGGTTTGATTGAGATGTTCATAGTACCACGATCAGATTATGTAGTTGTATTGAAAGCCTTATACCTATTCTTTCCAAATACTATCCTTCGCTTGATTTGTATAACCTGATTTAGATCATTCCAATTTTTTTTTCCCTTAACAAGTAATTAAATAATCATATTTACCCTAAAGAATTCTGTTGACAATTACAAATCTCTCTTAACCCAAAGAAGAGAGATAATTGATAAATAGGTAACTTGAAGATATGAAATTTCCAGAGACCTACAAAATAGCCTATTTAAATTAAAATAGAACAGGAATTAAATATCTTAAAAATACCTCTTCAATTTTATAACCACTTGGTTTCATGTCCAGATATGCATAAGATAGTTGGAATTGCATTGATGATTTAATGAAAAAATTACTTTACCTTGAAAAATTGAGAAAAAAATTTTATTTAAAAAAATCATGATGCCCTAATGACATCTGTATCAACCTTATTTGATGGTTCTTCTACGCAGAGTCCAACCATCAGTAGTGAATTCTCCACAGATATAAACAACATTACAACAACTATAGACCCTGTAGTTAACCATGCACCTAATATATCCATTGCTGAAGTTTCAATTTGGACATTCTTAACAATTTCACTCAATTTCACATGGTATATAATATCATCAGTGCTAGATGAAAAAGGAAATCCTCCGAAACAAATTCGGATGGCTAAAGGGGCTTTGGTCCTTGGAATTTTGGCTGCATATGTACTACCAATAGTATCTGACTTGTCAGATCCCCAGCTTTATTCAGATCCAATTTTTTATGTGCTAACTGGAATAGCGGTAATAAATATACTTGCAATTGTGATATTACCCTTCTCCAAGATAGTAAAGTATACCAAACTCCTACATGGATTATTATTCCGTAAATCTGAATAAATCAATTTCAAGATATCTGATATTTTTAGATTTACATATTCGATCGCCCCACTGATTTGATCATTCATTTTTATAATTTTCAAATTAAAAGAATTCAGTAGGCATATTAGGAACTTTTACAAACATGAGTGCAATAATCCCTTTGGAATGGTAATCTTTATGTTAAATTCGAAAATAATCTATTTATAAACGAGTTAATAAATTAAAAGCTTTTGGATAGTATTGCAATATTTCAAATACCAACCATATACCTCCATTGGTAAAAACTAATGATGTATCTTAGATCAAACCATATAATAGTACAGAACAACATTCTTTATTTTTTCATGAATACAGATTCCTGTTGTCTAATAAACCTTTCAATGGTTTCCAGTTGGTCTTTTAATTTTTCGATATTTTTTTCAAACCTTATCAAGTGATTGTAGTTGATGCCGATAAGATCTATATTCTCAACTATCAAAGAGTTGTTGTCTATTATATTAGTAGACAATGTGTTGTTATCTATTGGGTTGCATATCTCTGATTTTTCAAGTGCATTATCCACATTTATATCCTGGCTTTGGAACTTTCCTTTCAGCACTCGAATGTCCTTTATCACTCCATTCTTTTTTGAATGTTCCCCTTTACAATCCGATATTTTTCTTCTCTTAATTTCCTCCTTTTTTGCACCCATTCTATGGGGTTTTCAAAATATTTAAAAAATGCTATTGTGCATGAGTGGAAGGATTTCTACATAGACTATGAAAGATTGAAATTAGCAATATCTCACAGAAAGAGGAAGCAAAGAAGAAAGAGGCTAGAGCGGCGAAGAATGAAAAAGGAAGGAGGCATGAATAGCTATGAAAATTTGATTTGTGAAAAGTCCAATGCAAAAAATATTGATGATGGGGATAGGAATAATTCCACCTGTAATGAGGGAAAGTACTCCGTAAATAACCGCATCAGCATTGATCCCATGAATAGTAATAAATCTGTATCTACTAGTTCTAGTCTGACAGACCCTCTTTTTGATACTTTAAAGTATGAATTACAAAAAGTAGAACACTTCTATAGGTTGTTAGAGGAAAAGACAGAAGAGGAAAGACATGGAATTATTGAGGAGGTGAAGAATGGCCAGTGGGGAAAAAGAGTGCAAAAAGTAGTGAATAAAATTGCAAAGGCAGAGGAGAAAAAGACCAAGGAAAGAACCAGTAGTCTTTCTAGAGATATACCTCCTGATAATGCCGCAGTTAACATGGCCAATGACAGTGTTAAGGGCACTTCTGGTAGCACAGCTCTCAGTAATCTGTCGAGCATGACATACTTCAATTTTCTGCCCAGCCTTTTTTCCCGTCGTAGAATCGAAAAGCGAATTATTGAATTTCTGCACTCCTTGGTCAAGGTGCGAGCATACAAAGAGTTGAATAAAACAGCGTTTAAAAGGATTCTTAGGAGAATTAAAAAGGAGACCGAAACAAACAAGATGGATAGTAAAGGTGTTGCCGAGTATGGCATACCCAACAGCATGCCGGAAACGGTCTTTGTTTCCCGCAACGCACCAGACACGAATTCACTTTCTAAAGGCAAAGCTCTCAAACAAAACAACCCAACACCCATGGCAATCAACCAGACCCTACATTCCATTTTGTTTAACTCTTTTATCTCGACAAATTTCAACTCATCTACAAAGATTGATGACATAAAATCGGATATTCAAAAGATTTATAAAAAGATTTTTACCAAAAAACAGGCGGAAACAGTTTTTAGTAGAATCAAAAGAGGAGTCAAATCCACAGATTTCCTGTATATTTTGTTTGGATCTTTGAGTGGGGTGAACTTCTCAACAATAGTGGTGCTATTGTGGATATGCTATAACCATGACAGTGTTGTTGTTCTGGATGAGGCCAGCAGATCAAATATCTTATTTAAAAACATTACCTTCACATTAGTTGATAATATTGTGGCAGTCTCTTTGCTGGCTTTGGGAGCTGCATTGTTTGGATTCTGTCTGAAAGCCTTTAAACACTTCCGTATAAACTACAAATTTATTTTTAACTTTAACTATTCATCATCTTTAAACAATGCCAGATATCTGAGCACCCTGGGCATATTTCACTTTATATTTTTAGCTATTCAGCTATATGGCATTAGTTTGGAAGACAATGGAGTGGTATTTAGCAGTGTTCTCGACTCTGGTAGTGATTCATCAACGGCATCCTACCCTAGTCTATGTCTGCTAGGCTTACTTCCTCTAATTACCTTCTTTATAAATCCCTACGATTGTCTATTCTACGACTCTCGTTTTTACTTTTTAGGATCCTTCTGCAAATGTATATTTGTAGAAGCACTGCAATTCAGGCACTTCTACTTTATCGATGTGGCACAATCGTTTTCGTACTCGATAAAAATATTGCTGAGGAATATAGGAATTTCAGGCAACAAAGTAACCTTAGGCTTCCTGAGTGTGTTCAGTGCAATAAGAATTGTCCAGTGTCTTATAAGATATTTCAATACCCGCCATAATACCATATCTAACCCTTCGGTTTCAATGGCCAATGATGGGTTTGTTATGGCATACTATTTTCAACTCCACAGTATGTTGAAATCCCTCAATTTATTTCCCCACATTATAAATGCCATGAAATACTCGATTGGATTGGTGTTTTTATTTATGAAGGTGTATTATTTGGAGAATATGAATAAAGTTGGGGTTGAGGACTACTACTCCGACAATATATTTCTAATCTTGGTATTTTTGGGTTCAATCAACTGTCTTTTTGGATTACTGTGGGATTTTCTGGTAGACTGGTGTCTGATTAGGGACACTTTTATGTTTCCTACCTTTGTATATTATGGCATTGTAATTATCAACATTGCAGTCAGAACGATACTGTTTCTGAACGTTATCTATATTAGAACAGATGCAGTCGATAACAGTATGGTCTCTACTATTGTAAACTCCGATCTTGTTCTGGCTGTGCTGGAGATTATAAGACGATTTTGTTGGACACTTTTACGTGTGGAGTTGGAACATTTGAATAATTGTGATAAATTAAAAATCAACAAAGTTCTAAAATTGACAAATGCAGAGTTGTTTTATCACAAGGATGAGCAGAAGCAAGAATATAATGAAGAAGTGGATTCCAATAATAATGAGGAAACAGACTCGAATAATAATGAGGAAAGGGACTGTAGCAATATTAGTATGGATGATTATTCTTTAAGTGATTATGTGTATAATGACGATGACTCACACAATAGCTACCAGAGAGATGCTAAATTTGGTAATGGCAGTGGGAAACATGGACCTACCAGTTACAATGAAGAAATCATTGGAAATGATGAGCATTTTACTCTTGGAGGTGATACAACAGATTATGACCTGAGTGAGGCAGCTGAATATAACGATGAATACAACATAGCATTGACAACTACAACCTATGAAAGTGACCAGGATCAGAATGAAAGGTTGGATGAGAATATGGATTATTATGATAATGACAGATTTGAAGACTTTGAGAATGAAACGGGTGTTGAGGATAATGACAGCTGATTGATCCTTGATGAAAATTTGGAATAATTTTCATAAGACAACTGCACTTCAGAGCAAAAGTTTCCGATTACCAGCTTGTAAATGAATAAATAAACTATAAACACTTTATTTCGCAAATTTAAGACAGTTACACTGAATATAACACTAATCTTGGTATTCTATTTTTTGGGTTAAATATTTAAAACCAGAATTATATCGAAAATCATAACATTATGCTGTATCAGCATAATCTGACTATGAAACTCATGAATTATATTTTATTCATGTAAAGATCAAATACTTTTTGTAGATCAAGTTCAAATGCACTCATGGCATATGGAATCTTGAATGACTTACTAATATTAGGATGCAAAACCCCAAGGGATCCAACCTCGACATTCTCGACAAGAACAATGGCATTCTGATTCTGAAGATAAACATTACTTGTGGTTTCATTCAGCTGGTACCGATATTTCAGCCCACATTTTGATAAAATTTGGCTCAAAGGCCCTTGAATGTCTTCCAGCATACTTGAATTGGATGCCAATAGTCCTGAGCAGTACCTAATGTTCTTTGCAGAATCATCATTGATCATATGCACTACATCTGCTATCTCAAAAATTTTTATTGGAATTTTTGACTTGAGATTTGACGAGACTGTTTTCAATAGCCCTGGCAATAGGCTTGTCCTGACCACCTCATACTCCTTTGACTTTGGATTAGATAGAATAACTGCTTTACAACTATTTAGAATGTTTTCACTATGACTCAACAGAGTTAGAGTCAATGCCTCATTCAGTCCTGCTAGTGCAAGCTCTGCTCTAATCTTGTCTGTAAATTTATTTAATAGATTCTCTGAACCTACTGTACAAAACTCTGGTGTTTTGAGGATGAAGTTATTAAATCCATAGCTGACTGCAATGTCCTCGATAATATCGCATTTGTGCATTATATCCATTCTTATGCTATATGGAGTTATTCGCAACAACTGATCATTGATAATCTCGACATTGTAAATCATCTTAAGTAATAGTCTTTTAATATCATCTGCTGTAAGGGTCAAGACCAGTTTTTTATTAATCTCTGCGACGGTCATCTCATAAGAGCCGATTTCCATTTGAGGAGTGATTATAGCTGTTTCTTCTGTGCCACATCCATTTTTTGTGATCCTTACGGGCTCAATACGCTCTCCCCTGAATGAATACAAAATCAACTTCAGCACCATATTGACCTTGTGAAAATCCTCTCCAGTAACATCAACAAAAATATTTCTGGTGTTTCTAGAGATTTTTGTCATATCAGAGTTGATGATGGGTGGAATAGACATTATTCCATTCTTACTCACAAATGCAACCGACCTATCTTGATCACTTAGCAGATCAAAATACTTTGTCAGCTTCTTGTCTTTTTTATAAAGGCATTTCAACTGGGTACCATTTACAATAGACGGTTGATTCAGGGGGACAAAGTTGACTTCTTTCAAATCCATGCTTTTGTAAACAATCTTTTCTGACAGATCCATTTTATCCAAGTCATGGGTCCCTATAGCAGCAAGAGATCGATGGCGAGCAATTGTAGTATGGAGTTTATCCTGATATTCTATGAGACTTGTGTATGTGTCATCATCCATACAAATATTCCTGATCACTGCACATGCAATATGTTGCCTTTCATGGGTATCTTCCTGAATAACCTCCAGTATGGAGTTCCCAGACATTGGGTCATGGCCAACAAACTTAACATCTTCATATGTTCCTGTCAAATAGGTACTTATGGCCCTGGAGAATCCCTCTATACACAGCAAATCGTACCTGTTGGCTGGAATATCAAACTTATACATATCCACTCCATTTTCAGTGTAGATATCGTCAAGCTCAACACCGAAATCAAAAACAAGCCCATTGAACTCGTCATCTGTGTATTCTTTTTCAAGTTTATTGAATAAATCTGCTTTGCTGATAGTTAAAGTAGGCATTTTGAGGGATGGATATTCTAAAATCAAAAAGAAAAAATTTTCAAAAAGTTCCACATGTGGCAACTTCCATAAACTATTTTTACCAATCCATTCCATTTAGATTTAAAGATTTGGGAGACTTCTGTACATATTAATACAGATATAGTCTCCAAACTTAATAAAATGGATAGATCAACAAAAGAATATCTTAAGAATCTGCGCAGATTTAATTTCGTACCACATTTATTGCCCCTTCAGAATAACCTACAACAGTACATTCTACTTCATCACCCCTCTTCATTTTTTCACAAAGATATTCTAAGTTTGATTTTATAGAAGCCTTATATGGTATTGGACTCTTTACTGACTCTATTTCAATGATGGAAAGGAATGCTTGAAAGTACGACACTTTTAATACTCGACACTTTACAATTTTCCCGATTTCTGGAACAACAATTGGCATTTTAGGGAGATAAACTGGCTTAAAAAAGAATTGTTGGAATAAACTGTGCATCGAATCCAGATTATCTGGTTGTGCAGTTGGAACAACGTAATATAAATCGTTAGAGAGTGTTTAACAATTGTGAGTGAATTAAAATGTCTTTTATTGAAATGACTTATATTAAATGTGATAGAACACAGTATAATAATTAAAGATAATTCCAGGTTAGCACATTCTTTATAGTAGCTATGCCCATAATCTTACTATTGTTAACACTTTTCATTAAAGGGCTTTCATAAAGGAGGGTGTTAAAAGCAATTTCTTTCTCAAATTTTTTTCCCTTTTATGCTTGATACCGAAACTATTCTTCCATCTATTCTTTAAATCACTTATATATTTGTTTTATACTTCTATAGTATATAGGAATATAGAAAGTTCTTTATATTTTAACCTTCAAAATGCTGTATTAGCCAGTCTGCTACTATTCAACCTTTGGCTTACTTTCGTACAGTTTTCATTGATCCTGGATTTATTCGTCCAAAAGAATTTGGAGAGTACTCGCTAGAGACCTCTTTCTATTGGATAATACGCGTATATGCATGAATGGTGAGGATGAGACCAGAGATGTCATTAGCAGAGTCCCCATAGGTAAATCAAGTGATATTGAACACCATGATGGTGATAAAGTAAGCGATGGACAAACCTATTTCAACGATCTATCGACGTGCAACCTCTGCAGTAGTAGTAACTCCATAGTCTACACCGTTTCGTCTGTTATCCAGCAAAGATTCTGCATTACATGCAATTTATTCAGAGCCACAGGTACTTCACTGTTCGGACTGTGGATTCTGTGTGCTAGAAAAGGACCATCACTGTTACAAACCCTTGTGTTTGTATAGGTAGAAATAATTTGAAATATTACTATTCATATTTAACAAGCAGCTTGTTTATAACAGTCTATCATATTACTGGCTGGTCGGTATGACATTGCAAACTATTACAACTCATCTTCGATTTTCCAGATATTTCATTCAATAGATCATATATAGATATTTGTGTGATATTCCTATCTTTATTATTTCTTGATGTTACTTAAAGCTGTACTAATTATAATTCCACTCTATAATGCATATTTATTCTGCAAATACACCTACTTCTCTATTGTTGGTATAACATCGCGCGACTTTTACAATAATGTGGATAAAGGCAAGGTCAACATTAAAAAAAATCTTTCAAAGATTATTAACTTTCAGAGCCAATATATCCATGAAATAGATTGTGAAATACCTCCACAAGTGGTTTTACTTAATAAATTACAATTTGAAGTTGAGTTAGCAGCTGTTACCCTTATATATTCTAATTGTAACCCATAGATCAGTCCAAAATTTATTTATAGTCTGCTTGGGCCAAAAAATGTACATGGACCACAGTTGATATATTTGATATGGCTATTTATGGTGTTTCCAAGAGTTTTCTTTCTCTCTTGGAATAGAAGGTTTTTTTGTAGCATCTTCACCAGCCGAATGACTAAGTACAAATGTGTGTCCATCTTTTTCAATAAATAACGCTGATTTCTCAAGAGATTTAGACTTATTATGAAATATTTTCAATTTTAGAATCCTATTGGTGTCGTTATCATCCAAGGGGTCGTTGCAGAACACGATAATCTCAACATCTGGAAAATCTAATGAGTTATGGACAAATGGAAATCGCTGTAGAATATATGATGGAGCAGTCATTAAGAAGGGTAAATTGTTTTAGAGAATAGCTGCTGAATTCATGAAATATGAATATAGAGACTGGGATAGAGCATTTGGATGGGGGAATGTCCAGAAACTGGAAATGAAGTTGATAAAAACCATTATAACAACTACTGTTGGGAGATTGATTATACAAGTCATTCTATACAAAAGCATTATCAAAGCCATTGGATTCATTACACCTTATCAAATATATTGTTCAAAATTTTATTTAATAATGATAATTGCTTATCAAATCCATTTTCTTTTTAATTGAGCAATCGCAGTATAAGGATATTGAAGCAGTTATTTGAATAGATCACATGCCAGTATTTTCTATTTTTCAACTAGAATTTCTAGTTACGTTTCGTTTCCTTGTCTGCCCAATAGAATATCAATTGCTCTCTGTTTCTCCTTTCAGTAAACTTATTATTGATCATTCTATTGCTGAAATCACAATGTCATTTACTCTTCCTGCCAGGGTTTGCTTCTTCTCTGTTGCAAATTCACTTTTCAAAGCTGCAGACCCAGTATACATTTGTGCAAGGGCATTTCCGTATTCTTCCACATCAGCTTTACGATATTGGATTCCACATTGAGGCCATCATTGATTATAGAATGCCTCGATGGATTAAGACTAGCCCTGTTTCTGTGAAGAAGTAGTTAAATAGAAGAAATTGACAAAGATTAGTCCTATCGAGGCAGTCCAGGCAGTTGACCCTGAGGTAATATTTTCACTATTAAAGACACACTCAATACCATCTGATAAAGCATCGTACTCTTCTTAGGTTCACTATCCAACCTCTCCCCGCTCCATCGATCATTTTCTTCCGCACTTGCATCAGACAAGCATATAGATTCCAACTTTTGTTTGTATTTGGATAAGTGGCATCCTTAAAGACAGGGAATTGTTGTCCATTGCATTTAATCTGATCGGAGTTGTTTTTAAATAGCTTTTCCAATTCTTGATAGAACAACCTTTTCAAACTATCATAATCACTACATGCGAATTGAAATTAAAATTCATGTACTCAATCCCATCGTTTAGACAGAACCTACCATACATTTTTGAAAGAATCGATTCGTACTTCTTATGAGAAAGTAGATCAATAACGAAGATACTCTTGAAGCTACTGTCGCCAGTGTCACTAACAATGCCACTATCGATACTATCTGAAATGCTATTGTAGGAGTTGCATTCACTCCACTTGCTTTTATTTGATTGTTGCTCACATTTATCTCCACCTTCCCATTACTAATTTTATTAAAATCTTCAAGAATGCTAGCTCATTTTCGGATGGGTTCCTATCAAAATGGATTTTTTGTGGTTTCAAGGGATCTGGTTGAGACCAGAATAATGGAACTGAGCCCCTATAAATTGTAAAGAGAAAGCTGCTATTGGCAACATCGCCCGCACTACCCTTATTGGCAATAGTACGTTTAAATATTGTCTTTACAAAAAACGATACATCTCCCCCTTCATTGACTCCCCTACTCAGCATTCTAGGCCCAATTTTGTTTGTTGAAATCATAGAACAAAATTTCATAGTTGTACAAATAAATATTATACAGGCGTTGGTTCTCGAAATAGCCACAGAACATATTTACCAATTCAAAATGTGGAGAATCCATAGGGTCATGGAATAAATTGAAGTTCAAAGGACTACTGGACGCGCATAGTACTTTCATCATAGCCATCCTTACTTTTACTTCTCATAAATGGACTTCTTGAATTGAGGGCCTCGTCTTTCACCAACATATCTGCTCTTCTAGAAGCACTGTTACTTCGTATCTCCTGAAAATTCTCCTTTAGCTTTTGATTCCATGTGTAATATTCCTTCATCTCATCAAAAGTATAGTAAAATATCCTCTCTTCTAACAAATTCTTCACAATATCAGCCTCTTCACATTTGACGGGCCAGTAAGAGAAATATAGCTAACCTTCCTAATTCTAAAGATATTGCCATTATAGACATTCGTGGTCATATCACTACTATTGTTACTATATCCAGCTATATCTGACTGGGTTACAAAAAATAGATAGCCATGAAGTTTGCTATTCGGTAATTGTATTTTAAGTATTCCTAAAATAGCCTCCAAATTGTATGTAGTAATGACTTCACTCGATTTCATAGAGTATCCAAGTGGAGAAAGGGTAGCTACCCCATTTATGGTATCGTAGTGCACTCTACGTGACTGTCTATAGTAGTAGAGAGATTTACTCATGGGAAAAGGGCAATCAAAACAAAATAATAAATATGCTTGGTATATAGAGTTGTCACTTGGCTACATATCATAATGTTCCAGACCAAATTTTATGGATTAAGCAATATAATATTAATATATATTTGATTATGCAGCCCAAAATAGCATGGTTATATATATATACTATACGGAATATCCATTTAATCTCAATCTGTTAAATGCCAAGTATATCAATGCCATGGATGGGATAAAGTATGGATTATGCTGATGTTCCAAAGAGATTAATGTTTCGATTAATCAAATAAAGTATTTTTCTTGGCTTTATGTATTATACTTTTAATTCTGGCATTAGCTTTTATTTTCTACATTTTCAATGTTGTTTATACTTTTAAAACAGTGCCGTTTATAAATACAATTTGATTAGGTATACAAATGTATGAAAGCATCTATTTTATTATAGGCTTTATGGGAATTAACTGGTCAATACCTTTGAAGACACTGGGGCATAAGAACTGCCAGTATAGGTCTCACGAATACAATGGGTGTAATCATCACAGTGACGATATTATGGGAGAAGAACATAAATCTCTTCAATATCCCAATTTGTTGATTTCAAGTACTGTCGAGTATCTTACAGACTATGGGAGAATTGATAAGAAAACATCAAATGATGAAAAAATTGATGTAGTATATCTTGTAAGAAGCCCAGAGACAGATGAGGAAGGTAGATTTCTGCAGAGCGAGATGAAAAGTCATGATACAGCAGAGATGAAGAATGATACTCATGCAAAGACTACAGAGCTTATAAGTACAGCAAATATCAAAAATTCAGGGATGTTTGGAGTTGAGAAAAGCCTGAACTATACAGATACTCCTGGCACGTATATTGATAACAAAAGCACACTGACTACTTTAATAAGCAACCAGTTCACACCAATTCTAACCTCAATGCAGTTGAATGAAAGATTTATTAAAAATATTGGCAGATCTACTACCGATAGTTTATCCAACCCTGAGAATCCAAGCCCAGCAGTTATCGGTGAAAATGAATCAATCAGGGAGAACAATTCCAATAATCAGAAGGTTGTGCCCAGCACTAGTAATTCAAAAAACGAGAACCGGTATAAATCAACTTTTATCGCAGAACACATAAACTTCAACACATCTAATGGGACCAATAACCAATATAATGTAGAGAATGGTGCAAATGCTCATTCAAATTTAACTCATAGAGCCTATACCATCTCTTTATTACACTATATTTTCCTGAGATTTTTAAATGCTTTGGGATATACACAGGGTAAAGTACTATATGTGTATACGGAATTTGAATACATCCCCTTTCTGCTGCAAGTATTCTTCCACGTCCCACTAATCATCACTGCAATAATCATATTCGTAGTGATTCTTACATTTGACCCTGAAATGAATCAGGATCTAATCAGGGAGGAAATAAATAAATTGCCCCAGAGCAAATATATGGCCAATATGGAGCATAAGGAGTGTGCTATATGTATTGATCAATTTATTGAAGATGATGACATTAGAATATTGAGTTGTGGCCATGTATTCCACAGGGGTTGTATTGATATTTGGCTAATTAATTCACTCCACTGTCCCATCTGCAGAGGCTCTGTTTCCAAGTTGACAGAGACTTTTGGATATGAGATGTATACAGCAATGAACTATGTGTGATATGGGTTGCTGGACCTAATAGACACTGATGCAAAGGGTACTTAAAGGGATACCTAGTAAACTTGATGGTAATGTTAATAAGTTTGGAACAAATAAAAAACTCTCCTGATAAATGATAAATCAACAATATTCTCCTTACAAACCACCACCTTATTTATTAATTTCGTGGTTTCAAAAAATAAATGGTTTCAAAATTTATTTATAAAAAATATTGCAAATAAGCAAATATGAATTTCGTACTGTTATTCAATTTATTGCACGCCTTCTCTCGTAGTGCAAACAGGGCAAAGAAGACAATTATCATTACGAGGAGCGGCTGTCAATTCAGTGAAAACATGAGAGTGCTTTTACGATCCAAAAATATACCATTTTTAGACCTAAATGAGTCGATATTAGATGCAGATATCATGTCAATCACTTCATTTCCAGGGCATACATATCCCTCTGTGTTTGTAAACGGAAAACATATTGGAGGCTATGATGAATCAAAAAACAACCCAATCTTTCTGAGCAATGAACTGAGAGGTGATCTCAAGAACAAACCGTACGAGAGTAATCTCAACGATGAGAATCTTCTGAAAGAAACATTCTATGGCTTTTAATAAATCACCCCATTAAAATAGTTTAAAATTTACCATGTGATTCATAGATGCCTGGCTGTAATTTATCTTAATGGTATTTTCCAATACTCATCTGAGGCTTCTTTTAACAAATAGTGAAATATTACCAGTACAACTATCGGATTCACAGAGCACATATTAAATAAGCTGGGTACAAAATACTGTCATCAATAAAGAGTTATTTATTATAAACCACCAAACACCATTACATTTGTTAAATTCATTCTACACTACATTCTTCCTTTCTAACATAACTTTTCTAATATCTTCTCCTAGATCTTTCCACTCTTTAGGAACCCTATACTTTCTGCTCTTATAATCTCCCAGGAAACAAATCGATGCCAGGTAGTGTCCTTTTGTCCGCGACAACTCAGGGTTTTTACAGATTTGATAGAAATCGGCACAGTTGTCAAAATAAAGGTTTAAATTCCTATTAAAACACTTAGAGTCACATTTGATCCACGTGTATCTTGAAAATCCTAGAGTGTAATACAGTTTGGCTGCAATTGGCATACATTCATCCATTGGACTCAGATGAAGGGAGAAGAAAGCTTCATAGGGTCTATGCTTTGTCAGATAGTAATCTCTTACCATTCCCATCAGCTCACCACCCAATCCCCTACCCCTATATTTTTCCACAACCGATATACTAAATAATCCCAAATTAACTAATTTTTTATCTGGCCTAGGAAATAAATTAAATAGCCGAGGCTGTGGTTGGAGAAATGTAGATGTGTTAACTGAGATATAAGCAGCTACCCTATTGCCGTCCAAAAGCATAAATGAGTCCGTATTCCATAGCTCCGAGATATCGAGGGACTTTGTGTTGTTAAACATTTTTCTGATCTCTTTAATATTATCTACAATCTGAGTGGAGGACTTTATTGCATACTCACTGTCTAAAAGTTTTACAAATCTCAGTGGCAGACATGAAAAAACAAAAAATATAAGAAATATAAGAAATTGGTGCATTTTTAAGGGTTATATAAAAGGTCTGAGAGGAGTTCTTAACAAGATTGGTAGGGATGGAATACGGCGGATGGATAATTTATACAACAACTATTTAATTCCTGATTGATCAAGAAATTTGTATTCAATAGCTTTTGGTTTGATAAATTAATTCCAAATATTTTATTCAAGTGATATTAGTGTGGTCAGTTTTTCACTTTTCAAAACATCAGGAATAAAAGTACGACCTAGGAATGCAACAGGGAAGGGATCATCTTTGGTCCAACCAATTGAATCCAAGTAGTTTGCAGCACCCTCATCTTTCGTAACATCAACCTTATAGAATGCTGGGTGAATAATTGCCATTCCGTCCTCCAGTTCTTGGCAGGTTTTTTCACACGGCCCTTTGGTAACAATTACGAGTGCTCCGCTGTTAACCCTCTCCGAAAATTGTTTACTATCATTAATTATACCCAATATTCCTGGCACACACAGTAGGAAATTCATGATGAAAAACTGTCTGGAAAATATTTTATAATAATTTCTATGTGTTTCACATCTGTTTCATATAATTAAAGGTTACAAAGATATTGGCCACTTTAAGTGAAACAAACATGGTTCTCACACATCAATTTGAAAATTTGCTAAGGGGTTGGAGGATACGGAATCTCAAATAAATAATATGAAGTATAGAGACTGGAAACATGGTAGCATCTATAGACTAAATATGGTATCTGCCATTGCTTATCAATGTTCCATATCAGGCTATGCAGTTTCCAAATAAAAACATATTATCATCTACACTCTGTTTATTAAAGTCTGTTAAGTAAATATATACAAAAAGTGAGTTGTATTATCAATAGTTTCATTGGTTTTCTGTAGATCTTACGTCGTTTATTTTTCTGGTAAATATCAGCCTATATGCCATTTTTATAATATAATACCCCCAGAAAATATGAAGAATTTCCAGGGCTACAAGTGCGGAGACTATGCCAATCCTTATAGGTGACAATCCCAGTCCCACGAAATCCATAAGAACAGATCTAACAATATATACTGGGAAGATATATAATCTAGAGTAGAAAAAAATCACAGAAAAAATTGCAAAGAATATGTCTGCAAGATATCTGAACTGTAAATATACATTTACTTTTGCAATCTCCAGGAAAGGATCTGATATATCATGGAGAACTACAATCAATATTCCATATCTGTAATAATTCAGGCAGTATGAGGAAAGAAGCAAAAAAATGGTGATGATATGGTGCATGAACATCTCAGTAGTATCTTTGTGGGCAGAGTCAGTGAATAGATCTCCGAATTCAGACACATAATATGCGGTTGATAGAAAGTATTGGTATCTGATTTCATCTGACATTGGAACATTGGTAATAATATATTCCTCGGGATGCCTGAACCAAGATTGCTCGAAGATCGTTTTCACTCCTCTGTAGGAAGAGTACAAGTAATAAATTACCTTCCAGATTGAAAATTTTAATTTTCTAGATTTTGTTGGGTTGATATTTTCCAAAAAGAATGACAGTGTAGTGGGGATAACTCTAGTTCTTAAGATGTATTTTGTTGCTTTTAAAATACAAAATATTTTGAAGGCTAAAAAGATGTGCTCTGAGTCCATTTCAATCAAAGAAATGTAACTTTTAAGGTTTCACGTATTTAAAATCAACAAATCAGATATTTTAAAAATCAGACGAATATATTATTTTTTCTGTAGAGATAGATATTTGCCGATTCATACATATACCTTCAAAAACTTTGATAAAGAATAGATTGTAACTCTGATATTGCAAAAATGAATTATTCAATCTATAGTATGGTTGTTGAAACATTAATAACTAATTTATATCAATCTTTTCAAAAAATTTCATAAACCAATAATATATAAAACAACATTTGGTTCAGAACCAATATATTACAAATTGTTTACAGTTTTATTAATTCTGAGTGAACGAATGTATTCGGCTTCCGATAAGAATATAATCAAGGCCTAAAAAGAATAAGAGGACTTGTCATTGAGTTTCAGAAAATCTTGATTTGTCATGATATAGCCTAGATGAAGACAGAAGCATCTTCACGAAAATGAGGGTATTCTAACGGAGTGGCCCATGTTGTAAATTTTGATTTATAACTACATTCTTTAAGATGGCCCTTAAAGTCATTCCTATAAAACCCAACATATTCTGGATTTAGGTCACAGTCGATGAGACGGTTGTCACTGTAAAAGCTGTCATCCACAGGCCTATAGATGTCCTTTGATTTGGAAGAGATCAGTATCTGATTCAAATACTCATAGTTCTGATTGGCTGGATAGTAGTGAGGATCGGACACAAGAATCTCTTGATAGTATCTCATTCCGGACGAAAAATGGTTGGTTAATAGCAGATAGTTTGCATAAGTCATAAGAAACACCACATTATCGCTGTTGCTCTCCAGAAGCTTTGCAAAATATCTGTTCAGAGGTGTGGCAGGTGTCGGCATCTCCATTCCTATTCTAATCATAACATAGGTACAGTATGGATCACTTTCCATTTTACTACAAAAGTTGAAAATTTCAGGATATTTTCCTTGGCAATATAGTAGATAAACATGGAGACGTTGGAACATACAATAATTCTTTATCCCCCCACACTTCTTCAGCAATATGGCTGCTTTCTCATAATTACCCTTAAGAATATTGATGTGAATTTTCTCAGTCATAAAATATATATACTGCTGATATCCCTCTGGTGTAGCAAATAGTACATCACAGATATCCTCTGCAATATCATAGAATCCAAGCTGTTTTTTACAGATAGCAATTCTAGCCAGGTGGGATATTTTCAATGCCTTACAAGGATGTGATTCTAACAACACAATATATTGCTCATAGGCTGTATCGTAGATTTTCGATGAGAAGTTCCAGTGTGCAATGCATTCCATTGCTATTAGGTTGCCTGGGCGCTTCATCTCAACAAACTTCTTCAAATTATGGTAGGCTTCCAGTGGCTTGTCTCGAACCATATCTATAAAGGCCTTCAGTACAAAGGATTCCGGGGTGCAGCTCTGCATACCATCCATTTCCTTTAGGACTAATTCTAGCCTAACTATGTCCATTTGCCTCAAATACTCCAGAGCAGTTTTATAGAGATCCGAAAACCTCACAACCACAGGGTCAAATGTCTCTGGCAGGGTAGAACTACCAACTCCATTGGTAGACTCTCCCGGTGAATAATCCTTGTTATTCATAGGGATAATAATAAAAAATTTTGCAAAATTTTACTCAAGAAGTCAGGGAAAATTGCGATAAAAAGAGCCAAAGTAGATTAGAACAGATTGGATTGTGGTAAAGATGCGTTAAAATCTTTCTCTCCAAAAATCAATATTTTTAGTTAATTGTGATTCAAACAAAAAATAATATAGTTAGTTACAAATAATTTGGAAGGGATTTCCAAGTATTCATATTTCAGGTAGTTTAGATCAATCTCTTCACGAGACAATTGAATATTGAAAAAGAAACAGATCTAGCTGATTAAATTCGCTAGTGTTTATATGTCGTCATATGCTGATCTCCAAATTAAAAAAAATAAAAAACAATTAACTCGATTGAGAAAACTGAAAAATTTTAAATCAAAACTAGTTGAATGCACATTAGATACATCCAGGATATTGTAGTTTCTACCCACATTGTGTGTGGAATTTGATAAATACCTGATTGAAAATAACTAAATATCCAATATGGGATGGCAATAAGGTTTCAATACCTTGAAATTGTCATTTATTTATGATTGTACAGTGTCTTTGAAACCGCATTTCTCGCACGTATAGAATACTGTTTGTCCTTCATCTGCGGATCTGAGCTGTACTGTATTATACGATAGCTCTTCCACACCACATCCAGGACACTGTATTTTTATCTTTGCACCAATCACACTAGTCTCCTTCCGCTCAATAACTTTGGAGAATATCTTTTCAGTCCTAATTGTCTGGAAAATTGCTGATTTTACGTCTATTTTTATTTCTGTTGAGCATCTTCTACAAACTATTGGCTGATCAGCGAAGTTTGGAAAGCAGATCAGTGTTCCACATTCGCAAAACATCGGTTAAAAAACATATAGCCTATATAACAAACTGTGTATCAAAAACAATAGCCAAAATACTGTATAAGCTCATCTACGGTTATTCAGTAACATATCGAATACTTTAAAAACTCATATAGCTTATTGCCTGATATTTTCTTACCCATGAAATTCTTTACAAGACTGGTGATTTCTATTTGTCTCACAATCTTGATTTTTCGAATGGCTTTTGGCTGCAATGTCTTAAAAATGGTATTTTTAGCTTCTGTTTCTCTAGGTCTGTATCTCTTTTTGGTTGCATTTTACAGAGCTACAAAGATTCGTACCGAAACAAGTGAAAATGTTGAAAAATATAAAAGACTAATTAAACAGTATGATTCCGCAAAAGTGGAAAACAATTAATGAAAATGATTAAAACTATTTTAGAAACAATGTTATGTCTTTGTATTAATTGCTCTATTACTAGAGTTCAGTAACATTTGGGTATTGACAACTTTGGTAGTATTAAAAATCCATACCCGACTCCTTTGTACAGCAACTATGGAATACCCAAGATTACCCAATCAAACTCAGTCAACTCAAACACAACTATAAAAACACTCTTTTAAAAGCCAATTTATTCACAGCGAATCAAAGATCTTAAATAATCTCCTGGAATACCAATGTCATATAACACATAGCTATCACAACAATAACACAGGCTATAGCAATGAGAACCTTCGTGCTTGTTAACCAGCCTGAAGTTTCTTTTACTTCAGTATTTTTTACCAATGCTTCCTGTGGCATCATCTCCAGCCCAGCTTCATTGTTCTTTTTGTCGAGCAACTGCAAGAGCTCCTGTTTATTATTTTCATTCACCTCTCCTCCTAAGTCACGAATGTTTTGTATTGCTGTCTTATAGTCATTCAAATAGTGTTCTAAAGATGCATTTAACTTAAGAATTTTTTGCTCTTTACTATCACTACTATTATAGACAGATGATGGTGCTGTCAATTGGGTTGTCAGATTGCTAATTTGTCTTTGATTTTGAGATAGAGCTCCCTTCTTGTCATTAACACTTTTCAGTTTTTGATCAACTAGTTGTGTTCTACTGTCTATGTCCACATTTAAGCTAGCCAACTTTCCCTTTAACTCTTCTATTTGCTGAGACTGACTTGTAATCTCAACTTTGAGTTGCTTAATTTTGGACTTCTTTAATTTTAATTGATTTTGTAAATTATCAATCAGAGCTTTGGTGGTTGCATTCTGAGCTAATTTTTCATTATCTGTTATTTCCTTTTGAATATTGTCAATCTCTTTCTGCAATTCTTCATTCTTTTGGTTTAGATCCTTCATACTCTCAACACTCTTCTTATATTCTTCTTCTAACTGTGCTTTATTACTTACTGCACTTGCAATTTCTAGCTTGAGTTTTTCAATTTCCTTTTCTAGATCAGATATCCTTACTGTCATGGCATCTTTTTCTTTAGTCAATCCATCTATTTTCTTCTGTAATGGTACTGTTAATATGTTTTCTTTCTCCTTTTGGGATGTATCATAAGCATTTTTTCTCCTGGTTTCCAAGCTTTCCACAGGAGTAATAGGTTTAGTAAAATTGTAAGTTGTTGTTAATCTCTGCCTTTTCGTCTCATCATTATCCTTCTTTCCAGACTCTTGAACTATTCCTATTCTTGCAATACTACTACTGCTGCCGTCTTTTGGAAGTATATTTAAAAATGGATGGCAACCAGTATTCATCTTTGTAGGGAAAAACTGGTCTACAGTAGAATATTCCACGTATTTGTCAAATATTTCCCTTGGAAGACTATTCTTATCTCCATCAGGGAAAATTTTAGCATATGTGGCAACACTAGCCTTCATACCATTTTTCTTATAAATTTGATCGAATGTTTTCATTTCTAGGGTTTTTGTGTCAAATACTCTTAAACTATTATTGTATGTTCCTAATATGTACTGAATCGAAAGATGAGTATAACCCCATGTGTTGTCATCAACCATGACCAAAGAACTTAAATAGTTGGTAAATAAAGCACATGTCTTAGTCGGATCAACTGAATTTGTAGGTGGTGGCACTTCAACTAGAGTGTTAACACTATCTGAAAACCTGAGTTCTAAGATACTTTGAATCAATTCGATATGTTTAAAGCATCCTTGACATATGACAATATTTGGATTTCTTGGTAACAAAGACGAAGTATCTTTATCCAGCTCTTTAATGAAGCAGTTTCCTACGGGTTTACTAAAGTCGTGAGTCTTCAGATCTACTCCTGGCTTTCCAAAGAATTGTTTGGAAACAGTCACAAATACAAGATTTCTAGAAATTAAATCAAATTCACAGCAGTTTTGAGTAGGGTCTATTATGTCTGTTATTTTTTTATTATCCTCCTTTTTTAATATAAGATTTAGGCAGCCATAGTTATCGAGGCGACCAAAATATACAATATCAAGATTATCAGTGAATGGGAATGTAGAAACACCTTGCCCTGAAACCGGTGAATTCTTAGGCCCTTCCTTGAAAACGACATCTCTTACATCATAGTCGTTAGCACGTGAATGGGTTAAGAATGGCGCGTTATTAAATTTGTTTTTTGTAAGTACATTCCCTTGAGAAGGTTGAGGAGTTGAGGATGCGAGTATCTTAATCAAATCCTCCTTAAGATTCGTGAACTTCGTTCTATCAATCTCAGTCAATTTAATTGGTTTTACCTCTTTTGTTGAAGAAATTTCATTCCAAGACCTCATGGAACCATCAACTAAAGACAAACTCACTAAAGCACCTTGATGATAGCCCAGAAGGCATATATGGGTATAGGATGCTAGCTTCAAATATTTTATTTCCATTTCTACCATCAAAAATTGTTTTTCTTTATTCGATATCAAACTAATCATTGAGCTATCCCTCTGAACCTTATTCATAGAGTTTATCTTCGGGCATTTAAGAATCGTATCATCGATATATTCCAATAGAACAACATGATCCATATTGGCATTATACTTAGCTGCCAAGATATCCTTGTAATTATCAATTTTACCATAACATTTTGAACAAATATCAAGAATATGAGGGATCACTGATCCACTGGATGAAATATTCGATTGATAAATTCCCATCCCTATTGGTTTGGCGGGATCATAGGGTTCTGTAGGGTTCTCTTTACCACCCTTAACATTTTGACTGGCTGTATATTCATCTGGGAACTCTACATTAACATTGAATTTCATGCTATTGTGGAATTCACACTCATCACCAGAATGTTTGGATAGTTTTAATATAGCTGTTTTATATGTAGTATTTGGCTCTGTTGTTAATATTCCATTCACTAACAGCATTACCATACTCAATATCATACAGCTTGGAGTGTTCAAAGACATCCTTAACATTGTGGGCAGTAAAAATATTTTTCAATTAAATCAAAATAATATAACTTTTATGTATATGAAGGGATTGATTAAAAAATTCTATATTCAGCCAATAAAAAAGGATCTATTCAGGGATAGTGATAAAGCTCAGAAATGAGAAAAAGCACTTAACATACTCATTGAATGCCAGTAGCATATTTCTAAAAAATCTGTTCACTGATTTCACTCATCCCTTAAAATTTCGAGGAGTGAATTAAGGGGTGAGTTATCTGGACATACTGAGTGCATATTTTTGTTTTTCCACTCTTATTATTGATAAACTATAGCCATTCTGTAGAATATTTATATTATTACATGGAAATATATTTTTAACTATCTTCAATAAAACCAATCTATACGTTTCCAATTTATTTACACATGTTAACCATCAACCTCAACTCTTTTCATTTCTTCTACACTATCATTTGGATTTTTAAGTTTGTCCTGTACAATGTCCTCTTCATCCGATTCTTCGTCTCTAAGATCGATGTCGATATTTTCATGAACCTTTAAACTTTTGTCGTATGCGTTTCCCAGGTATCCAATGGATCCAAACCAAACTATTACACCGACTGTTGAAACAAAAGATGTGAAAGGAGACATTCCTCTCACATTTAGATCTCTGAATAAGGAGCCCAGAACAATTCCATACAGGGACCCTACTGATTTTCCAAACTTATTAAACATTCCATCATAAATACTCTTGAACTTGGGTCGATATCGATTTTCTATCCTCATACTGATTCTTTCCTTTGTCACATCAAACGCACTGTATTTGAATATTTTCATGGCCGACAAGCATATCATTCCGAGATAGTTTTCTAACAAAAATTTGGGAGTAGAGCTACTGAAGAACGAATTGAGTATTGACACGGATTTTTCCTCCGCTGCTGAATTATGAATCCCCAGACCCAATATAACCACAATGGAAATTAGAGTTACAACAGGAGTTATTAGAGCCACAAATGTCCAGCTTTTGAGATCGATTAGATGCGAGAATGATGTTAGGTTCAGCAATATAACCGCAATCCCAGTAATATATTGGTCGATATTGGTTAGATGGACTGAATGTGTGTCTTTTTCTAAATTTAGGGCTTCGGCAGAGTTTTTAACCCCGTTTTTGAAGACTGATTCTAGTAAATTGTACAGGATATTGTACATAAAGACAATACTACACATGGAGAACAGGAATCTGGATTGCTTCATGGTCTTTAAGCCCTCTAAAAATCCGACACTATCTTTCTTCTTTTTATCATGCTGAACATGGGAAGGAATAAAGATGGGCTTACTCATAATGTTGACTTCTAGATGGAACTTGAGTAGCATAAGAACCAGAACTAAGATGCCTATGACAAAAAAGATAGAGCTCATCATTATAACTGTCTGGGCCGGAGAAAGAATCTCCTTTAGCTTCAAAAATCCAGTAGTTACGAGGGCAGATAAGATTAGGCTGACATTGGTAATTATAAATAATGGGGGAATGAATCGATCATGCTGTCGTTTGGAGCAGGATTCATTTAAGAAGGAAAGAAACAAGTAAGAGAGAATAAGGGAGCCCCATAGTTCTGCAGTTATGTATACCAGCGTTGCTAATGGCTCTAGCAGAGTAAGGCCCATATACTTTACAAATGGGCTCCAGTCGGACTTCTCAAGAGACTCCTTGTAAGCTTCTCTATCGAATCCCATATTGTCTTCAATCAGAACCCAAAAACCGAAAATAAAGAATAGTACCATAAACATGGCTGAGAATGAGGTGAATATCTTTGAAATTGTTCTCGTTCCAAGCATATAGTTGATTCCCAAGATTACCAAAAGCGAAAGTGGTAGAATAAAGAACATTTTGATGTAGAGAATGCAGTTTGGATCCTGGCGGCCCATAACATATGCATCCTTAAGAATTCTCATAAATGAGTATATGAACCCAATTATGAAGAACATGGTGCCAAACAACGCAAATCTTTTCTGCTCACATTTGGCAATTCTGAAATTTTTCATTATTCCAGTGTGACCTTGTGCCTCATTTTCAACATCATCTTCATGCGGTAGACCTAATATATTTGTTTCCATTTGGGGTATGGTCAAACAAAACAGTTAATATTACATTTGTAATAACAAACAAACCTGAGTCATATTGAAACTAGAAATATTATCAATAAATTTTAGAGCCATTTTCAGATAAATAGTGTTAAAGTGTTTTGGTATATTGTCGTCAGAAGCCATCCTAGTATTTTTAGCCCTTACGGATATATCACCATATGATTTCATATTATCTCCTTACGTAGTAATATTCTGATCCATCGAGCAGGTATAGAAAAATTCCTTTGTCTTAGGACTTCTATCTGGGAAGTACATTTTGTGCCTGAATAATACCAAGTGATATTGTATTGATTGGCAAGGTTAATTATTTACAAATATTCTTGATCTTAAATCCGAAAAGGGCATATGCAGCATAAAGTGTTGGGTTAAAGACTCCGATGCATAATACTAGACTCTTTGTTCAGTTCTGTTCCATAAATATGCGAGAAAGCGTACCATCATGCAACCATCTTCTTGATGTGCCTATGGCATCTTTAAAACAATATTATCCCTAAATTTTCCATGGAACAATCTCCAATGTTAAGGAAGCTTTCCCAACCTGAGATAGAAGAATTCTATAATTTTCAATCAAACTCACTTACTCCAAAATTGTTCTACATTCACTCACAAACTAAAAATACTATTGAATTGGACAGTCTGTTCGTCTTTAAAAACATTTCGCATTTTCATGAAGAAGACCTGTATCTCATAGTCGAAGGAATTAAACTGAATTTGGAAGGGAGAAATGAAACTGTATTCTATGCTATTCATCATATTTTGCATCAACTGTTAGAAGAACCGGTTCTCCAAAACTTTCTGATTTATTTGATTAGATGTGAATTTTTTCAAGTTAAGGAATATCTTTGGACGTTTGATATTGCAAGAAAAATATTTGAGCGTAAAAATAGAAACAACTCCGTTTATAATCCAAACGAGAAGGATAAGAGATTATTTAGACGGTTTGATATATTTTTTGTGGAGTTTATCTGTTCAATATATGAATTTGATGAAAATTTTACAATGAGATATCTACTCCATAATCTATCGACAGAGATCAACATACAGAGGGGATGCCTAGGATTTTTCAAGTATTGGATGGCTGATACTGGTAAAGGCCTTTATGATCATATCCACCTAATATAATATACTCACTACCAATAAATAGTATCATTCAAATGAAATTAAAATCGCAATAGTGATCTTCCTAAACATAATAATATAATCTTTGAGTGTCTTAAATTTATTTTCTCTTTCCACAAGATCATCTTACATGGAGATGGGTGACATTCTTATAGAGCCTAGAAATCCATCCATCGAGCTGTAGAAAACCGTATCATACCACATAAACATGTCTGTTATTTCCAAAAATGCGGCATTGTCTATTCCAACCACTAATTTGTCATTCTTTAGAATGTAGACACTTCTTTTTGTAGCAATCGTCAAAAAACCATTCTGGTCTACTATTTTTATCACCGGCGAGTTCAAGGGACCTATTTTCTTGTAGAGATTTTCATTTCTGAAGGGATAGCAATATACCCTCACCGTGTTTGCTTTGGAAATTATATACAATCTATTTTCATCAAACCAAAGCCTCCTATAGACTCCCAAACTTGTATCAATTTTTTGATCAAATTCAGAAATCAAGACAAACTCATTGTTCTGAATAAGACTGATCTTGACAGTCCTGTCCAACGAATGGGTAGCAAAACATGAATGCTTTGTATTGTATGAAATCCCCTGGATTGCATCTCGGTGAATCTGCTGCTTTTGGATCATCTTTGATTTAATTGGTCCACTGTGGGGGTACGCTAGTTCGTACATTTCTACATAACCGGATCCGAATCCAACTAGTACCTTGGTTTTATTCACCCAGCACAAGTCATATGCATTATCTCCGTCCATTTCTCGTATGACATTTTTGAAACCTCTAAAATATACAATAATCCTTCCGCCATCTGAGCATGCAGCTAGGATAATATCATCAGAGAAAGAACAGTCAATGTCTGAGGACTCAGAGTCTTCTAGTTTTGTTGCTTTTTGCTTAGTTATAAATAACTTCTTGTCTGATTCAGAGTCCACTTGTAGTTTGGTTGCGTCTGCCACTGCATTCGTATTTAATTCACCTTTGAAAAATCTTACACAATTAATAATTCTATTGAATCCATCAAATTCTTTCAAAAAACTAATTTTGATTGACGAATTGGAGGCGGTTTTGTATGCATTCTTTTCCAAGGCCAATATGCTGGATCTAATTTCCCATAATCTCACATAGTTGTCATATCCTGATGTCACCAGAATATTTCTGTAATTATCTGCTGAGACGATCGGAGAGTTTTCATGAAAATAAATATTGTGTGTTGTAACTTCAATTGGCTCATAAATACTCATGGGGTGATTTTTGACAGAACAAATGATTGAAAAACTTCACACAAATAGTGATGATTGACTATGTAGCAGGAAATGACTCCCATACTCATTGATCCGAATCAATTTCTCTAGTCCCTACCACCAATTCAAATGATGAGAAGAAAATTAAGTTGATTAAAAATAGTTGAGACTATGGGTAACGGAACATTAGTAGAAAATCAGTAGAGTTGCCCCACTACGCTGGTGTGAAACCTTACTTATGTATTTGGGTAAAACAATTTATTCCAAAAATATCCATCCTTCCTTTCATGGGCATTCCAGAGAAAATTGCAGAGATCGAATTTGAAATGAGCAGAACTCAGAAAAACAAGGCTACAGAGCATCACTTGGGTGGACTAAAGGCTAAGCTGGCTAAGTTGAGATCTGAAATGAATGCTCCAAAGACCATTGTGAAGCAAGATGGTTGGGAAGTACAAAAAAGTGGTGATGCAAGAGTATGTCTTATTGGATTTCCTTCTGTAGGGAAATCTACCCTTTTATCGACGATCACTCCTACATTTAGCAAGCAAGCAGAACATGAGTTTACCACCTTGGACTGTATTTCTGGAAAACTGGACTATAAGGGAGCCTCAATTCAAATACTGGATTTACCTGGGATTATTGATGGAGCGTCTTCTAACAAAGGAAGAGGGAGGCAAATCATTTCAATAGCTAAGACTTCTGATCTGATCATAATGATGCTTGACCATAGGCGATCAATAGAATACTTAAAACTCGATACTGATCCAAATAAGACACCCAACTGTCTGGAGTTTTCTAAAGATAGACAGATTCTGGAGAGTGAATTACATAGAATGGGTATTAGACTAAATCGAAAAAAGCCAAACATCACTATCAGCTTTACAGGAGCCGGAATAAGTATTATTCCTACATTAAGGCTGACTAACATTTCTGAGAGCACAATCTATGGCATATTAAAGGCCTACAAAATCTACAATTGCCAATTGACAATAAGGGAGGATATTACAGATGAGGATTTAATAGATGTACTAAGTGGTCAGGCTGCTTATATAAACTGCATATATTGCTACAACAAAATTGATGAATTGAGCAAGGAAGAATTTTATAGGCTTGTTGAACATGATGATTCCATCCCCAATGTGAATAGTTTGGATGGAAATTCTCCCATAGAAACCGACTCATATTCTAACAACATTTCGGTAATTAGCTGTTCAAAAGGCTGGAATGTTGAAGAGTTCAAGGAGGATATATGGAACAAACTAGAGCTGACTAGAGTTTATACAAAGAAGAAGGGTGTGGAACCTAGTTTTCAGGATCCTGCTATTTTACGGGGAGAACCTACTGTAAAAGATCTATGTCGGACAATTCATAAAGACTTTTATCAAAACTTTAAGCATGCTTTTGTGTGGGGCAGAAGTGCAAAACATTCTCCTCAAAAAGTTGGATTAAACCACCAGTTGGAAGATGAAGATGTGGTTCAATTAGTAACAAAATAATCATAAATTAAAATAGTTTAATTAACAGATATCGGCACCATAGTAATTTATGAAAACCAGGCCAATTTTGTGTAGAAGGTAGGGGGTGATTTCTTAGGATTGGTTGTGTATTTTTTAAGAAAAATTCCAATGGTCTATTAGTAAGTGAGACTATGTTAAAAGTCTTATGAATTGTGATTGAATGTTAATCTTTTGAAATAAAATTTGCAGACTATTTATCTCTCTTTGGGTTAATAATATCCAATAATGATTATGACTGATATTGATGTGTCAGGATCACTGGCTTGAAATTTTTATAATACCATTAAGGCTTAGTACTATATAGTCCTTGTGTGCTGGAAAACCAAAAAAATATGTTTCATATATTATGAATTGTGACTTTTCAAAATTTATTTCAATGTATTCCAAAATTATAGATTTTTCATCAAAGTAACCTGCAATAGTTAAACAGGTATTGTATATTGTGACAGTAAATACATCACATTACCAATTTAAATAATATATGAGTAATAATCATGATATATTGCAACGAAAATATATCTACATAATCTCTAACCAATTGTCATCTACTTTTCTTTGTAGATCAAATGTATAAACTTTACTTCTTTATCAGAATTTCTAACAAAGATCTTTCTTCCGTTTCTAAATCCAAATAGCATACAGTTGGCCACTGCATCCAACTCATACTCAATCTCACCCTGTTCGTTTACAAGGTTAATAAATTGATCACAATCATTTTTAAAGATAAACATATCAAGAATATTCTTTGGATTTCCACGGATAATACTTTCAACAGTCGTATCACTGTGCAGCTCCTTTTCATAATCATACACCTTGGTGTTTATCCTATCATTGGTCAATATGTATCCATTTCTTTCAATCATCAGGTATTCTAAGTGAATTAACCTGTAATTATCTATTCTGGGCGCAAAATATTCTTCGATGCTTATTCTTACTGCTCTTCTATCCACAAATGGCCCCGAGGTTTCATAAGAAAGCTCTTCAAAGTCAAAGTCTCCCAACTCCATAATGGAATAACCAGTTTCTGGAATTTCCATTGGAATATCGATATATTGGACTTCATCTGGGAGAGAAAGATTAGAACAGTTATGTTGTGACGAATAATTCTCCCATGACAATTTCTCATTGTTATTTATCCATCCAGTTATGGCCTGGCGTCCAGAATTAAGGTTCAAATCGGAAATAGAAGTGAACTCATCTCCTAATTCAATACCCTCTACTCTTTCCACTTCGTGATAACTGTGCCTTCCCACTTTGAAGACTACTAATCTATTCTTTTTTATCTCCACTTTCTCAAAAACTGTCGTACAATCATTTTCGTACAAAACCAATCTACCAGTATCCGAATCTGATAGATAGAATGTAAAGGCATACTCTCTATTCTCAATACAGTCATCATGAACCAGTAAAAAATCATTAGGCCTATAGAAGGAAGCAAAAATGGTGTAGAACAAAGGCGATGGGCTGGTGGTAAGTGACATAGTTGAGTTACACCCAGAATTTATCATACTTGGAGCTTTTCTGTCATACGGAAGTATTTTTGGGTTGAAAATTTCATCTAATTTATCAGTGAAAAATTTCAGATTGATTTTACTCGAAACAGAACTGGAAATACTACTATCTGCATCTTTTATAAAAGCACCATATGAGGTGGTGGATGCATTAACTAATTCTCTTGTCTGTAAAAAATTGAACAAATCACTTGTCAATTCTAGAAATGGGCTATTCCTATAAATCTGCATAATTTCCCCAAAATTCTTCTCATCCAAAAAATTGTCAAAAATTTCATACTCGAATGGCTTAGGTTTAGAGCTACAATGCATTGCAAATATGGGTTATAAAAGTTTTCAAAAGCGAAATTTAACAAAATTAAGAATTGTGATCATAGAAACAACCGTACACCTTCTAACTTTCATTAATGTATTTATAAGGAGTTTTTGTCTTGAAAATATCTCTAATGACAGTTGTGATTTAATATTTATAGAAATAAAAGGCTCTGATCTCAACCATAATTTCCATATGAGAATTTGCCCACAGTCTTTGAATATTCTCAGGATCAATAAGATGTTGACGTGTGCTGGTGCAGATAGATTGCAGACTGGTATGAGAAATTCATTTGGTAAGCCTTATGGGCATGCAGCAAGGGTATTTGTTGGGCAGCACATAGTTGATATCAGAGAAAAGGAGGGGAATGATATAGAAACTATAATCAAATGCATTTGTCCCAGATAGGAAAATCAATTTTGGTGTTTCCATAAACAGATAATTTTTAAATTAAATTGAATTCACCCATGCTTTTGATATTTATTTTTCAATCTGTGGCTGGAAATGTCTTAAAGACATCTCAGCCTCCACCTGGTGACAATTTGCAATCCCATACAAACCTTGGCACTACAGCATCTTCCAATGCCGAGGTATTTAATTGTAAACCTATAATTCCTAATACTACATTGTCCTGTGATACGAATCGTAACTGGCTGTCCTGTGATAGTACTATTAATACCAAACGGGTCATTTTCGGCCGTAAAGGGATTATTACGGGGTACTATGAAGAACCGAAATCTTTTCACTGTGCTGCTAAATCATCTGGTAAAGATTGTGATACTTTCACCTGTGTTAACGTTACTGGCTCATTTCAGCCTGTTGCTAATAAACAATTTCTCTGTGATAAAAAAATATCTTTTGGAGAGGAGTTACATTGTGTACAAACACCTTCTGCTGATGCCAGGTTGGATTGTAAACCTGATGGTGAGGGTTAATCTATCTGTAATTACACCAGTTCAACAAATACTCCTCCCCCAAGTCCAATATCTTATGTCTGTGATAGAACAGTACCCCACAATATTCATAAATTCTGGTGCAATCCTGAAACATCAGGGAATTCAGGTACACCATATACTTATGATTGCTATCAAAGAATAGATGATGAAGGATCTATCTGTGTGGCACCCAAAGGATCAAATAATTTTCCCCGTTGGAGTCGATGTGATCCTGAAACATCCTCTAATACTGGAACACTCCTCTGTGAGGTGCCTAGAGGAATACCTCAGTGTGATCCTGGAGAATCCTGTAATACTGGAACAGTTCTTTGTAGGTTGCCCAAAGAAGTACCTCTTCCCTCAATATCACCTGGTGATAACTTGTCATCCCATACGAATCCTAGTATTGCAATAGTATCAGATGCTACCACCTTCGATTCAACTGCTGAACATCTCACTGAATCTCCCCTCTCTATGCCACTTCAGAGTGGTGAGAAGGTTTATTGAAGCTATTACATTTATAAACACTACTTTTATTTTTAAAGTTACAGTTATCCTTAGTATGATCTTTTTTCTTTTCGTAGCTATAAGATTGTATATAAAAAGTGGACACTACTCATCAAAGATAAAGGTAATTAATCTATGTTGGATGCTTATACTTATTCTGCTTATCTGGTTGCAAAGTTGCATTTGGTATGCATCATTACCTGGAGATTTTGGTCTGTTGATGTCACTCATATTCACATTCATATTCATTCTTACTTTTTCATATGTATTCAAGGAATGGATACTCTCCAAGTTGTTCCCCGAGTATTTGAGGGTACCATCTAGTGAGATACCTAAATAAATATATGAGATAATGAATTTTAATAAATTAAATTCATTCAATATAGATTTTATACATTAATGTCAGGATATGATTCTTATGACTGAATGACAAAATATTAAAACTATATTTTAAAAGAAAATAGACTTTTTACAACTATTAAATAAATGTAACTGAAATGATGATCATCAACTGATATCAAGTTATATATAAGTATTAGCAGATAATTTGATCTCAATATTGCAACTGACAACTACAGTTATACTTTATAGGTGTCCTACAACTTTCATCAACTATTATTTAACAAATTGAATCAAAGTTAATACAGATGTGGTCAGAGATGCATTAAGAAGAGCCAGAAATAAGTTGCCAGGAAAGCAGCTGATCCAAAATTCCCAAAAGCATGGATTTACTGGCTTGTTTAGAGATGAGTACGATGAACTGAAGGCGAGCAAGAGACTTCTCTCGAGAGGGGTTAGTGTATCGGTTATAAGAGAAAAGGGAAATATTGAGAATTTCCTGAGCAAAGTTTCAAAAGCACTTTAATACATTCTTAGATTTAATCCAATATTCATTTTTTAGTTTGACTACACTCGGTGCGAAATCTTGATTATTTCTTTTGCCTTTTAATTTCACTGTGTGCAGACTTTTTAAGTCTTTAAACCTCATTTTTCTTCTTTTAGAACCCTCATAAATGTTTCTGAATCCAGACAAACCCTTCTCAGTTTTCAGCAATAAGGGTAAGTTACAGCAATGTGACAATGCTCTCAAGGCGGCATTGAGTTCATCGGTCTGTATTGGAGCTTCTTCTAAGGACGGTTGTGTTCTGATGAGTTACAAGAATTTGGGTAAGTTATTCGTGAAAGAGAAGTATCATAAGATATTTTATGTTTGTCCAAGCATCGGATTGACATATTCTGGGCTCCAACCTGATTTCAGAGTCCAACTTTCCATAGCACAGAAAATATGCCAGGAATACTTTGATGTATTTGAAAGATTCCCATATTTGGATACCTTTATTAATGAGTTCAGTTTGGCAACTCAAGAGTTTACCCAGAAGAGTCGATTCAGGCCATTTGGGACATTTTTGATTTTTGCAGGGACTACAGTAAATGGACCGTGCTTATATCAGGTGGATCCATCAGGTAGTTTCAAAACAGTTGAGGTTATTGCAGGGGGTGTGGAATATGATAAGGCCAGGAAGTTTGTGGAGAGACGACTGAGTGGATTGGATGACAATATCGCAACCTGTTTTCATGCTCTTAGAGAATATTCAGGAGCAACAATTAATCCCAAGGACATCAGTGTTGGGGTTTTTTTGTCTAAAACTGGAGAATTTAAAGTGTATGATATTGAGGGTATCAAGGAGATATTCGAATCAATTGAAGAATAAATTTCAAAAATTACTTGAGACTGTTATATATGTTCCAATAAATCTTTTTCAATTTTAAGAAGCTTCATTAGTTGAGCCATGTGCTGGATTAACTATTATTTATGATAAATGGGTATCCAATAATTAATATTCACAGAAAAATATAGATTCTGTTTCAAATATTGCCTAAGATACTATTGCATTGGGAATAACTCTAATTGAGGTAAATATGAAAAATATGTCATTCAAACATTTACAACCTAGCACCTCGTTATATTGCAGTTTAAATTGAAAAGTTAAAGAACCACTGTAAATGAACTTGTTTGAGACAATCTTATTAACATATTTCATTATGGAAATAGGGTTTTTAATATTTAATATTTAGTTAGTTAGTTATGAGAATCATATCCCAGTATATAATGCTTATACAAATACTTAAACTCAATGCTATATTTAATAAATTCTATTTATTAAAATTCATTTCTTATGTAATTCCATCTACCCTCTCACAAGTGGTATTTCCGAATACTTGGAGGGCATCCAGCTCTTGAGTCCAATAAGTGAAATAACAAGAGTGAGTGCAAATGATAGTTCTGGACCAAAATCTCCAGGTAATAATGCATATAAAATGCAGGTTTGTAACCAGATAAGCGGAATAAGTATAAGCACCAAAAAGAGCTCAATTATCTTTCTCTTTGATGAATACACATTTTTTCTACGCATACGCACTTTTTTAGCCACTATTACTATGGCTACCAAAAGAAAAATGGCCATATTAACCATAACTGCAGCTTTAAAAGGAGAAGTAGCATTTGTAAAGGTAATAGCTTCAATAAACCGTTCAGAAAATGAACGGACCTTCTCACCACTCTGAAGTAGCATATAGAGAGAGAAGGTACTTCTTCAGGCAACTTACAGAGGAGTGTTCCAGCATTAGAGGATGTTTTAAGATCACACAGAGCCTCCCCAAAGGAAGAATTTGGTTCATCAAGCTCCCTTCCCCCCTGACAGACAAATTGGTAAGGAGCCGTTTTTTGACAAGTATAATGGGATGCTCCAGAATTCTCTGGTGTTTCAGGATTACATTCGAATATATTAGTATTGTAAGGTATTGTTGTCTCACACACATAAGGTTTTGGATCTGGAGGGGCATTTGCTGGACTGGTATACTCACAGATCATCGGTGGTTCCTTAACTCTTCCCCACATCATAGGTCTACAATCCAACTCGGCAGAATCAGAATTCTTAGGTGTTTCTACACAGTGCAATTTATCTTTAGAATCTTCAAACAATACTCTTCCATCACTGAGAAATTTTTTACCTGTAAGACCCTCATATGAGCTAAAACCTACCTCGCCACAGGTGAGTTCATTATTGGGGGGACCATCGAAAGGATCTTCACCAGTATGGCATTTAGTACTCTCATATCCCTTTATTTCGCCATTATCACAATGCCACATGTTATGATCTACCTTACTACAGAAAACTGTTTGAACATATGTAGGTGTTGCAGTATTATGGCCTGTATGGGATTGCAAATGACCATCCGGCAGAGACTGAGGAGTCTCTAAGACACTCCCAGCCACAGATTGAAGAATAAATGTCGAAATCATGGGTGAAGTTTCAATTTAATTTATAAATTTCCTATTTGTGGAACATATCAAAATTGATTTTCCCATTTGGGCATGATTCCTCTATCATATAATCTTGATTCAATTTGTTAAATAGTGGTTAAAGAAACTTGTAGGATACTTTATGAGATGTATCTAATAGTGGTTAAAGAAACTTGTAGGATACTTTATGAGATGTATCTGGTAGTTGTAAGTTGCAATATTTAGATAAAATTATCTGTTAATACTTATAAACCTGATATCAGTTCATGACAATCATTGAATTACATTTATTTAAAGTTGTATAAAAAATCACCTGTTTCTAATGTACTTTATTAATATCCTATTCTTATCAATTCAACGATTGCTTTGATCCAAATTACTTGGCACTCATCTGAAATAATTAGATCCAGGTCTGACTTCATGCTTTCGTCAACCACCATCACACGCTTGCATATAAACTCCATGGTCTGCAGCAGTTCGATCGGAATGCTATTCTGGTCAACAGAATCAAATGTGGAAAGTGCATTTAAATACCTCTGTTTCTTCTGATTTATAAGCATCGAGTTTTTGTTGGCAACCTTTGACTTGACAGTATGGATTAGATTGATGAAGTTTCTCAGTATGGCTGATGAATCTAAACTAGCACCGCTGTTGTTTGGAATTGTTGTTGAGTTATTTATTTGTGGAGGCCTAATATTTGAGACAGGAGGCTTGATATTGATGTTACCAATTTGCTGATTAAGATTTCTGGATGGTTGATTTGCTGGATTCAGCATACTGTTTTGTCCATGTTGCTGAGAAGCTACACCAGCTTGGGGAATAGCCCTGTTATTTCCAATATTTGGGGATTTTGGAAAGTTAATTGGAATTCCAGGCCTTTGGGGTGCTGATCCCATAAATGGGGATTTTGGAGGGGTAGGAATAGTATTGCTCACGCCGTTGTTCATACCATTCATTGGGTTGTGTCTGCTTGGAACTGATCCCATAAATGGTGATTTCGGTGGCTGAGCAATAGTTGATCTAGTGGGGATAGCATTTGAAGACTGATTCATAGTAATACCCCCTGAATTCTGGATAGGCTGTCTTGAATTGTTTATTGTCGGGATATTAGTCATTGATTTCCCATTGTTCATAGGTGGGCGATTGAAATGGTTTGGAATATTGGGATTACTCGCATTTTGTTGAGGGATATTACATCTTTAAAGTTCGAATTTATCATAGAACTATAAAATCAGTATAGAGTTGCCAATGTGGCTCTACCTTTTTACATGACTAAAATATTCCAAAATGATTCTCATAGATAACTGGAAAATATACAACTGAGATATTTATTTACTTGAGATTGCTGTCGAACCTTCCTGTTATAATCACCTACCTTTTAATTAAAATATACAGTAAGAATGTTATAGATCCTGAAATTTCCGTATCTTTCGATCATGGAGTTTAACAGTGTTAATGTAACTTACCACCTACTACATTATCATCTATCATATTTACATTGAATTGATTATGTCTTTTTCTGGTGCTTCTTCATGATTTCTATCAACTCATAGGTATCATTTGATAATTTTGCAAATTCGTGGTGGAATAGTTTTTCGTCTCCTGAAATGTTCTTCACCATGTCAAAAAGAATGTCCAATTGTCGATTCTGTAGGTCAATAACTCGAAGCAGCTTCTGCTCCATCCTTCGATCCTTTGCTACATCGTAAACTATACTGTTTGCAGAACCACCATTTTCAAAATCCTTTGTGGGAAAATTCTCAGTTACAAAAAATCGACCTTTTTGTAGAACAGGAGAAGAAATGGTATTTTTGTCAACTGTATCCGGAATAATGGGTGTATCAATTATAGTATCTGCATTATGGACGCTATTAGAGTTTGTGGAAGTTGTTTCATCAGGATTTAGTTCATCAGTTGATTTATTCAAGATATGATTATTTTCCTCAATAATAAATCGGCTCTTTTTGATGGAAGACTCACTGACTGCCTCTTTAGACAGACTTCCTTTACCATATTCAATACTGACAGGAATATTATTGCAAACTTCCGCTGCCAACTTCTTTTCATTTACAATTTCATCACACTTCGAAAAGCTATTATCAGAAATACGAATATTATCATCATAAATGGTTCCTATGGCATGACTACCCATTGTAACAGTATCCTGTGAAATAGATACTTCATCTAAACTATACTTACTTTCAATATCAGGCATACTCGAAAGTACCGCAATGCTGTTGCCATTAATAATATCGTCTTCTTCCCCAGAAATCACCTCCGCTTCATCTCCTGCCATTTTTGATTTTTCGTCCATTACAAAGGGTCAGTAAATTTTTTATTTAAAAAATAAAGTAATCTAATGCAGCAAGTAGAGAATATTGTATTCTCGGATAACTAAATAGTTTATTTATCGCGTCAACTCAATTTAAATTGGCATCTTCTTCCTTTAAATTCTCCACACAGAAACAGTGCAGCATGAGAAATATCTGTTGCAGCTCTATCTGCAATGATTTCCAGCATATTCTCGTGTTCGGAGTTTATTTCAACTGAGCTGACTAGTGACAATCCTCCGAATTTATAAAGAACCTCTCTTGCGAATTGCAGGATACCCTCTGAATCTAACTTCATAGACTCTTTCTCGAAGAACAATTTGTACTTCATATAGTACTTAAGGGTGAAAAACTTTCTGAGGCAAAGACACTCGATTGAAAAACATTGGGTATCATGCTAAATCTGAAAGAACCTACCAATTGATCAGCACCCTTACAAGAAAAGTCCATAATAGTTCGACTTTAAACCCATTTAATTTATTATACTTCATTTAATTATTCTTCCACTTCATCACACTTCAAAAAACCCTCCTCATTTTGTTCTTTTAAAAGATCCATCTCACAGATCAATTCACAGTTTTGTTGGAACAACTCTTCCTTTTCTCTTATCAACTCCATAATACATTCCTTCATATCTATAATCTCTGAATTTTCCTTTCCCTCCAGGATTTCAACACATTTGTGCAAATCGTATATCAGGTTTGCATCAGAAGACGACCTTATCTTCACCTTTAAGTAATCGACAATATCCTCCTTTTCTGTTTTTGGCTGAAGCCCTTTCTCCACAATTTTCTTCTTAATATTCGTCCTGTCCTTCAATGCGTGTTGCATGGAGGACAGGTTTTAAAAAATGCAAAAAGGATTTTTGGAGGGAAAAATATTTTCTTGAACAAAATAGGGAAAAATCTTCTGGATGTCATTCCCCCTTTGCTGAACTGATACAAGGTCAGATGAAGTATTTCAACAAATAACGATATGATATGTTTTTAAATAGAGTGCTTTATTCATATTGGTGTGCTATTTAACAATAGGCAAAAATGCATATAACTAACTTTGAATACTTTGCCTCAGTATGGATCTACATTTTCTAACGATTAGTTAGTAACACCAAACAAATATGCAGCATTAATGTCTCAGCATGGGATGAGTGATTAACATGTGGTTTTTCCTTACCTTTAAATAGAACATACATCTTCTTTTCTCTAATTTATTCATTGTCATTCAATACCTTTGGAAAAAGTATTGTCAATGCCTCGGTTATCCCACGGATTTTCTCACTCGTGTCACAGTGCAATTCTATTTCCATATTCTTCACCTTGAATCCTACAATTCCTTTCCCCAAACTTTGGCTGTTGGGTGTGGAGTCTGCAATATTCAGACTACCTACCATTCTCTTAGTATGCTCATTAAAGATATAGAGTGTGTAGCCATACCACTTCACATATCTTCTCTTCCAGAGGTATGAGCTGATTTCACTTACATCTCCCTTTATATTAATATATCCAGCAAACATAAGATCATAGGCGTATTTTCTAACCACTAGCCACTTACTCAATGTGAACAAAGAGCTTGGGTTTGGGCTATTTATTGTGGGAACTTCGTCATCAGAAAGATAGGAACAGTAGGTTTTGATCGACTCTGCAGATAATTCTGGGGAGTAGAAGAGGTCTGAAAAATTCCTGAAAATATTAGCCTTGAAGAAGCTATTTGATGAATATTTTGTAAAGTTTCCACTCATTTCAATCAGCTTGTTATGAAATGTGTCGACTGCCACTCTATCCAGCTCGAAATTGCACTCACAGCATTTACTAGACACAGAGTTTTTCGTTTGAAGTAGAATGAGCTTGAGTTTTATAGTCCCATCAGTTAGTTTTTCTATAGGCAGTTTGATATGGTGCCCAATTTTAACGGATTTTTGAGTGATTGAGTTGTTATTAAATCTATTATCTAGTCTTTTTGTGCTAAGCTGGGTCTCTTCTCTTCCATTTATCTGATTTCCTTCAGATCGGCATATCTCCATTTCTTCGGATTCATAGACTTCAAAGTTATTTTTAGCAAACTTGTTTATGATTTCTATTCTTATCGATACTTTTGTATCATCATTCCTGTGCTTGTAATTATGGATGGATTCTACTACGAAATGTAGCTGGCCAGGTAGTTTGTTAAAGAAGAATGGCCTAAGAAACTGATTGTCACTGTGGGCTGTGGAGATAACCAATCCTTTCTCCTCATAATTAAACCTTGCATTCTGCTTAACAATGCCGTTGTGTCTACTTACATTACTAACTCTATGTCTACCATTCCGGGATATTTCCTGATCAGAGAAGTTTCTTTCAAAATTTTCTGAGTCTTTCAGGGGATTATAAAACTCAATATTTGATTTCTTATTGCTGTTGATCTTAACAAAAGAGCCTTCAGTTTGTTCTAATGTAACGTATTTTTCTCCTGCATTGACCACCATTTCTTGATCTACATCATCTGTATGATCATTCGCACGTCCATCACTCCCAAGATTTGAATCATTCACATCATCTATTATTTCTTCTATCATTATCGACTCTTCTATTCCCATTTCAGATAGTTTCTCCAACATATTACCTTCTTGTCTCATTCTGGAAAATTTACAATTCTATTTATCAACTCTTTAAAACACCAATGAATGTTTTAGTCTGAAACACGGTTTCATTGGTTTCACAACCATCAATAATGATGGATTTGGCTGGATGATATATTAGACAACAATAAATATATTACATTGTGGCTTAAAAATTGTTCTGATCTGAAACACTTGCTCTGCTATCTTATTGCAAACCTCAGAATAATCTGGATTTGTATGACAATCAAATATGTAAGATCATTCAAGTATATGTTTGCAACCTTTTAAAAACATTCCTGTTGATTTCCATGATAAATAATTTAACTGAATATTTTGAAATATTTCAGTGCCGCCAGAAAGAGAAGGATCGCCAAACAAAATCGGAAATATTTAATTTCATACAAAATTGCCAATTCAAAGGCATTTGTCTTGTATGCAAAGAGTTAAGTTATGACAAAATTTGTGAAGGTTGCCTACATTTGGTTTAATTGAAAGCCGATGCTTTCATAAGTGGCAATAGCACCAATTATGACAATGCTCTTAGCATGAAGGATGAGAAATGCAGAGAAATATCCGAATTTATAAAAAATATCCAGCATAATAGGAATTTTGATCAAAGAAGTCACTTCTTTAATATCTGTGATTTTGTACTATTGGATAGGGAAAAATGCTATTCCTTTGTCAAGATCCAACATAAGAAATCCAAGTTGTATGAAGATATACCAGATGGTGAAGATCCTAACACATTGCCAGTTAAAACTATAGGTACCACCCATGTTGGGAAGATTGTTTCTCTATACGATCTTAAAATGAACTTTCCAGATTTGGAGATTTATTTTAAAAACTTGATTAAAATCAATAGGATTCATAGCAACAAAGATTTTTATAAAAAACGAATTCAATCGAAAATTGATTTAATCAATCAGCAGATAGAAAACAATATGCTCAATCTGGAAAATGCAATCAAAAACAACAGGATAGATGATGCAGAAGAATTCAAATCAGTAAACTTAAACCTATTTGATATGAAAATTGAATTGATGAAAAGAAAAGGGGGTATGTAGGTTAAAATATAATGTACTGTGATTGATAGTACTAGATGAAGGTGATAAACCCATAGAGCCACAATGAATTTCATATAATCGCCAGTTATTTCTAATATAGCTTTTGCTCATCAATCCATACATAATCACCGAAAAATGCTTCCTGTTTTTTATCTCTTGCTCTGTATTTGAAAAGCATTTAGAAGAAAATTCCTAGGGTATTCACCAAAATAAATTTGCCCTTGATATATTTATTGATTTGATTTCACACAATCACTAATTAAATCCCTAACACTCCTTACAATAGTTTCATCAACTGATCTCACCCTAATTTCTACATTTTTGCACTCGCTCAGACAAACGTTTATTAGAACATGGGCTTTTTTGATGGTGAAGCAGGCCACATTTGCTACTAAAAAGTTGTATGCCTTTTCTTTGTTGCATAATCGCCCATTTACAGCCTTTATAATATTGTTCAATACAAGATCCATGTCCGGAAAGACAGATGTTAGGGAGTAGATACTTTCCCACTCTAACTTCTTCCAATTCTGGGAAAAATCTGCAGAGGCACCCTCAAGAAATTCGCCTATGTCTATTTTAATCTCGCCCAAACTCAATTCGAATGGTCTGGATCCATATTCACCCTCATTTGGATATCGGAAGAGGATTGTACCAGCTATAAAGCAGTTACTACTCTCCAATATAGAGAATTTCGTCTTGAATGTAATGGCTGAATTTGGTTGTAAGGAGGTTAGGCATTTCCCCTTCAAATGCTTAAGATGCTTGGAGTGGGTAAAATTAATCCCCATATCTTGTAAATAGGAATTTGTCTGGTTTATTATTAGTAAATCCAATACACATTCATACTTCGAATATGAGAGATTGCATTCCACATACAATGGCTCTCCCAAACCAGTGAGCTGAACAACAGTTTCCTTTGTATCCATCGATCCATCCCACTGAAAGTGTTTTCGTGAGGGAAATATACTAATGGCATCAAAACTTATGGGATCTAGCACATCCCTATGGACTAAGCTGTAATTTGTTTTAACACTCTGTGGAATCTCATTGGACTCGTTTAGTAGTGATCTAATAGCCGTCACAATCGTAGAATGTGAGGAAGTATCCATTAAATGGTGCAACCTCCCATAGTCTATGAATCTCAATAGAATTCCGATGGTCTTTGCCTTCATATCCCATCCTTTCTTATACATAGTCGCTAGACTCACACAGATATGAGTTCCTAAGAACACCTCCTGGTCCATGGAAAGATAAAGTGGGACGTCATATTCCCCAACTTTCATACTAGATCGAATGGAGGAATCATTAGCATTGTCTTGATTCTCAACCTCATCCAAATCTTCATTTGGACTACATTTGTCAAACTCAGCAGACAGATTTTCCAACAGTTTCATAAACTGTTCTTTACCACAGCCTAGGCTGATTATATCAAATGTAAATCGGATCAGCTTTCCAAACCTCATTTTGTGGAAAGCATCTATCAACCTGTCAATTATGTTTGTTTGTTTCTCAAGCTTATTTGCTTCTATCGCATACAAAAACTTCAATCCTGCATAAACCGTGTCAGGGTTGTCAGAGACGATGTTCTCCAGACAGCAATCCACCACTTCGTTTTTGTAAACACAGTGAGAAGAAGCAAATGCTGCCATCTTATCAAGGAGCATAATTCTATACAGCTTTCTAGGCTCTGAAGAATCATTAATCCCTATGTATGCAGAGTATAGAATATCAACCAATCTGTAGAAATCTTGAGTTTCTACATGCTTTATTGCTTGATCGATGATTTTGGATGAAAATGCAAATTCAAAAGGATCTAATAGTGTCAAAAACTCTATTATCTCAAGCCCCGTAAGATAATCAATATATGCCACAAAGTCAGCCTTGAATGTACTATCTAATGACAGAATGGAAATGATTTGATCGTTATTAATAGTCTCTTCATTTACCAATAACTTACAGGATGCTTTGAAAACAACACTTGGAAATTCTAATTCCATACATTTTTTAAGAAAAGCGATATCATCAGTTTTATCAATAAGGAGTTCCAAAACATCCATAGGATAGTTTGTGTTCAAAAACTCCTCAATGTTGATGGATAATCTATCCATCGAATGAAAAATCATGGAAACTACCATGGAATTACTCTCTTTATAAAGTAAGTTAATAAGATCTTGATCAACATCAACTTCAAATCTTATTGCTAACTCTGTCAAACAGTACACAGCATTTTGTCTAACATAATAGCACTTGTGCTTTAGATTGTCCTTCACCAGACTAAGGTTGATATGGTCGAAATTTTCAATTTTTGAAGTCAATCGTAACGCAAATCCCCTAACAAACTCATTTGGACTAGACAGGTCCTTGTTGACCTGGTTTACACACATGATGAAGCTTGATTCTTGTACAATAGTCTCGAAATAGTAGTAGAGTAGTCTCTTGTGGGAATTGTTATTTGATGACATGGTAGTTGTAATCAGGATATGGAGCAGATCCTTGTTAAAAGTTCCCATAGATTGCTGAGAAATTAGAATCTTAAGTGCTAATTCAGGATTTTTCATGACAAGCTTCGAGTCAACAGACTGCTGACCAAAGTCAAGTAGCAATGTTTGGGCCATTGGGGTTAAAAAACAAAATGACTTTAAGTAACTAACTAAAAAGACTACACAATGTAGATTGGATTTCAGCATATGCATTTTCGTGTCCCTTACAATTTAAGCTACGACAAGCATATTTTTGCTCATGTTGGTTTGTCTAGACTTTTCTTCTGTTGCTCGAATGAATTGCACTGTAATATTTCGAGGATGAATGGAGTTGTGGTTTTTAATAAAGCGGTGTTTTTTTATTTTTTAAAAAATTTACTCCCCAATGTCCACTGTTTCGATAAGAGAGAAAGAGCAAATTAAAATTGCAGAGGTGGCAATTGAATCGCTAAAGAAGGTTCAGGGCGGATCCTCAAGGCCACACATATTGATTGGTCATAGAAATAAAGCAGCGTGTGTTTATGAATTGAGTACGGATTTGGCCAATAAGGAATCCAGGATTATTAAGTCTTTTGGTGGCCATCTTAAGGGGGTTACTAGTGCGATTTATGCCCCAAGTGGAGATAAGGTAATAACAGCGTCAGGCGAGTTTGTTTTTGTCCACGGTTCAACACCTGCAGAGCTCCAAAAGTTTGAGGGGCATTCACGAAATATTACTTCTCTGGCTATTAATAAGGAGAACAATAAAATAGTATCTGGCTCGCAAGATCATTCATTTATCTTGTGGAACACAAAGGGTAAGGAGTCTGCACGTTATACGTCTGCACAAAATGGACATAAGGGGTGGGTCAACCAAGTTGAGTTCATCCCAGGCTCTGATGAGCATCTAGCAACCTGTAGTGATGATGGAACAGTCAAGATCTGGGATTTGCAGACTGAATCACTGCTTAAAACATTTATTGATGGAAAATATGTCGACATTCAAGCTCTTGTCGAATCCAAGACCAAGTTTAATGATAATAACACTGACTTGGCGGTCAAAGCCATGTGCTTTTCCAACGATGGATCTTTGATGGTATATGGTGGTAGAAATGCCAAGGTATTTATAGTCAATTTGACCCATAATGAGTGCTTGCAAAGCATTGCAGTTTCGGGTAGGGTTACAGCCCTGGCTTCTGGCGAAAATCAGCCATTGATTGCAATTGCTATTCCTAATAAGATCATGTTCTGGAATATTATTGAAAATAATTTTGTGGGAGAATTTGTATTTTCGGAGAAGGGTGAATGCTACTGTACGTCAATGATATTTTGTGGAGATGAGTTGCTTGCTGGACTTTGTACTGGGACCTTATTAAGATTAGAAATATCAAGAAATTAAATAATTTTAAGATTTATGTTTTTTACTATTACTGCAAATTAAACCTAAATAACCATTTTCCTGCAGTTTATTAAACATTGCCTTGTGCTGTCTTGATCTGGTATTTAATCGGTGATGCTTGTTGTTGAAGGGTTTCTTGAAGTGACCACCAGGATATTCTTGTTCAAAAATTATCCCACATGGATTTTGGTTTTCCAAAAGAACTTTACAGCATTCAAAAAAAATTTATCGAAGATGCCAAGGCAGTTGTTGAGAAGAAAGAAGTAGGTGTGTTTAGTAGTCCAACAGGCACTGGTAAAACACTCTCACTTTTGTGCACAGCCATGAATTTTATACAAAATGACGAGACAGATGATTTATACTCATTACTGAATAGAAAATCACGGACCAAAGTATATTATTGTTCTAGAACCCATTCCCAGCTGAATCAGGTGATTAATGAGCTAAAAACAAATAAGTTCAACTACAAAACTGTAATTTTGGGTTCTAGATCAGTTTTATGCATTAATGAGAAGATCGACACTGTAAAAATGGGGATTGATGCAATTAATGACAAATGTAGGGAGTTACAAAGATTGGACAAATGTGAGTATCGTTGCAAGAGTATTAGAAGTCCAGATGATCTATATTATAGTAATCTGAGCATGGATATAGAAGAAATTAGGCTTGAGGGCAAAGCAAATAAATTCTGTCCATATTACTACTCAAAAGATAGAGGTGCTGAGTGTGAGATTGTTCTTCTGACCTACAACTTATTATTTACTAGGGAAGGTAGACTGAGCGCTGGTATAGATCTAGAAGACAATATATTAATTGTGGATGAAGCGCATAACATCCACGAGACCATCATACAGCTGAATTCTGTAGATATAAAGTGGGTTGAAATCAGAAGAATATTATATTCGAAGGGAATTTCTAAAGAAATAAAACTAATTATAGAAAGACTTTTGGAATTCTATAGGAGAGAGTTTAGTGATAAGAAAGATGAATTCAGCAAGGAATCAAGGACAAATGAAAAGGTATACAGGGTTTGTAGGTTTTTAAAAGAAACAAGGCTAATTGATTTCAATATGTTAGAGATTGATGAATATATCCAAACCCAAAGAATTGCACAGAAGAATGATTTAAACTCCATCTTTGAATTTTCTAAATTTCTAAAATTGCTAACTTTTAGTGAGGACAACTCGATCGTGGTTTCCAACCAACATTTTATTAGATTCACACCATTGGATCCAAAATTATACTTTGAGGAATTAAAAAAATGCAGATCTATTTTGTTTGCAGGGGGCACCATGGAGCCAGTCGAACAAATACAACAAATTTTCCCTGGATTGAAGTATTTTAGCTATAACACCATCAACGACAGATTTCTACCACTTATAGTGCATGAGACAGTTAGTAAAAAGCCCATATCATTAACTTACTCCGAAAGAAATGAATTGATCGATGATGTTATCAACACTTTGATTACCCTGACAAACCCCATCCAATCAGGGGGGATAGTGGTTTTTGTACCTTCAAAGCAGTATCTTTCGATGATCAGAAACAGTCCTAAGGTGGTATATTTTAAGAGAGATATTCTATTTGAAGATCAGTCGACACTTGACCAGTTTAAAAAGTCTCCAAATATTTTGGTGGCTGTGATGGGAGGAAAACTCAGTGAGGGAATAAATTTTTCTGATGACCTATGTCGACTGCTTATCATCATGGGCGTGCCCTACCCCACCAAGACTGTTGAATTTGAAGAGAGAAACAAATTCAATCCAGACTATGGAACCAATGTTGCAATGAAGCTGGTAAATCAGGCTCTTGGAAGGGCTGTAAGACATAAAGAAGACTATTCTGCTATGGTTTTATTAGACAGTAGATATTTGTGTTTAAAGGCAAAGCTTAGCCCATGGATTCTCAAGCGAATAGCCGTAGCGAGCTGTGTAGAAGCAATGGTCAAAATAAAAACATTTCTTACGTCTCAGAGTTGAGGATTGATCATAAAGCACAAAATCAAAAAATTAATAAATGGAAAATCTAATCATATCTATCTTTAATAATTCTTCACTAATACTCCCTCATCATATACATTATTGCCCATGATCAGAGCTTGATGAGTCTACAATATCACGCTTGGGCTTGATGTTTTGTCTCTTAGCGAGTTTGGTCTTCCATTCAGGATAGAAATCAGGTGTTCTGGTCATTAATTTTAGTGTAAATCTAGGTCCTATTTCTTTAAAACCAACCTTGAAATTCGTCTCTGTGTCCTCAAGGAAAGTGCAATACTGTCGAATATAAATCAAGTCCCCTAGTATCGCTATGTGAATACATCTTTTCAACCTATCATGGTGTTCTTTGCCAAATTTTTCAAAAAGATGGACAATCTCCCTCGTTTTGGAACTTTCTAGCGTAGAATCAGTAGTATCAAATGTGACGATCGGATATTTGGAAAATATTTTTTTGTCAAAATTTTTATAATTATCTTCGTATTCAACAATCTGAAATCTGTATGTTGGTCCACATGGGCGAATGCCTATCTGAATCTCCTTTTCAGAAACTACTGCTAAGTGGCTTAGCAATAATCTGTCGGCTTGCTCCATAATTGCCTGAAATCTGGGACTAAATTCCTTCAAATTTGCTAAACAGTCCGGTTTAAGGAGAATTCTCAATTGAGTACACATTTTCTTTACTCTCTTAGATGGTGCTTTGGAGGTTATAATCAACTTGTTGGTTAGACAGCTATCCTGAACTTTATCAATCGATCTTTTCTTAGATATTTTCGGCTTCTTGATGAGTTTATTCATTTGGGTGAAAAATTCAACTTGGCAAAATATCCTTAATTAATACCAATGTGTGGAAGTTAATAAATCTCATATCTCAGGGTTTTGTTTTACAGATTAGTGGCATAAAATTTTGCTGGACTCATTTGGTATTAAATACTTAACACTGCCAAATTTCACAAATATTTCAATTAACTTTATAAATGGTCGCATCTTATAGTTTTGTTTTCCGAACAATGATACTAAAAAATCTATTTCCAATTGAATTTTTAATATAGAAGAATGATGTCCAAACCCATTCTCACCAATTATGCCGATATTTAGTAATAAATAAAAGCATATGACTCAAAATGTACAAGAAGTAATGTCCTCAAGAACAGTATGATAATATTATTGCTGTAGAAAATATCACTGGATGGTGAAAGAGAAAATAAGACTAATATGGACAGTTAGTGTCATGAGTAACTTTCTTAATCATTTTATTGTCTGTTTCGACTTAAGCACTCCATTTGATTGTGCTCAAATCAATCCCTGACTTAACCATTTCATACAAGGGTGACATCTCTCTTAGAGAATTAACAGAGTCAGCTGTTGCCGTAGCCAACTCCTCAACATCTGCCTCTTTTGTAAATCGTCCAATTCCATAGCGTATTGAAGAATGCGCCAAATCATCTGAGGCCCCAATAGCTCTCAGCACATATGATGGTTCCAATGAAGCAGAAGTACATGCACTGCCACTCGATAAGGCAAAGTTTTTCAAACGCATTAGAAGACCCTCACCCTCAACATATGGAAATGAGATATTTATACACCCTGGTATTGTATTCTTTCCATTCATAATAAAATCCTCTCCCATTTTTTCCTTTAGTATTGCGAAAAGCCTTTTATTTAGTTTGGTGATGTATTCCGAATCACTATCCATTTCTTTTTTTGCAATCTCCGCAGCTTTACCCAATCCCACAGTGAGAAATGGGGGAGTAGTTCCACTTCTAATTCCTCTTTCTTGACCACCTCCATGAAATAGCTTGCTCAAGCGAACTCGTGGATGTCTGCGAACATAAAGGACTCCAATACCTTTTGGTCCGTAGATTTTGTGGCCTGAAATGCTCATCAGCCCAATGTTACATTTTCTAACATCAATAGGGATTTTTCCGAATCCTTGTGCTGCATCTGTGTGAAAAATAATGTCATGTTCTTTACAGATCTGCCCAATTTTCTCAATTGGGTTGATAACACCAATTTCATTGTTAACAGTCATCAATGAAATCAGTTTTGTATTTGGTCTTATGGCCGCCCTCAGCTCATCAAGACAAATACTTCCATCTTTCTTGGACGGTAGGTATGTTACATCGACACCAGCCTCTTCTAAATGCCTACATGTTTCCAAAATTGCCTTGTGCTCTGTCTGAGATGTAATTATATGTAATTTATTGTTGAAATATTCTGCAACACCCTTCAAAGCCAAATTGTCCGATTCAGTGGCTCCACTAGTAAAAATGATCTCCTTTGGATCAGCATTGACCAAACTGGCGATCTGAGCCCTGCTGTTTTCAACTGCATTTTCTGCTTCCCAACCAAATGAATGGTTTCTACTGTGTGGATTCCCATAGAATCCAGTAGCATATGGCAGCATAGAATCTAGAACACGTGGATCTATTGGAGTTGTTGATTGTAAGTCGAAATATTTTGTAGGGGTATGGACTATAGATTCTGGCACTGCTTTTGAAACATTGCTCGATGTGCTAGTTGCTGGAATCATTTGGGACAGTAAATATTTTGAAAAAAATTAGTTCGTTTGAAAGATGAAGTTTTTATATTCCAAATATGTTCATTACAAGCTGGCATTTTGACAGTAATAAATTGTCTTTTTGATAGATTTGGTTTGAAGTTTTTATCATCTGTTTTGAGAACGAAATCCTGAATTCATGAACGAAGAAATTGGTGGATAGAGTATGATACATTATTGTAGTCATCATTCTATCAATATACTATACTCTTGAAAGAAGATTTCTTTATTGGTGGTATCTGGAAGCAATTAATAAAGTTATATTTATCAAATTGAAAAATTCAAGATTTTGCCTTGGATTGTTGATTTGATTTCAACAAATATTTTAACCCACAGAATGGACGGTTTGAAAAGATTTGAAGTCAGCCAAGTTATCAAAAATTCTGATTCGGTCATTGCTGTTGGTGAGATTGACCATCAAAAAGCAATTTATTTGGTGCCATCTATTAAAATTACTGATAAACAACTCAATCAGATAGTTTTTGAAAAAAATAATGAGCTGGCCAAGGTTGTGAAGAACCCCATTTCCACGACTCAGCTTGAAAAGTCCACAATGAAAATGCCTATTCACAGCAGGTTGATCTATCCTGCCACCGAAAAGCATCTTAGAAAGTATTTTAGTGAATATACCTATAGAACCGAGAGTTATGATGAATATCAGCATAATTGTGAAAATTTAAAACCAACATGGATGGATGATATTGCTAATGAAAAGTCACAAGGAGAAAAAATTTATTCTGATTCTGAAGAGTATTTGATTATAGATGATTATAAATGGAATGAATCATATGGAGTGGACAACTTATATATGCTGGTGGTTTTCAAAGATGCTAGACTAAGGTCTGTCAGAGATATTAACGAAACCAGTGATATCGATTTGTTGAAGAAATGCAAGGTGGATGTTTTGTCTGTTTTAGAGAAATTCACACTATTGGAGGAAGATGTGTTGTTATTCTTCCATTATCGTCCTAGCTACTTCAGATTGCACCTCCACATTGTAAATATTTCAAACAACGCCAAATTTGTTGGAAGTCAAGCCAGGAATATCCTGCTGGATGATGTTATCAGAAATATCAAAATTGATAGAAATTTTTATAAAAAGGATATGTATTTCTACACAAATGAAAAATAAATCATTTTCGATATGTAATGAAAAGACACTTTTATTATCAGTGGTATTTCGAATAGCCAACAAATGTGATGAGCTTTATGAGGCAGAAACATTTATTCAGCTTTGTCTCAAGCAATGGTAATGTTTAATTTATTGGGTGTTACATGTCTCATATTAACTTTTTCACAGTTTCCTCAGTAAAGGCAAATTCAGATTCATCTGGAAGTTCGCTAATTTCTTGATATTCAAAAAACTCTTCATTCTTCTCTGAGTTTGCATCAAAAATGTTCCTAAGATGCACAAAGTTCGACTCATCTTTTGTAGTTTCAGTAAAGATCAATCTGATCACAGCAGACAAAACAGTCGTGAATGATATGATTCTAATTACGTTGCAGAAATCCTTGACAAAAAGTAGAATTCTCGACTTGTCATTTGTAGAAATTATTAAAAAAATTATTCTGTAAGCAACCTCCAAAGAGAAACCAAATGATATCATTTTACAGGAATCCTTAAATACCATCAAAATATGTTCAAACGAAAATCGATCAACTCTTCTATGATTTTCCATGTATGCTTTTGTAGCCTCTACATGCATTGACAGACTAATGAACAGAATTATTAGGACTATTGATTCTGTAATGGCAAAGATCTCCCCCAAAAGTATAAATAAGTCGTATTTTTTTCTGATGTTTTTTAAAACAATTCCAACTGGGAAGCATCTTACAATACAATAGCTAAAGAGTGTGAATCTCTTGTAGAATTCAAACTTGGTTGCAAGATTTCCCAATGTCTGCAGAATAATATCAATATTTAAAAATACAAGTGTTTTCACAATATTTTCGGATATAATCTGAAATATTTTGTGGCTCCGTGTCTTATAATTTGTATCGTACTCCCAAGTAGGAAGCTTGTATGATGATCTTAAAGTTAGGAACTGATATATTGCAAAAGTAACAATGGTGAAAAATGACATCAATTGCAGATTCATTTGGGTCGTTGATGGTGATTTTTGCCTAGGTAGATGAGTTATGAAAACCATGATCATCAGAAATAGAACAAACAGGCTGGTTGCGGACACAACTGGTTCAATTACGATATACATTGTTTTCTTTGACATGCTGGATTAAAATAGATTGTTTCAAGATAAAAATATTTATTTTCTGAAACAGACGTGAAAATGTATCAGCAAGTGACTAATTCACAAAACATTTGGATTATTGCAAGAAATCATAGTTCACCGCCTGCCAAATATTTTTTGAAAAAATTTAGCTACTAAATGGCGACTGATCAATATCGAAAAACCATAAATTTAGAAATTAAATACTTGAAACATAAGAAGAAATCAATGGGTGTTGAGATGATTTGCTCGAAGCCAATATAGAAAGTTAGAACACTTTCCTATCAATAAATAAATGTATATTGAGGATTTAGAATAGAAATACATATATAATAAAGTTATGTTCTGTACGATTAGAGTGGGAAACTTATCTGAACATTCAATTGATCAGCAACACAGAAGCACCAAAAAGATTCAATAGTATTGTAATCACGGCTATAGATAACAATCAACTACTCTTCTCACAGATTGTGGCCAAGGCACAACGGTAGATCCTGTTGGGTAAAAGGTTGAGAAATAAAAAAATTATAAAATGAGGACAGTAAGGAACTGTATAGTAGTGATTTCCGAAAATATTCAAAACAGATTCCACGAAATTCTTTGCGGTGGGAACTAATACAGATGGCTGTCTGTTGTTGCTGGTAAGAGATAGAAATCCTGCCTCCATATACTCCACTGTAATTTTATCATAGATAAATTCATACTGAATTGCCATTGACCATGTTTCCACTGCAGCAGCAACTGCAGACATCATTGAGTAATGAGAAGGTGTATGGCAATCGCTGTAGGCAAATCCTATATTGATAATAGCTCCATTTTGTTGAAATTTCATATATTTAATGACAGTATTGGTCAGCAATATGATGCCATTTACATGTCTATTGATACATACTGTGATTTCTGAAAGGCCATAGCTACTAGGTGTTGATACCTCATGCCCAATCATGTTTATTACCAGCCCAATGTTATGCTTTTCTATAAAATAAAAATTCCTACAAGTCTCAAAATCAACCGTGTATGAGATAACTTTGACCTTGGTTTCTAATTTGCGCTTCAATTCAATCAATTTATCACCATCCTTTCCAAAGATTATGAGATTATGGTTTCTAATGGCTACTGCCTCACAGAATGCTTCGCCAACTTCCGATGTAGCATCCGTGATCAAAACCCACCTCGACATAATGTTGTTCCATGCCCTATAGTTGTGGTATATTGAATATATTCGAGTATATATTGGAATAAAACAATTCAAAATTACACATATCAGAATTATTTTAAGGATCAATTTTAAAACCATAGGGGTATGGGTATAGAAATTTTCAGATTAAGCAGGTCCTGCTGAAGGATTTAATAATGCACTGTATTTAGATATGTGATGCATTTTGATCAATGTTGGACAATATCTATCTTTATCAATATGAGATCTATTGGAGACAACTAGAATTCTGCAGCATATTTTAAACAAATAAATTAATATAGAAAGCCCATGTAGTAGCTTATTTATCAAAAAACCATAAGATGTATGCCAAAATCTCTGTTAAGAACAAAATATTAGTTTAAACAACCATTATATATAGTGAAAATTCAAATAAAACTCCAAAACAGTTTGGAAGAAACACAAGCAATGTTGTTCAAAACAATGAATCGTCCATTTACAGGAGTTTATTTTTGATCATTTGAAATATTGATTAAGATATCCCTTGTAGAATCTGCCAACAATAAATACAGGTACCATTCTCACAACAATCCATTGCAGCAAATGGGGGAAGTATGGCAATGAATGGTTACTATTACCCAGAACAGTCAAAACAGACTTAGCAAAGGCTTTTGCAGTGGGAACAAAGAATGTTGGCCTCTGTTTATTGTACTCGTCTGAAACGAATCCACTAGCCATGAACTCAACATTTATTCTGTCATTGAGCAATTTATTGTAAGTGTTGGATGTCCATATTTTAATTGCTGACGTGACTGCGATACATGTGGGCACATATATCAGAGGAATTCGATTGTTAAACCCAAATCCTATATTTACGATATATCCAGATAAGTGGTATTTCATATTTTTTACTACAGTACGAGTTAACAGCAGAGTACCTTTTAGGTGCTTATCAATAATCCCCCTTATATCACTATCTCCATAATTTACAGAGGGTGATTCAAAAAACCCAATTTTGTTAATCAAGAGTCCGATGTCATGCTTTTCTAAAAAATCAAAATTGGTGCATGTTTCGAAATTAACCTTGTATGCCAATACCATTGTTTTCTTCTCCAAGTTTAGCTTTTGAATGGCCAGTTTATCCTCATCTTTATCTGTGATAATGAGTTTATGGTTTTGATCAGCCAGGATATGGCAAAATGATTCTCCAATTTCCGTGGTAGAGTCAGTGATTAGAATCCAACGGCCTTTGATTTTCTTCCAAACCTTGCTATTATGGTAGAGTGAATATATGTGCGAATATATTGGTGGTAGAGCAATTGAAGTTATATATAATAGCAAAAGACTCAGGACTTTCCACAACATGAGGGCCAAAAAATTAGTTGGAAATATATCAGTAAATCCATTGTGTAGAATTCTAGGCCTGGAAATCCATCTGTCGCCCAGTAATCTGACACTTTTGAGGATATGCATATTTTGTGCTTTTATGTTCTTTTACACCAAAATTACTTAATATTGACCCCGTACACTCAATGATTTTTAAGAAAAATGACTGTAACTTGAATAGCTTTGATACGCTCATTCCATTTTGGACAACCTCTTCGGAAATATTTATTTTTGGTGGAGATGGGACTTTTTTACGAACATTGTCCCTATTCCCTTTAGATTCCATCAAATCGACTGTTTTTCCATACAACCTTGGGCGTTTTGGAGCACTTTTGCCCTTGAATACTGAAACTCTTAGCAGGAAATTAGAAGGTCATATATCAACTCACTGAAAAAGTCCACAAGTGATTCATGCATTAATCTTAAAGAGGAGAATATAAGCAATCAAAAAGAATATTCATCATTGTTTAGTGATTTATATAAGACTGTTGTTATAGATAGATTCTATATAAAATCCCATGATGTTTGTTTTGTAAATGAGTTTGTAATTCGCTCCAGCTCATTTAGACTTAATACATTTACTATATATCTGTCCAATGATACGGGCACCGATCAATTCGAAGATAGTATTCATATTAGAGGAGATGCTTTGATCGTCTCAACCCCATCTGGATCCACCGGCTATAGCTATTCTGGAAACGGTCCTGCCATTCTTTCTCATTCAATTGTAATTAACTGTATAGCACCTAATAATTGTAACTTTAGACCAATCGTAGTAGATTACTCAACAAGAATTAAGATTGAAGCCAAAGACTGTTGTGCATACGCCGATAGGATCGAGATTGATGCCCAAGATGAATATCTTGTGGAATATGGTGACAATTTCAAGATGGCTGTAGAGAAAGATCATAACATTCTGGATAGGGTAAAGAAAATGCTTTGAGCAATCCACCCTCAGAAAAATTTTAATAAAAGAAAACAACAGACACATAAATAAACCTCCTTATTATTGTGGTGGAAAATTAAATTTAATCTATTGATGAGGCTTGTGATGCAATCTTGGGCCAAACTTCCGCCACCTCTCTTGGAATTGGGCCTGAAATCTGTGTTCCTTTTAACTCCCCTTTATTATCGACCAGTACCACAGCGTTATCTTCAAAACAGATATTGAATCCATCCTTTCTCTTCCATGACTTCCTCTGTCTAACTAGCACACATGTCACCACCTTCTTCCTCAACTCTGGTTTACCTTTCTTCACAGATGCTACCACAACATCTCCAGGTGCTGCACAAGGAATGGTGTTCAGTCTTCCTGGTACTCCCTTTACTCCAATCACCTTGACTTCTCTTGCACCTGAGTTATCTACCACTCTACATCTCGATTCTGTTTGAATACCTCTTGTCATCTTTGTTCTTGGCTTCCTTGGGAGCTTATCCTCCTTGTATTGTGTAGCTTGTTCTTTAGCAGCCATTTTTGGGGGAAAAGAAAATTGAAAAATTTTAGAAAGAAAATCTGGAATTGTAAAACTCTGATAGATTCGTTTGGATTTCGCGTTAATGTGGCATCCCGTGGAGTAAATAGTGCCTTATGCGACAAGAGTAGTGTAATATATCGTTTTTCTTGTTCTTAATTCAAATAAATATTGTAGATAAAGTATTTACCATAGCTGCTTAATGTGTACTTTTCATGATATGTATATATTCTCTACATATGGATCACTTAGATAAATAGCATGGTTGCACAATGATATCTAATCAAAAGCTTCATTGATGAAAACTACAAATAGTATATTTCAATTCAAGATGGCATTACAATTGTTCTGAGGCATTCACATATTTATTAAATTTATATATCAGGGTAACTATTTGTCCACCAATAGGAATCTGGCATATTCTTTTAATGTTTCCAATATAGGCTCAATGCCTTTATATTTAGATTTACTGATCTCCCCTGTAAAATTCATTATTGTAATATAGGCTTCTTCTGCACTATTGTATTTCCGGGCTGTCAATTCTTGTGCGATGTTTTTGATAACGATTTCAATATTGTATTTCAATATTCTATAATCTCCCAAAATACTCTCAGATAATTCAACCTTTATTAAATGTCTATTTTTAAGGATATCCAACTCTGAGTACTTGGTGTAAATATGATCAAAACAACGTAATGGCATTATTCCAACTTTAGAGGCTAGATTTTGGGAAATGGTTTGAGAATCGGTATTCTTTACTTTATCATATTCGTTATTATAGCCATCAGACTCCCCCCTAACTGCAATTTCTTCTTCTTTTGATTTGACTTCCAGGATAAATCCTTGAACCAACTGTACTTTTTCCAAAACAATTGTCTGGTTCCTAGGGTTTATTTCATTTGCTATATCTATTGTTCCAAAAATATTTCTGCCCACTAGTATTTCATTAATTTGAACAATATCTGCATCAATTAGATTTATCTGACTGATAATATCTTCCACAAAATTGGCACTTTCTTCAGCCTGATGTAAAATTCTCTGAGTGAAGTGGCTATACAAATCGATGTTGAATGTTGTATATTTGTACAAAATATTTATAGATCGATAGTTGTTCCTAACTATTTGAGATTCCACTTTATCCAGCAATATATTTATTCCTCTGTAGATAATACTAGTGGAAATATTTGAAAAAACGACTAAATCTGGAGATACAATAGGATCAATATGCTCTTTAGGTTGGAAAGGGACTGGATGGGATACCATATTTGCAAGATCACCTTCTCCCGCATTTAATGTAGTTTTACTGCTGGTTTCTGATATTATTTGGTTGCTGATATCTGGTACATTGTGTGATGTATCAAGATAGGTTGCCATCTTATTTGGTTTTGATTTAACTCCTAATGAATCATTTTCTTTATTTTGAAGGCATTCACACTTCCTTAATAGCTCCAATGCTGTTTCTACTTTGTTTATCATCTCATCCCCCTTGCTTATTCCACCAACAACCTTTTGCAGCAGCTCCATCTTGTATTTTTCAAAATATGAGATATTTTCTAAAAATACCTTTGTAGAGCAAAACTGTTGTTTCAGGGACATCTTAATAAATGCATTAAGAAACATAAAAGGACAGCCATAGTTCTTTAAAACGTCCCTCTGCTCAGGAATTGTGACTTTATATGTAGAATCAGTGGATAGAGAGGTAGACAGAAGGATTTTACTTGTAGTGTATGCCATATTGGGTTAAAAAACAAACAATCAAGATGAGTAAAGTATCTAACCTTGAAAATATTAAAATTTATTTCTTATTGCGTGGTGGATTCGCTTTAAAATGCAATATATCCCCGTTCTTTACTGTATATTCTTTACCTTTTTGCAAAAACTTCCCAACCGCCTTCATCTTTGTTTCACTTGGGTTTTGTACAAACTCCTCATATTCCATTACATCTACACTTACAAAATACTTCTCAAAATCCGTATGAATCACTCTGGCTGCTTCAGGAGCCTTAGAATTCATCCTAACAGTCCAACTTCGAACCTCATCCTTACCCGCTGTAAAAAAATTCATTAGTCCTAGTGTCTCATATCCCTTATCAACTAGGGATTTAACAAACTCTGGGTTCAATCCACCATCATCTTCCACGTGAATGGCAGAAAATATCAACATATTGTCCTTATACTCATCCATGACTGCCTTTAGATGCTTATTCCCCTTCCTACTCTTATAGTGCTTCTCAGAAATATTGGCCAGGATTACCAAGCTCTTACATGTTAGTAGATTTAGCTTATTTATAAAGGCTATCTCTTCTTTATCCCATAACTCATCTGAGATCCATCTAGACTCTAGTGTCAACAACAACTTTTCAATTGTCATCTTGTTCTTTTCACACTTCTTGTCTCCTGGGTTCCCCCGAATCTCCTTGTCCACTTTAGAAACCGCTGCCTTTACATGTTCTATATCCTTTATTCTTAGTTCATCTCTAATAATATTTATGTCTCTAATGGGATCTACTGTCTGCTCAACATGAACAATTTCTGGATCTTCAAAACATCTGCAAACTAAAAATATACCATCTACATTTCTAATATTATCCAGAAACTGGTTGCCTAGCCCAACCCCTTCTGAGGAACCCTTGACCAGTCCCGCAATATCAATAATTGTTAGAGAAGAGTTAGTTGTTCTAGCAGGTTTAAAAACTTCTGTCAAAAAGGTCACTCTGGGATCATCTATCTTTACATGGCCGATATGTGGATCTACAGTACAGAATGAGAAGTTTTCTGCTTTAACATTCAACTTAGTTAAACCATTAAAAAGTGTGGATTTCCCCACGTTTGGCAATCCAACAATACCCATAGACATGTCCACAGATCCATTTGGGCGAGCAAATCGGAATTTGCTATTCTCCACAGCCTCAACTTTTTTAACCATAAAAATGAGGGTGGATCTGAATAAAGCGGGGAGATGAGATGGCAAGAAATCAATGTTATTTTTGCACAGTGTACAATTTGTATATGAATTCTTTGTTGGATATTAAAAAGTATTACAACAAGGGTGGTAAAATCTTAATGGATTCTACCATTCATATCCATCCACTACTGTGATCAACAAATTTAACCTCTCTGCCAATCTTAACTATAGTATCTTATCTTCTGAAGGGCAATAGCTTTATTGCTTGGCCAAAGAACCTTCAAGCCTCTTACTACATATCCATAATGACATAACCAAAAATATAATGTAATGGTATACAAAGTACATAAGTCATATTGCATAGGTAAACCAAGCCACTCACACCTCTTCCCTGCTGAAGTATATTACATCTTGATACATATATTTATATTTACCCCTCCACATGGAGATTAACAATCCAATACACATAAATACTAAGGATAAGCTCAAACCAACTTGGCTGGCTAAAGTTCCAAAATATTTGGGAGAAAGGATGATGAGTCTGAATAACGGTTCGGAATTTGGAGAGATTGAAATTGGCACAGATTCTCAAGGAGGTGTGAATATGAATATTAACTTTAGTGAAGAATTAATAAATGGGGTAAACGATTATATAGATGACACACCCAAGAGAATACCAAGGTTGCATACTGTCACCATTAGGCCCAAAGATTCCAAAATGCACATTATAACTATAAATGGCACTGATTCGATCAAGAATGTCGACAATGTAACCGCCATTGGTAAAATTAGTGATGAGTTATTTATTCAGCCAATCATCAATTCTGAATATCTACTTTATAAGAAGTCCATAAAGCAGAGCACTCAGTTGGCTGAAAGTGGAATTAAAGTAATCAATTACTTCACTGAACTGAAAAAAGGTGAAAAGTATGGTAATCTAAAAGAGATGGAGGCTTTGGCAAAAAAGAGAAAGAAACAGCTACAGGATAAGAAAAGAGAGAGGCTGGAGAAATCGGACATTTTGGATATCATATTTAATGCATATGAAAAACACGACTATTGGACAGTAAAAGATTTGGCTGATTTTTCAGGACAGCCAGTTGCTTATATTCAAGAACTAGTTTCTGAAATTTGTGTGTTAAATAAGAGAGATCACAAGAATACCTATGAATTGAAGCCTGAGTATAAATGAGAAAAGTTAAGAATAAGTCCAATAAATCAGTTTTCCTATTTCAATCAAAAATATCGTTTGTTGAAGCAGCTTTTTGGCATTCGTTACATATGATTTTTCTTTGTTATGACCAGAATATCTTGATTTGCTTATCAAATTGAAAAACCCTGTGATATCTCATCTTCGATATATTTTATTTACTTTTCCAGTATTTAAAAAATAGTATGGTATGCATGCTTATATTATTTGTATCTTTCTATCATCAACATTAACAAGTTGTGAGGATAATCAAAAAATCAACCAAATGATTAAATGAAATCAATTAAAAGTCTGGTTACTAAGCCAATAAGTACTGAGAGTTACATCAAGACTGAAATCTCGAGCACTTTAAGAAGGGAATAGAGTACAAACAATCTAGAAAATAAACAGAATGATTCCTATAGGATGTGAAACTATTATAAACAAGCTGTATATATATGGTCATGGCAATAATTTGTAATAACATATTGAATCTTACCTTTTATTAATATCCTCAGACTATCATTAGTATCCCATCTTTTATTTCTAGCTCATTTCCACAATCGACACAATTCAGTGTTCCCTCGACGATTTCAGTGTCGAAAAGAAGCTTTTTGATTTTATTGACTGATTCTGTGTTACTCTCGGTACATTCACCTACTTCATATTCCGATAGGTATTCCATAAATTCATACACATCAGCTTCAGAGACTTGAGTAATATCAGATAGCTTCCTATCCTCAACAATATTCATCAACTTCTCCATTCGAACTTCAGAGGGTTCTTCCATAAATTTCTTCAGAAACAGCACTAAATTATCACACTTGTTTCCAACAATTTCCACACATTTTGTTGAATTGATTTTATGGTTATGAGTTGATTGGCATTTTCCACATTTTAGAAATTCGGTCAAAAATGGACGCATGAACTGGGGCAAAGTATGAAATTATTATTTTACTGCATACTTGCTAGAGCTAAAAACTGGGAAAGCATATAGATTCAAGAGTCTTGATATTAATTTCGCACTATCTAACTGATGAGTTGATGCTTAAAGTTCTGTTATCCCAACTCCAAATCAATCAAAGGCAGCCCTATGTCTATTTTCCGGGCGTAAAATTTATTATATGCTATTTTTATCCGATTACCAATGAATGTTTTGGTTTTCATACTTTTTTATTAAATAAGTTTGATTATCTTCCTCTAGACCCCCATTTATGCACGAAGCAAATAAAATTATTTATATTTTATGCAAGAAGATTGTGGAAAGATATGAGAGAACTCAGCAAGGTATACAAATAAAAGACCATTGGAATGTTTTCTCTGAGGATAGGCCAGTTAATAATCCCGGCAACACCATAAATCATGTACATGAGGAGAATGCCAATACATATGAAAAAATGGATGAACTAGAGAATATTATAGATTCCATAACCTCTAGTCAAGCAATGGATATTTTACTGAAAGGGATAGATTTAAGCAAAGTGATTGAGTCGATCAGGAACTTTGAAGAATGTAATATTCTGGAGAGTGTGCATCCACCAAGATATAGTAAGATGGACTTATATTCTTTGTTCTGGAAAACCCATGGCCATAATGGGCTTATTGAACGCATCGTTTCAGACAATTCTATCAGAAATTCTTATGTTTTTACAGGAGGGTTTGATGGAGTTCTTAAAGTGTGGTCTGTGGACTATGGTATGCTGATTAGGTCGCTTTATGGCCATCGTGGATTGATAGTTGATATTTGTATAAGTAGCAATGGGGAATATTTAGTTTCAGTGGATGTTACAGGAATGCTGATCATTTGGGATATGAAGTATATTTGTAATGAGAAAATAAACGATAAAAACAAAATTGATGATTTGAAAACTCACGAACCATCTACTACCCTTAACCAACCCAAAAATAATGAAATTGGAAATGAAGAGGATGGTGAGGATATAAAGCAGTACTGTAGTAAAGATGGAATTCAAAAATATAAAATAGATCTGAAATCTGAGGTAGTATTCTGCGAATTTATTCACAGCAATGACATTGAAGCTTCGGACAATTCTATCACTGTAATCTTAGCTAATGGTATTTTTTTACCTATTTCCTTCAACTCTTCTATTCTTACCATTGGGATACCCAATACTGTTCTAGCTGGCCACTCGATCAAGGCCATTTGTATTACAGATGCTGGGCGCCTGATTGGTGTTGGTGGGGATTGGCCTTACTTCTTAGTTTTTGATACAGTTGACACCAAATCAATAATAGTATTGGAAAACTTTTCGAATGCTGTAATAGATATCCAGATTAGCAATATTTGTGCATCGAAAGGGGCTTTGAAAATAGCTACTTCAGCCGCCAACACAATTTGCATATACACCTATGTTGGTGTGGGTAAGGATAAATATGCTAAACGAAAGTCTAAGGTAAATAATAAAATATATTCTGCAATTTATCAAAAGGAATGCAGCATGCCAAGCAATTATTTGGAAACAAACACTACAGGGTTCTTTCACAAGGTCATCATTGATTTATATGAGGATATTGCTGAGAATGCCTTTTCAGATGAGTCCATTATTGTTCATAGAATGGTTTTTACTGTTGATTATCTCCTAGTTGCTGTATGCACTGATTCCATAGTGAGGGTTTATGACGGCAGTAAGCTTATTTTGTCTATACCATCCGAAATTGGAGAGATATTTTGCCATCCCAATAAGAATATATTTGCGATTGTTGGATTGAATATTAATCTCTATGAAATATATAAGGAAAGTCTGGGATTGCACAATACGAGCAATATTAACTGGTTCATATCATATAGGTTACTTCTTTCTGAATTGATTCAGTTTCAGATTACTGATTGTCTTTTTACCAATAATGGATTTTATTTTATCACCACCGACTGCTGTGGAGTAATTCGAACATATTCAATATTCGATGAAAAGATTCATGTTCCCTCAGAACAATTTTTTATTATGGATTTTGATCCAATAAACGGAGAGTATATAGAAAGTAATCGTGATAGCTTGAATTGCGAAGGGAGCATGTATATGTGTGACTTTCAAAAACTAAAAAATCAGTATACCAACACCCTAGACACCACTACACTCAATGGTTCTTCTCTTGCTAATGATTTCTTATTTGGGCAAACCTATTCTTCAATGAAAATGTTCAATGAAATTTGGGTGGCTATTCCATATTTTATTATGCCAAACCTGAATGCAGGAATGTCCTATACAGTAGAGAGTGCAGCTTCAGAGCAATTTACAAAACAGAGAATATCGATTGACTTATTTAAAAAAGAATATTTAACTGCACAGAACTCCGGAAATGCAAATAATTCCATGGACATAAATGCTAACTTCACAGACATTATACTGAACCATAGTGTTGACTCTTCAGAGGAAAGTGTAATCATTACTCGGTCCATGTTTTCAAGAATGCCGGATTATCAAGCGGAGTACATCGATCGAAATACAAGTTCTGAGTCCATTACAGTGACAGAATCATCTAGTGAAAGTGACATCTTTATAGTTTCTGATACGAATACATCCACAGATACAGAGTCATCCACTCATGTATTTCGTGAGAAGTTTGAAGGGAATACCAGTAGAAGTGGAAGAGTAATAAGAAGGTTAAGTAATAACAATATAATGAGTGAAGATGTAACTGACAGTGATGATGGGTATGATAGTGAAGATGAAATGGTAGATGGGAGCTGTAGTGAAGAGGAGGCTAAAATAATACGACGTAAGGATAAACTAAAATCAAAAGAAAGTTTTGATAGAAATAAAGGATGTGCGGATATTAAACGAATGGAAAGTTGTAGCGAGCAACAAGACAGCGATGATAAGGGATTCAAATTGAGATCGGGTATGAAAAAATCAAAAAGATCTCCCAGCTATAATTGAAAAATTAATTTAACTATGAACCAATCAGAACTTAAAATACCTAAATGTTCTAAGATATACTTAACTACTTTTAATCCTGAAAACACTACAGATTAGTATCTTCCAATATTATAGACGGTCATCCGTATTGTTGACAGCTCATTCTTCCAATATTAGGTCTTCTATAGATTCTCCAATAACTGTCAATATCTTCCCTTTCTTAATCAACAATCTTGGATTAGAAACATTTATTGATACATATTTAATCTGTTGTAAATCTGTATCAAAAATACCTACTTTCATATCCATAGATAGGGTATATATAAGGTTGGAAGAGATTAATAGGAATACGACTTGAGCGGAATGGACAACAACCACATTATTGGTCCATTTGCTCGGAATACCAGCTCTAACATCCTCTGAGATGTCAACTGATTCATTGATGAAGTTTCTACATAAGCAATGTCCATCCCCAACAGAATATATCGATCCATCATGCTCAACCATCGAATAGATTATATTTTTATGGGATTTTAGGTATTTGGAATTATTTGTGTATGAAAGTAACTTATTAGGACACTCGTGCTGAGGATTAGTAGAGAGATTACCATCAAAACGTGCTATTTGCCTGATGCTGGGTATGGGATGAGTTGTGGATGTAATAAAGTTTCTGCATCTTGGAACGATAAGCCCATCATAGGTAATAAACCTTGAAGTAATAGCTGTAAAATATTTATCAGAATATTGGAAGTAAATGCTTCCTGCTTTAGTGAATGTGCATATTGTACCATTTGAGAGAGAAATTACGTTGTTATAAGATGCAACAACTCTATAATGGAGAGATACAGAGCTAATAACAAACAGCTTGTTTATGATGATTGAAACAAAAGAAATCACCCCACATCTGGAGACAATCATGTAGGAGTTCAAATCTCTGCTATTATGAGTTGAACATATGTTAAAGTCTATTGAAGTTATATTATGACGTTCTTTTGCATATGTGCTATTTTCGTAATTGAGAGAATGGTGTAATTTATGAGGTATTTTTCCACAATTTTTTGGAATTTCATATTCAGCGGAAGTGTTATGAACCACCAAATCATTGATATTGCTTACTGCTTCTGGAAAGTTGCTAATACTCATAATTGAAACAATCTCTGAGTTGAAATGCATAAAGTCTACAATAATAGATTCATCAGTTAAAAAAATATCACCATGGATTGTTCCAAACAATTTCATACTACTAAATGTAGAATAAGCAGTAAAGTCTTTAAAAACAACAGAATGGTAGCTGGTGTTGTATGTGGTAGCTTTATAATCATTTGCATATTCCATACTTTGAACATTCCACTGCCATCTAACAAATTCCTCAATGGTGGTGTTTGCTCTAAAATAAATATAACATCTCTCTAGACTGTTTAAGTTACATACTACAAAACTATCAGACTTATCTTGGCCAATCCGCTCTGTGTTGATGAGATGATTGCTGGTAACCTCTATATGTGCAGAATCAACTTCTGCCCACTTTATTTCGTCCTTATATATTAAATACAGGTTGTTTTTGTAATCGAAAATTATCAAAAATAGATCAGTTTCACGAATGCAAACTATTCTATGATTTGATATCTTGTATAGTCTCAATCCAGTAAATAGCCACCCAGACTTATTTCCAATGTAGTTTTTGTAAATAGAAGATATATTTGGAATTTCAACCTTTCTAATAAAAATACGTAGATTTAAGTCGAAGTATGCACATGAATCGTTTCTGACCAGGGCAATACTATGTTGAGTGATGAAATGAATGTTAATAAATGAAGTATCAACTATGTCAAAATATTTAGGATTGTCTTTGAGCATAATACTATAAAGAAATACTGTTGGATTGCCCAATAAATCCTTGCTATATAGATGGTGATTTATCCTATTCGTATAGAATACCGAAAATTGGTCCTTGCATAATCTTATAAGATACTTCGAATTGGTTAAGATGCAACAACTTGTATTTTCAGGTCCTTTGGAAATATCCTTTGGAGATGAAATAAGATGTTTACTCGATGATTTATGAATACAGCTCATTTTATTCGTATTGGTTTCTTTATTAAGCATCTTAGATGGTTTTACGTATTTGGATATTTCTGCAAATCGGTATGATGGATCAGCATGCATTCCGTGTATCTGTGCTATTGCGTAGCTTTCCATATATGTTCTCTCATCCATATTTGAATGGTTTTCAATATCAAGTTCCAATCTATACAATTGCCCACTTGTTGTTCCTATGAATATACAGTTCCATTCAACACAAAGGCTTCTAAGATTTCCAATCCCAAAACTCTTGCTGTATACTTCCCTGTAACTTTCATTTTTAAATAGATATATCCTGAAAACACCATCTTTGTTGAGTGTATATGCCTTAGAATTACTGAAAAGAATTTTTGTGAAATAGTTCCTATACTCCTGAATAACATATTTTCCAAGCTTAATAGTTCTATCATCTGCACAACTATAAAATATAGGGAGGCCGGGTTTTGTAATGAATATATCATTGGCATTGTTTATTACCCCACAATCAAAGACCCTTCCATTATGTATCTGGAAAAAAATAGGATCTTCTTTATAATTTGGTGTGTAAAATATACCATCGAATGTGCCTATCAAATACCCAATTTGTTTGCCGGGAATTAATTTTCCAGAAACTATCGTTGTCTTGGCATATTTGAAAAGAATGTTGCCATCAAAATCTGTAATTTTCCCATTATGGAGTAAAACAAGATTATCCATTGCATCACATATTAAATCATTGTGTGTAACTGTTTGAATTAATGTCGAATTACCATCGGGGCAATAGGCTTTCGAGGTATCATCGTATAGATGTTTTATTTTGTATATTTCAATGGTTCTGTTCCCAATTATCATGATTCTTCCATCATCGAGAATTTTAAAGTCTTTAATTATATTTTGACAGTTGATTTTGCAATGCGGTCCAAAAAGAGTTTTGTATGTTGCAAAAAACAGACCATTCTTGTAGGTAATTGACTCAATTGGGAAATTCATTGGTTAAAAAATTTGCAAAATTGAAAAATTTGGACCAAAAAATGTATTATTTGCAATTGTTTAGTTGGAAGAACAGATTTATTTGGCAAAGAGAATTAGGTTTATAATGTATACTAAGCAGTACTATAGAAATATTACAAATATTTATGCCCTTTTAATTAAACCATAGATGTTAGGTTTCATAACTGATAAACTTGTTAAAAAGGGAATTCCTCGGGATTGTATAATATTCACTATAAAATTGCATTTAAATAGCTATGCCTGTTTGGATTTATTAGTTCTTCAGTGATAAATATGCTCGTTTTATAATACAGCTCAATCTTATACATCTAAAAGAATTCTTTTTACTAAAAAATAGCCCAGTAATGTTTTGTGACAAGAAGATCCAGGAAGAAATTTTGAGCAAAATCGATATTAAAAATAAAACAATTTTAAAGACAGATAGAGAAAAGGCTAATTATGGTGTCAACATATTGAATGCCTTAACTGATAAGATATCGAAAGAATGTATTCTTAATAAAACCATTAGCACTATTTCGGTAATGTCACACTCGAAAGACTTCTCTGTTCAGTTGGTACATCAAAACCCCACCGAATCCATACATAGCAAAAATAATGCATTGATAAATAATAGAGGGACTCACGATGACTTGGTTAATTTTGCCACCGAAATAATTAAATTGCTACGAAATTTTCAAATTATCAATTTGGACAAGCTAATCTTAAGGATTTGCAATAAGTATTATTCAGAAGACCTATTTAGTTTGGTTGAGGATAGAGTCGATCCAGAAAATGCAGCTGCAATATGTGTAATAAAGTTCAGACATTTGGGAATCTTTGATCATAATATTAAACAAATCTATAAAACCTTAAATGGAAGTATTAAAATAATTGTTGAAGGAGTATTTGGAGAGTTACTGTATGATAGGTGCTGTGTCTCTGAGAATGAGCAAAATAAGCGTTTCCAAAACAATTTCAACACTCATATATCCGTTCCAGAGTCTGAAACACCATGTAGTGATGACCATAACAGTGAAAAGAATGAGAATGGCAGTGGAGTTGTGCAGATAAAGTATAAGACATTTGTTACTAAGCTACCCAGAGATATTTGTGAATCAGAATACTTTGATTTGCCACAAATTTGGAATGAATATGAAATATTCAAGAAAAATTTCTGGAAAATTAAGAATCGTGTTATTAATGAGTTGAGAATAAATTTTGGTAGTGGAAATAGTAGATCTTATATAGCCTCCACAACTAGCGGAGGAGATACTAAAAGAAGGGCAAAACCACACTTGTCTCGTCTTAGTAATGGAGATTTTGACAGTTATGATCGTATTATTATTTCAAAGGCAAATGACTGTTTAAATCTTTTCAATTCAGGAATTGATTTTCTCTGCAGAGGCAAGCTTAAAATAGCCAAAAAGTGTTTTACAGATATTCTTACATCTGGTTTGATCCTCGAAATTACATACCACATACTATCACTAATACATTTTTTTCAATTGGAATATTTTGAAGCAAAATATTACATACAACTGGGGATTAAATATGCATACACACGAAGATGTGGAAATTTAAACCATTTTTTTAATCTCCTGCTTTTCATAGAACGATTCGGAAATTGTCCAGGGGTATTTTCCAGTATTAGACTGAATGTGCTCAAAAGAAACCTCAGTATTGATCAAATAATTAGTTTTAGGGATGCAGGGATGATTTTTACGAATAGTCCAAAACACGGCCACAGAATACAACAGTGTGCAGCAGAATTTTTTGAGGATTATGCCTGTGAAGACAAACTAGAATCATTGAATAGTGATACAACTTTGTGCAAAATATTTGAGAATAAGTTTTTGGTTTCGTTGATTTTGAATAGCGATGCCTTCTATTCACAAATTATGAATTTTACACAATTTAGAACTAAGCTACAATTTCAACACATGCTTAAGAAAATCCGATTGAAATATTTGAATTACTCTATTTTAACCATGTACACACACAATAGCAAACTCTTTGTCAATAATTTGAAATGTTCCATTGAAGTAATTTCTGATTGGAATGCAATCAAACTCAGGTATGATGAGATAATGAGCAGAAATACAGATGTTTTAAAGACAATGGCCGGTAATAAAAGTGAATGGTGGGATAACAGAAGTAAACTTGATAAGGAATTGGAAGCTCTTGTTTCTGCTGTGAGAGGAGAATTTCGTAAAAAAATTCCAATATTAAAAGATCGAATAATATTGATCCTTGATGGATCCATAAATTCTTTTCCGTTTGAAACCATATTCCAGAACAAAATTGTTTCAAGAGTTTTGTCGTTGGAATTTTTATTCCACTATTCCCCTAGCCAATCAATTGTTCCCACTTTGGATTCTTTTTTATGCGATGGAGTATACAAAAGACCTTTAGACTATAGCTCAATTTTCTATCTTCTTGATCCTGGATGTAATCTAGAACGTACAAGGCTACGGATCCTAACCTATTTGGGAAAACGAGGAATTGCCAATGGAACTGTAGGCCGCGAATTGAACGACACTGAAAAAGCCACTCTAGGTATGTATGATACTCTAATGTACTTTGGCCATGGATCAGGGAAAAAGTACTTTGATATTTGTACACCAAAGCCTTCTAAACTATTTCTCTTTGGTTGTAGTTCTGTAAAAATGTTGTATGTTCCAAACTATCAACTCAATGGAATGGTCTTCCAGAAATTCAAAAATGAGAGTCACAACAAGATAATTGTGGGGAATCTCTGGGATATTACGGACAGGGATTTGGATAATCTGACTGAAAGATTTTTGGACAACAATTTGACAATTTCATCTAGCTTTGGCTATAGGATGGAGTACTATAGAGAGTTTTGCAGGCTAAAATATTTAAATGGTGCTGCTTTTGTAATATATGGGATTTTATAAATCACAAATAAATTTCTTTTGCTTCTAGTTGTTTATTTTGATGCTGCACACTATGGAAAATTTTAAATTTAAGTAAAACTTATTTATATGAGTTCGTTTTTTCCCATAAATGTCTAATTTTATTATTGTCTGCACAGAGATTGCAGAAAGAATCATTGATCTGTATAAGCAGAACAAGAAGATAAATGTATCAAAGATTATGAAGGATGTATGCAGAGAAAACAATTTAGGTGTAATTCCTAGAATCAAGGACATCATCAGCTGCATTCCAAACGAATACGATCATTTAATATCTCAGCTGAGAGTAAAGCCGATAAGAACAGCATCTGGAGTGGCTGTGGTAGCTGTCATGTGCAAGCCTCACAGATGCCCCCACATTGCTCTAACTGGAAACATTTGTGTATATTGTCCAGGTGGTCCAGATTCTTCTTTTGAATATTCTACGCAGAGTTATACTGGTTATGAGCCAACAAGTATGAGAGCAATAAGAGCCCGTTATGATCCATTTGAGCAGGCCAGAGAACGGCTTATTCAGCTGAAGAACTTAGGCCATTCAACGGATAAGGTAGAGTATATAATTATGGGAGGAACATTTATGTCCCTCTCAGACTCCTATAGAAACAAGTTTATTATTGATTTGCATGATGCACTCAGTGGCCACAAATCTACAAGTGTGGAAGAAGCAATAGCAGTTTCAGCAGAGAGTAAACAGAAATGTGTCGGGATCACAATCGAAACTCGGCCAGATTTCTGTGTGAGGCCCCATCTGACCAAAATGTTGTCCTACGGTTGCACCCGTATAGAAATCGGAGTACAGAGTGTTTATGAAGATGTTGCAAGGGATACAAACCGCGGACACACTGTTCAAAGTGTCTGTGATTGTTTTTGCCTTTCTAAAGATGCGGGGTACAAGATCGTAGCACATATGATGCCAAATTTACCAAACGTTGATAAAAAGAGAGATTTGGCACAATTTAAAGAATATTTTGACAATCCAAAGTTTAGAAGTGACGGTTTAAAAATCTACCCGACATTGGTAATTAGGGACACTGGTTTGTATGAGTTATGGAAGGCAAAAAAGTATAGAAATTACTCTCCTGATGAGTTGATTGATTTTATAGCTCAAATCATGAGTTATGTGCCACCGTGGACAAGAATTTACAGGGTCCAAAGAGACATTCCAATGACATTGGTAAGCTCTGGTGTAGAACATGGAAATATCAGGGAGTTGGCCCTTGCCAGGATGAAAGACTACAACACCCGTTGTAGAGATGTCCGCACCAGGGAGGTTGGTATCAAGGGAATTCATGAAAATGTCAGTCCTGATGAGGTTGAATTGGTCAGAAGAGATTATGTGGCTAATGAAGGATGGGAAACCTTTCTGAGTTATGAAGATGTGAAGCAGGATATCTTGATTGGGCTATTAAGATTAAGAAAATGTGCAGGAAATACGTTTAGGAAAGAATTGAAGAACGTAGTAGACCAAACTCCAGAACTGGATGTCCACGAGTGTGTCAATAATAAAAATGCATCGATTATTAGAGAGTTGCATGTCTATGGAAGTGCAGTTAAGATTGATCAGGATAAGGAGGGGAGATTCCAGCATAAAGGGTTTGGTGCAATGCTCATTCAGGCAGCCGAAGAAATTGCAAGGACTGAGCACTGTTCGGCCAAATTGGCCATTATCTCTGGGGTTGGAACCAGAAACTATTACTCCAGGTTTGGCTATACACTTGAAGGACCATACATGGTAAAGTATTTAAACTAATAAAAATAAATTAATGATTAGGATTTGAATAAAATACTTAAAAGTGTTAAATAGAATTTAATAACGTCTTTGTCCATTTCGATTTCCGGAATATCCACTACGGCTTCCATCATAACTTCCACGGCTATTATTACCGTAGCCACGGCCAGAATATCTTGAGGACGTAGATCCCCTAGAATTTCTTTCTGCAATATCTTCTAACTCTTTTGGAATCGTCACCTCTGATTTCCTCAAGAGTTGTACAAACTTTCTGGCATTTCCAAAATCTTCTTCGGGTGAAAACATTGTAAACGAAAGCCCCTCAGTAGCAGATCCTCTAGCAGTTCTTCCTACTCTATGGACATAGTCTTCAATGTCCTTGGGCAAGTCATAGTTTATCACCAACTTAACATCTTTAATGTCAAGTCCTCTTGCTGCAACATCCGTTGCAATTAGAATATTCTTTCTCCCACTCCTAAATTGATCAATTACGTTATCTCTGGCTGCTTGAGACTTATTTCCATGAATAGCCACCGCATTGAATCCTTTATCCTGCAGTGTATATTCCAGTTTGTCACAAGTACTTTTCATGTTCGAAAAAATAATACATCTATCCTGCTTTTTGTCTTGAAGTAAGAAAAGCAACTTAGCTTGCTTATCATGGCTGCTAACAACTTCGACGGCCTGTTTAATCTTCTTGTTAACTGCCAACTCTCCATCTCCGATTGTCACCTGAATATAATCCCTCGATGCATAGTTATTGGCAAGTTGTCTAACCTCTTTTGGCCATGTGGCACTCCACATGAGTGTTTGTCTATTTTTATGGGTTTTTGGAATAATATCATTAAGCTGGGGCTCAAAACCCATGTCCAGCATTCGATCTGCTTCATCCAAAACCAAAAACGTAACCCTTCCCAATGGGCAGAATCCCTGATTGTGTAAATCAATCAACCTACCAGGTGTTGCAACTAATATCTCAACACCTTTAGACAATGCCTTCTTCTGTGGAACAATATTTGCTCCTCCATAGACACAGAGGGACTTCATTCCAAATATCGTCGCATAATCATGGCAGACAACTTCAATTTGGCAAACTAACTCTCTGGTAGGTGCTAATATTAAAACAATAGGGCCATCACCCTCACGAAGTTGAGGCTGAGCCTTTGCATGGATTAAGGCCGGTAGTACGAACGACAGAGTTTTACCAGAGCCAGTATCGGCTATTCCAACCATATCACGTCCACTGAGAGCCATAGGCCATCCTTGGGCCTGAATAGGGGTAGGGACTGTGAACTTCATCTGTGTAAACTTGTCAATAACTTGTGTTGGAAATCCGAGTGAAACAAAATCGGCAACGGGAAGAGATATATCATTTCCCTGAATTTTCATTTTACACTCCTCACGTAATGCTTGAGCATCCTCGTTAGATAATGTGTTCGTTGGAACGTAAAAATTTTTTGTAAAATCATCAATTGGATCGTTATTTGCGTTAAGGGGTTTAATATCATCGACTGGTCTGGAGCTCCTGTTACCATAGCCTCCTCTACCACTACCTCGTCTATCATTACCATATCCACCTCTACGATCAGATTTATAACCATCTCCATAATACATGGGGTAAATTTTGAAAAAATTTAAAAATTTTAGTGAAAATTAAAAAATTTTAGTGAAAATTAAAAAACTACCTACAAGTGCGAATCAGCGGCTGCTAATATGATAAGAAAAAAGAAATGAATGGATTTATTCATAATGACAGTATATCTGAGTGAGAGTTAGCATATACAATCTACACATTTCAATACCATGCCTACCATTCAACGTTTGGAAAGTTTCACTTCTTTATATATTATCATTTATCAACTACCAAAGTCACTCATTGTCTAAATCAAATTCAAACTCTGGCCCTTCATTGTGATTTTCTTCCAATAGTCCTAAATCAAATTTGAACATTGATTCTTCTTTTATCTCAAAAATATTTTCAAATATTGGAACATTCTTCGAATTATCAAATATCTTTTGGAAATTTGGAACCGTATTTGTATTGCTAAAATCAGAATTAGCTCCCATTTCTAATCCCCAATCTGTTGGCTTCTTTTCTGAATAAACTTTGGGCTCGGTGGTGTTATTTTGTAGATTTTCACTGAATCCAAAAGATTGTTTTACAGAATATTCTAAATTATCATTATTTAAAACAGATATATTCCCATCACTAGTGTTTCTTTTGTTCAAACTATCTGCTGCCATTCTGTCTTCACCATTATTAACGTCTGTTTTGTTATGAAGTATTTGATCTGAATTTCGTTCTTGAGCTACAGTATTTAAACTAGAATCATCCGAGATGTTTGCATGGAATTGGTTTCCATTTAGGCATAACTGTTTCTTTTCCTTATTGCTATTTTCATCTCTTAAATAATTTGTAACCTCATGTGACATGTTTGATTGACTATACTGACGAGGTGAATATATCTCCAAACTGTTGTCGGACCCGCCATACTTCTTTTCATTTATTCTCAATCTTTTTCTACGCTTTTCTTCATATTCAACTGCAGCACTTAATATTTCATCCGTAATCCTACTTGGAATTTCATGCTCTCTTTTCTTCTTCAGTGGATCCATGTTTTTACCAAGTCTATTTTCGTAGTGAAGAATTTCTTGACTACTATCATCTATTTCATGAAGTCGAATTTGCAACTCATTAACTATTGAATCTGCAATAGGATTGGTAGTCAAAGTATTATTTGTTTGTTCTCTGTTTTCAATGTTGATAATAGAATAATGATCATAAACCCCATGGTCTATGTGGTGTTTGAGAAGCGTATTGTATTCTGGTCTGATGTCTAAGGCGTCTGCGAGTAATTCTGCAAATTGCTTTAAATCCTCCTCAGTAAAACTACCACTTTTCCCCAATAAGAATGCTATCAATTTCTCATACATGGGCTAAAATTAAGAGGTAGTATTTGGAAATAACAAACCATGTGGCATGCTGATAAAAGCACTTACGGACTTACAAGAAATGCAGGCTGCAATTCTAGCGTATCGAGCCGTCTTTTCCACTATCTATCTTTTCTTAAAAATTTTGAAAAATTTATTCCCCAAATGGCCAGAATGCACTCCAGCGGAAAGGGAAAGAGCCTTTCAATGAAACCATTCAGCACTTATGCTCCAACAAATATGGTAAAGCCTGTTGCAGAAATGGAGAAGGATATCATTCATTTATCAAAGAGAGGAAATGGGGCCTCCGTAATTGGAAAAGTTCTCAGAGATAGTTATGGTGTAGGTAATGTAAAGGATGTTCTTGGCATGAATTTAGTCGCATTTCTAAGGAAAAACAATGCAGCTCCAGCCATTCCAGAAGATTTAAATGCATTAATGGACAAAGCCAATGAAATCAGACACCATTTGGTATCTCATAGAAATGATAACAACTCCAAGTATAGATTGAATCTGGTAAACTCCAGATTGCACAGATTATTGAGATACTACAAGGAGACTGGAGTAGTAGCTGCCAATTGGAAACCAAAGAAAATTTAAATAAATATCAATTTAATATTTTAATCCATGGGATTTAAAGTAAATATCATTAAAAGTAAGCCTGTGTTGTTGGCCTTAGGATCCTGTCGATATGAGAGGATTTGATTGACATGAGCTTTCTCAATCATTTATTTCATTAACAGAAATACTTAAAGATTCCATTTTTATTGTTAATTGTTTCTTCAACGACTTCTGTCTGGTTGTCTCTATCAATATTAAAGTGTGGATTGCTTTCATCATTCCTTGCTGATTTGACAACATTGTCAGGAAATTCAGAGAGGTTGCTGCTTTTGGTGTTATTCATATCATCTAATTTCAATGAAAGATTTTCAAGCGGAATATTTATGCGAGTATCATTGGATTCTTGCTGTTTATTGTAACTTTTTTGATATTTACCATCAATTTCAGACTTTGTTTCCAACTCTGGTGTTTGTTTCTCTCCAACAGATCTTTGGATCCCATTTTCAACCTTCATGTCAGCTTCCTGCTCATTGGAATTCCCCAACTTATTGTGCAATTCTAAATCTAATGTATCCAGGGATATTGAAGAATTATCGTCTGAATTAGAAAGTTTGTCGATACTATCTACCACAAGATCATCATTTTTGGATTCTTTGTTATTGTTTGGAGTTAAATATCCATCTTTATCCGGATGAATCTTTTCTTTTTTTCCATTATTGACGATAATCTGCTCTGAAAAGTCATTTTGAACTACATCTATTTGGTTTAGAAATGTATCCAAAGGTGCTTTCACGCTTTTGACAGTACTGGGTAAAAGAGAGGGAGAAATATCTATAGTCATAATAGCTGAAGCGTCATCCATCACTTGTGCTTCCTCGTTTACTCTATCCTTCTCGGAGGCTTCTTCAAATCCTATATTTCTAGAGCTTTTATTTCGCAACGAGCAACAATCTAGCGTAGAATCTTCATCCTCTAACTCATCGATACATTCTCGCTCTGTTCTTAAAAGCACCATATTTTTGGCAAATACTTCATTATATTGACTCTCTAATGTTTCTACTATTTCGTCCACCATAGTTTCTGATGTTTTCATACTGGAATTTTTTAATGTCCCCTCTAATCCCTCATTAATTGGGTGTTCATGGTTTTTGTCTGGAAGGGAAGCATTCAACTCCTCTGGAACTTCTGGGCAATGTCCCTCAGGATCTTGCTCATTGTTTGTTGTTTGTGGTATCTTATCCATTGTGTGAATCTTTATTTTCTCCATAGAATCTAACAAGTCTACCCAAAAGTCTAAAATTGACTCACAAACAAACGGATAAGACCAGTTAATTCCATCAACATGTCCAGGTAGACTGAATGGATGTTTTACAGCAGTAAACTTTCTAATATTCAGTATTCCATTATCGTATTCTACAATTCCTCCATGGTTTTGATAGGAGTCACAATAGTTAGGGGCACTAAATACAGTACAGACAGTAGGATGGCCATTGTATTCATCTAAGAGAGAATATCCATCTTCTTGAACTTCATGGCCTCTAATGATTACTTTCAGCTTATTTCTATCGAGGAAATCAATGACATCTCTTTTTGAATAGAATGAGGAGCATCTCCTGCGATCATTATAGGAAAATGGTTCTCCGTACCTGAAGTTGGGATTTGGGTCTGACCAGAGGATATCGCAAAAAAGCCCTTCATAGACAACTTCCCTAAACCTGTCGATCTGATTGATTTCTAATATTAAATTCATGTGCTTTGATATTCCGCCATGGCAGCAGTATGCACTATTTTGGATACAAGCAGCCAATGGAAGATTGTTGAAGCTTTCTATAAATGAGCAGTATATACTCTCAGAATATTTATGAATGCATTCCGATTTAAATGTGAAGTACGTAGTCATACGCTCAGTCTCATGGTTCCCACGTAGCAGAAATACACTTTCTGGGTAGTGAGTCTTCAGCAGCAAGAGATATAAATACACTTCACAACCAAATTGGCCCCTGTCAACATAATCGCCTAGAAAAACAAGAGTGTCTTTAGATAAATCAAATTGGTCCAAAATTGCCAGTAAGTCATAGAACTGGCCATGGGTATCTCCAATAATAAAACACTTTCTATCCACAAAGACCAAGTTTGATTCTTTCTTCAAGATTTCATTGGAATCTCGAAATATTTTGAGTATTTGCATTTCAGTCAACCTACCTTCATTTGTAAAGTGCTCCTTAACTACATTGACGTCTATTAGGTTTCTTTTTTGATCAAGAATCGCCACATCTGGAATTTTATGACATGCTGGTGCAGAAATTAATGGGTTCGCCCTATTGAAAATAGGATTTGGATCACAATGTGGAACATAGATATTTTCATCGTTATTGACTTCAGTTACAGAAATCGCCATTAGAGGGGTTTAAGTTGTCTTTTTGAAGAGACATAAAGGGAGGTAAAGGAGAATAGTTCCATAATGAAATCATACAAGTGGTTGAAATGCTATATCAACTTCTTTGTATGCTGTTTTATTAATGCTTATTTAATTATTTAGATTATATTTAAATATCAAGAATAGAAGGTGTTTAACTTTGTAGCCCCAATATGCAGGAGAAAATCTCTGAAATGCGTTTATTCATTGACAATCTCGATATCCTGAACATATACAATTCCTTTGTGGAAATCCTGAAAGAAATTGCGCCAAAAATGATCATCAGAGGTGATTTGGCCAGTGCTTTAAAAACTCAAGAAGAGGTTCAAGAGCTCTGTGAAAAAATTTATAAAGAATTGGAAAATAATTTGAATGTTGAAGAGGTAAATAGCTGTTTGGTAAGACTGGAAGAGTGTCTAAATATTCTGTAATAAAGATTAATTTTTCAAACAATACTTGACCATAAATTCATCTATTATGTATTATTAAAAAAATACTATCTGCACCATTAAAACCTTTGTGGTTCTCCTATTCAATTATATATTTTAAATATGGTAAATTGTTTAATGATCAAACTATAAGCCTATCCAATGTTATTCTAAAAGTCGTATTTATAAAGCACGTGTCCTTGGATCGAAAATTTATTTTTTGTCTTTGCCAACTACACAGAATCCCTACAGCAAATTCAAACAAAACATTTCCTTTGAAAATATAAAAACTTTTATTTGCAAGGGCTTAAATGGAAATCCAAACAAACCCAGCAGCAGTTTTGCAAACGTCAAAGATAAAGTGCATTATTTCACATCAGAAGTATCCATATTTGATTGCAGGTCATTTTACAGGCGAAATTACTCTCTATGACCCTTCAACACTAACAGTAAAAAAATCCAATAAGGTAACCGAATCAGCCATAAGAACAGCTGTTATTCTTCCGGCAGTTGATGTGATACTTGTTGGAACTGATGATGGAGAAATAGTTGTAATGGATTCTGGGTCGCTCCAAATTTTGAGACGAATTCCAGCCCATGCTGATTTTATTAGAAAAATTGTGGTTGATGAGCCCAACTGTAGATTTCTATCAACATCGGATGATAACACCGTCAAGCTATGGGAATACAAGTCAAACGATTTTACAATTCTGAACATTTACAAGGACTCCAAACACTATGTAATGGATGCTGCGTTTGACTTGAGTGACAGTTCTTTATTCTATACAGCATCTTTGGATGGTAAAATAAGGCAATATTCAATATTCCATACCAAGCGAATCAGTACATGCTTCAATAAAAATGTTGTTAAGCTTATAGGGGGAGTGAAAGCTTCTTCCATAAGTGGATTGAATGCAATTGCATTTGTCAGCAAAGACTGCTTTGCATCTGGAAATGATGATGGAGTGGTCGATGTTTTTGATAGATTGAGGGGAATTTTGGTGAATTCATTCCAAGCTCATCTGGGGCAGATCAATTCTATCCGGCCTATTTCTGATAACAACATCTCATATTTTATTACTGCGTCGTCGGACAATTCAATAAAGATATATGATGAACAGTTTAAAACCATTGATATAAAATATTGCAGTGGTAAGGTTTGGGATGCATGTGAGAAAAATGGAGCTATATTTGTGGGATGTGATAATGAATTGATTTCATTCAAGATAATCCAGGAATCAACAAGAATGGTATTGAACTCTAACAAGATATTTTTTATTGATTCAGGGAAGTTGTGTGTTACCAAAGTGAATGAATTGGGACATCATCGAGAAATTGGAGATATAAAATCAGATAACTTTGAACTTTCAAACAATTCCAAGTTGATTGCCATTTGTGAGAACAATACAACGATAATCTATTCGACACTGGGAATGAGAAACAAATTGGAAATCGAGTATGCAAAAGACTGTATCTTCACAGGGAATGATTCCTTCAGTGTTTTAAATACTCAGAAATCCAGAGTAGAATATTATGAAAATTTAGAACTTGAAAGCTCATATAATGTAGAAAGTGCATCGTCTTTGCTATATTGTGATCATAGCTCCTTTGTTGTGAGTGATTTTGATGAAAGCAAAACGATGCTGTATTCGAAGAGTGATGGTGAATGGATTGGGCTACCATTTTGTAATTCGCTAGTAAAAGTATCTGAATGCTTCCTTCTAATGACTGATGATGCTACCATGGTCTATGATATAGAAAATTCTAAAATTATTGAGCATTTACCACCTGTGCTATCCTATGGGATTTGGAATGATTCAGTAATTTTTTATTCCACAGCTACTCGAACAAACTATGGAATTTTTATAAAAAATATATTTCATGTGTATAGTCACTCTTTCATTGCGAATATTTTTGCAATTACCGATGACAAAATATTTTACAGTGAAAAGAGTAAAAAGAATATCAAAGTTTGCAGTTTTGATCAAAGGTTTATCAAGTTCCAAATTGATACTTTGAATAGTTTGAAGGTGGAAGTTCCAGAGTCGCTGAGGACCAAAGCAATTGCATTTTATGAAAGTCTTCAGATGCATAGTGAAGCCCTAGAAATCTGTAGCAATGACAACCAACGATTTGAAATCTTAATTAAGCTGGGGAAGCTGGACGAGGCTTTCAAGATTGCATCCTCTCCTGCAAAGTATAACAAATTAGGCCATGCTTATTTAAGAACATGCAGGTTTGAGCAAGCAGCTGAATGTTTTTTTAATGGAAATGATATCAAATCACTGTTTTTAGCAGATGTTTTTGGAAAGAAAATGTACTTGGATTTTGTTGCAGAAAGAGCCAAAAACTCTGGCGAGATGAATCTTGCACTCTTGGCATATTTTAAAAACAATAGTTTTGAAGAATGTAGCAGTCTTTTGGAAAATACTGTATTTTACAATTTATTTAGAAAAAATTTCTGTAATAAATGAAAATATTGAATAATTTTTATTAGAAGTTTAATATTTACGATAACAACTATCAATTTTGAATATTATTGAGTTATTCCAGAATAATTTGAATGAATCAAAAAATAAATCATCTCAATAATTTATCAGTTTGCAACCATCTCATTTATCCTTTTATTACAATTAAAGGCTTCAATTTCACAACCTTTTTGGTCAATCCAGATACCTCCGAGTGGTCTACAATTTTATCGATATCCTTGTAGCATCCTCCTGCTTCCTCTATAATCCCCTTATGGCTTTGTGATCTAAAGACAATCCTTCGACTATTCATTTCTTTTTCAATACATTCGTAAGTAAAATGGTCTTTTGCCTTTGATCTTGGAATTAGTCGACCTGAGCCATGGCAAGTAGAATAAAATGTCTCTTCAGTATTGTTGCTAGCCAATATATACGAGGCTGTAGCCATAGATCCACCTACAGGAATTGGCTGGTGCATAAAACCACAATTTGAATCTGATTCTACACTATGATTTGCTAATTCTTGAGAAGGGATTGCTCGGGAGGCACCTTTTCGATGAACTAGAAGAGTTGATCCTTTAATTTTTTCAATTTTTGCAATATTATGACAGCAGTCATAGAGTGTTTCGAATTTACTTGCTGGAATGCAACTTTTTATGGAGTATGAAGACAATCGAAAAATCAGTTCTCTGTTTGCAAATGCATAATTTGCTGCTGAATTCATTGCAGAAAAATATCGTTGTCCATCTTTAGAGTTGAATGGGATTGCACTATTACAGAATGGGATAGAATGAGGCTTTTCGGTACTATTAGACTTCAGCAATGGTTCATTCTTATGGCCATATGCATCATTATTCTTTAAGTCTTGTGTATCAGTCTTCTTGGATTGGCTAATAAAACTATTACACACCTCGTGCCCTAGCCCCCTTGACCCGGTATGAATAAAAACAACAATCTGATTCATTTTTAATCCATACTCCAAAGCAATATCATAATCAAAAACTTTATCAACATACTGCACCTCCAAATAGTGATTCCCTGATCCAAGAGTGCCAAGCAAGCTGATACCTCTGCCCTTTGCCTTTTGTGAAATTAATTTGTTGTTTCCAGGCAAGCTACCACTTGATTCAATGCGATTGCTGGGTGTACAGTTGCTGTATTTATCATCACCATTCAATGCTGGAAACGTATCTAATTCCCCAAATATTTTGGCTTTGAGCCCATTATCTAGTATGTCGTTTAGGTCTCTTATCGAGACTGATATATTTGAAGCTTTTGTTCCACTGGAAATGCTCTTGTTTAGCTTATCCGCAATATTTTCGAAAATATTCCCTAAATACTCTGTAGAAGTACCATATACTTTGATAGAATGAGAGTCTCGGTCATATTCTAGATTAGATTTGATGCATCTGACACCACAATTGATATCAAATCCAACACCTTCAGGAGAAATCCACGCATCTTCAGAATCCAAATCAACAGCTATTGCTGTTCCAACAGGAAAGTAGTATCCTTGATGCATGTCCGGCAGTCCTACTATTCCCTTAATTGATGGAAGGGACGAGGCATGAAGTAACTGATCAAGTGCAGATGGGTTTGCCCTTTCACCTATACTATTTTCAACTCCAGCAATCGCCTTAGATTTGGTGTTTATATCTATAAGATTCTTCTCATATTCCTGTAAAAGAATAATTTGATATTCCTCGTCCAAAAATAGTTTGTGCCCATTGACAGATAGATATATTTTGTTAGACTTGAAAATTTCATTGCTCATCAAAGAAATTTGTTCGATGATCTTATCAATTTTAGAGCTACCGGCCGAAATATCATTCAAAACCATTTATGGGTGAAATTTTAAAATGATCGAAATGAGAATAGAGCCCAAATAAAGTGTAGAAATAATCGTGAAAGTATTATAATTTATGAGGTGTTGCTGACTGATTCTCAAACTCTGATACAGACACTGCCATAAAATATCTCTGCAACCTACTCTTAACAATCTCTTTTTTGAGAAATTCTAAAATTATTACAAAATGAAACTAAAAATTTAATCAATTTACTTTATATTCGATATCTATTCCTACATCTAATATGCAATTTGTAGATAGGGCCATAAACATACAAATTATCCGGTCTCTTAAGCCGAACGAAAAACTCGGATTTCTTGAGCCTCTTCTTCATCTTCTTTTCTTTCTTAAAGCTTCTCTCCAGCTTATCCATCTTTGAGTGAAAGTATCTTTGTTCATGAAAGAGAAGTAGTTGTGCAGTAAAACCCGAATTATTCTTATAGTTGAAATCAAATGGAACTTCATAGTTTAATGGCTGACCCAGACCATTATCACTAATGTGGGATACTTGGTCCACAATAGATCGAGATATATCTTCAATGGTATTCTGCAAGTCACTTTCCACAGGCATCGATCGACGAGGAATTCGGAAATGAACCTTTTCTAAAGTTCTTTCCACATTGTTTTTCAATTTATCAAATTCAATCAAAAGATTAATTTTCACATCAGAGCCCAAATATTTTAAATCATCTGCGGGGACTGAAAAAACATGGTAGGGGATAATACACTCAATTGCGTGCGAACGATTCCGAAATGGAGCTGGTTCATAGTGATTCATTACAAAAAGATCTTTTTCTACAAATGCCAATACTTTATTTCTACGAGAATATGGATCGTTTACATCTTCTGTATGAAATGATCTTTTGTTTGAAGTCTCTCTAAGTGGATCAAATGCTGGCTGGCATATATGTCTAAGGTCATTTTCTTTGTCAGTTAGATGTGTATACTGTTCTTTGCTCAAAGAATCTAGCGAATAATGAGGAGTATTTTCTTCCTCGAAATCTAGTCTAATATTTTGATTTTCGAATTTAGATGGGATATGCTCTTCCTCCACATCCAAACCATATTCAGGATGCGTTGGCATCTCATTTTTCCTATTTCCAGAATACATCCTCTGATCATTTTTATTTCTATGGGTTGTGTTATTTTGTGCCAGATTTGCATTATTTACTGATAAATCATCACCCCCTGCTTGAGAGGAGGGTGGATCTTTTCTTAAATAGTTATTTTGCATAGGGGAAAAATAAAATTAAAAAATAATTCAAGGAAACAAATAATAAAAATTTTTAAAAAGAGTGAAAATTCAAAAGTGCAGCATAGCACTATAAGATACAAGGAAAATACACAACAGTAATTTCATAGAATTACTTGGAATGGAAATGCCGAAAAATAAAGTTTTATTATTTTTCTCTTGTTGCATTATGGTAAAATAGGGGATGCAAATAGTTTCAATTGAAGGAAAGAACCTCACAAGATTGGAATTTAAAGACAGCCCGGCCAATTCTATAGTAACCAAGAGAATATTGTTCTTAATTTTGTATGAAATGTAGAATAGTCAGTCTTGTTTGGATGATTGGTATTTAATGAAAGAGAGCATACAACTAGAAGTAGATTGTTTCACCATTTGGTCATAATATATATTATTTAATGGTTACTAACAGCATATTCATTTGATTGGATATGCAATATTATTCCATTTTCCAAACTAATGAAATTAATCTTTATACAAAAGTATTATCATCAACAATAGCTGTCAAACCTGATGGATGTTATTTTGTCATACACGTCTGTACTATTTTAATGGTTAATCCAACACAAATGTTTAGCTCATATCCAAATATCTTGAACAAATATTAATTAATTCTCAATATCTATAAGATTATTTCTTCAAATAAATATTGAATCTCTTTTGTTATCCCTATATGCCATCTGTAGAAGATCATTCTTCCTCAAATCCCTCTTTGAGCAACAAGACTCAAAATAGTCTGCAGCCAATCTATGATGATGAGGGAAATCTATATTCGCGTTCTGAAATTGTCTCCATTATCAATCTGGTCAAAAGAGATACAGCCAATTTTATTTTGGGTGATGTCAATGGGCATTGTAATAAAATGTATCGTACAGTGAACGATAACTGGTACCCTTGGACTGAATCTCTTTTGAAGGGATTGAATCTGAACAAAGAGAAATTGAAGTCTCTTGTAAGAAGTCACGGACACACGAAACTTCGTCAAATTTGTTTAGAGGAGGGAAAAGAAATATGGAACTGTCCAAATCTAATAACTAAGGTTGAGACCATAGACACTTTGGAATCCTTAATGGACCATACTTCAGATGAATCTGCAGGGGTCGATTATGATGAAGAACAAAAGGCTTTTCAACCAAATGAGGATTCTAAGCTGAAAACTGATTCAATGGCTAATGACTTGAAATACGGTAAATATTGTGATTCAATGGCTAATGACTTGAAATACGGTAAATATTGTGAAAGACTTGAAAAATGCTGTAATAAACTTAACAAAAAACTGGCCAGTAAAAAAGGTGTTTTTACACAATGGGGTGTGCTGAAATTCAGGCCAATTCTAAAGATGGCTAGCGAAAAGGTCTCAATAGAGAACAAAGAAGGTATGTCGATGGCTATTCTGAAAGATGCCATATTGTCTGCACGAGAAACGTACTATGGTTATAAAAAGGAGAAGTATGAAATAATACACAAGTACTACCACGAAGGTAAGCAGCTCTGATCGATAGTAGTTTGTATTTTAATATTAAATTTCCAAAAGATTTTATTAATAAAGTTTAAACTGCTCTAGGAAATCTACTTTTTCTGGCCCGAGCTTTTCTTTGTTAAATTCCATATACTTCGTGCAGCAATCACCTCTGACATGCTTTAGTATTAAGTAACAAGCCATACTGACATCTGAGTCATCTCCCATTAAAATTATCAGTTCATTAAAAATATCACGAACACTATTTGACATTTGCTTAGGAAAGACTTCAGCACTGCTAGATGATGGCTCATCTTCACATATAAGATCTAGTCCTGGTGGAACAGCATCGGAACACTGTGACCTATCGATTTTAGCCGAGACTGTAATATTTCGATAGGCTTGTAATGCCAACATCCCCAGAAAGTATGTGTGATAAGGATTAGTCTTGTAATTTAATTTGTCGACAATCAATCTGTTAAAAGTATAATCCCAGTCTAGAACATGGCATATACATCTTATACATTCAGTTAAAAATAAGACTTCTGTAGAAACCCTAAGTGTATGAGATAAGTCATTTTTGTCCGATGATTTTATTCTTTTCTCTAAAAATACCACCTGTCTATCAACAAAATAATTCAACTTCTCGAAAAGGGTGTTTTTTGGTTTAAACAGTGCAAAATTCTCTTTTATAATCTCGAGATATCGATATACTGTGGGATCGGAATATATATCGGTATCAATACAGAACTGGTGGTACATAATCAGCCATACTGTGTCTCTAATAGTATCTACTCCTATGTCTTTAGATTCCATCATCGAAACCTTTGGCTCCAATCCATTTTCCGTACTTTGAAAGCCTAGATTATTAAATACACTACTGAACAGATATAACAACTTGCTGCAGTTCGTACACTCATTTATCAAATCCATACAGATCACCAACTTTTGTCTATAGTCAATCTCTGCATTGATTAGGAAAAATGCACTACATATGCTGTTTAATTCTACAGTGTTTACGTTTTCAATAAGATACTTCACAATTTTGCTCAGATGAGAAATGATATAAATTCGTAAAGGATTTTTTGTTTTGAATATTTTTCTATTCTGTAAATTAAATTCATAATTCGTTCCTGCATACTCTACAAAGGCTTTAAATGAGCCATTCGGTTTAAATTCTCCCTTTTTGGACTTTGGCTTAAAAACATCTTTTATTGTCGCAACAGAAAGTGTATTTCCAAAATCCACCTCTTTACATGTTTTTGAGATGTGTTTAGACTCATTGTATTTATCGTCTTTTAATTCTTCTTTTTTAGCTTGATCGGTTTCATTAAAATCGTTGGATATACTTATTTTATTTAATTCCATTGTGTTATTGATGTGAATAGAATCTGGCTCTGATATTTCATTAGGTTCATCACTTATTTTGAATCTCTTTGCTCCATTTTCGGAATATTCTTCTTTACAACTTAGTTTAACTTTCTTTAACTCTTTTTGTAAATTCTTTACTTTTAAGACGAGAGAGGCAATAATTATTTTTTGAGATGATACTTTAGTTTTTAGCTTTAATACTTCATTCTGGCCGTATTTCGTTTTATCTCTCTTAAGTACATTTTGAATATCATTGCTTCTGTCCATGAAAGTGGGTAGTAAAAAATTACAAATTGAAAGACCATAAGAATATTCTATTAGCCATACTTGTTTACGCAATTTAGTTTTGGGATGGGTTCACATCTTGCATCCAATCAATAACTTAACCATATAACTAGTTTTTCTCCAATCAAATAACCTCTTTAGTGGACCCTATAGCTTTTATTCCCTGGTGGGAATAGATGACTATCATTGGAAGGCTTTGTAATTAAAATAACGAAAATTTATTGACGACTATTATCAGACATATATAACAACTATATATTTCAAAGAAGTTGATTCATCTGAATATTAATGGATTTTCAGAATGTCCTGTTATTCTGTGTTATTCGTAAGTTTGCGATCAGTTACTTTCCTTATTCTATTTTCTTTGAGTTTTATCCTTATGTCTTACAGATCGAAAATCCTGTGCGAATATCGCACAAGAGCTATGGAAATTATTGCAGAGCATGAGAATACCATTGAAAATATCAAGAAATCAGAAAACATAAAGATTCCAAATAGCACAAAGTCCAAACTACCTACTTCTTCCACAGGAATAAAAGATGAGCTATCTTTTCCAAATAATTCTCTGGTATTGATACAGATGGATGATGAAAACACAGCTCCTGTTCAGTCAATTCAACACGATACATTCAATCCTCAAAATCCAGATAAGAATATGGCAAGCAGGACAGATTCATTACCCCAAAACATCTCACCTGGGAGTTCTAATATCAATGAGTCGGTTTATAATATACCTTGTTCAGCTGATATACAACTATCTGTGCAGAAAAATGATGAAGAACCCACCATAGGCCAATCAATAGTTGATTCCAAGTTAGTGAAAAGCATTAACTGTGATCGGATCGGTCATAGTTGGATCACAGACAAATCCACATTGGAAATGGACCATAATAAGCTACAAGAAAATCAGATTATCTTTGATGATCAAAGTGAATTGGGTGAATCATCTTTCTCTGCTAGTCTTGTTCAGTCAACAGGCAGTTTGGAAAGACGGCGTGCGAAGAGAGGATCTAAAAGGAAAAATACGCATTGTGGTGTGAAGAGAAAGTGGTGTAATAACCTTTTCCCAACAGAAGAAGATATAGAATCGAATGATTTTTATCTTGAAAAGGCTAAGCGAGTAAAGGTATGCCTGGTTGAGAGATTTGATGTGGAGACCTATTTGAAAATGAAATTAGAAAAAAATAAGAGAGTATCAGAAGAATTGATAGGTGATTATAAAGCAACTTTGGGGAAGACTCACTCTGCAACCATTGGAATAGACAGCGTCAGTTTACTTTCAAACGTCAAGAAATTTGAGGAGCTGTTCTTTCAACAGAGTATGAAAATTGATAACTTATCAGAGGAGTTAAAAATATTAAGAGAACGAGGTCAAATCAAAATTGATTTGGAAAAGGTAGAAAGAGAGGGAGTTATTGAGAAGCAGAAGAGAGAATTAGATGAGCATAAAAGAGCTTTAAAAGAAAAAGAAGAGTTGTTGATTAGAAAGGAAGAAGAGATGGCAAATAAGACGATGCTTTTGGAAAAGGAAATTGAGTGTAGGGAAAAAATGCTAGCAAGGCGTGGAAGAAGTGTACATAAGTTATCAAAGGTAGCGGATGATCAAGTAGATCATTCGTTCTATGAGAGAGAAGTTTTTTCAAATAAATATTCAAAGGCTCCAGAAAGAATAACCAAAGAAAACAATAGATTGAGTGAACTCTTTAAAAAATCAAAGGAAAAGTATCAGCAATTCTGGAGAGAAAAGGAGTTTCTGGGTTTGGAAGTAGCGCCTGTTACTTGCAGGCAAATACTTCAACCCAAATCCATTTTCTCCAACAATTTGTATATGAAATCAAATGATCATGAGCAAAAAACAGATCAGAAGGAGGATTCGTTGGCAGGTTCTGTACGATATAGCCCCATTTCAACAAAAGAAATCCCATTTCCCAAATCTGATAAGCTTCTAACACAAGAAAATTTATCTAATATGGATAAATCACAAGCACAGCCTATGACTGGTAAAGATGGATCTGAATCTAAAACTAAATTTGGAGGAAGTAAACTGGCAGGAATCAAGAAGCCGACCAATCCAACTGATCATTCAACTAATAAATGTGAAAAAGTAAAGGGTGATTTAACTACTACACAGAGTGAAGAAAACAATATCGTCTCCAATGGTGGATTAAACAGTTCTATGAAGATTGATGTTGATAAAATATCTCCATCAGATCTTTACAAAAAATCAATAGATTTTTCAAATATCCATTTCAAAATTAGCAGTGTTAATGAGGTGATGAGACAGTACATTCCGCGCCATTATATTCCTTGCTTTGATACGGAAGGTAAAATGAATGAGTATAAAGAAGCTAATAAGGGGGGTGGGTTCCAATTTCTTCCTGGATTATTTAGTCTGATTGCAGCACAAGATCATCGTGTTATGCGATCGGCATTAGGAAATCAAACAGTTATCGATGTGGAATTTCTCTTTAAAAATGTCCAAGGCGCAACAAATGAATCACCAAATAAAATTTCTAGAAAAAAGAAAAACTAAACAACCATAAGACCAAATAAATAAAACTTGAATATTATTCTGTTATAGTGAAAATCTGATGTGCTCTTGTAGTACATACTCTACAATATTTAAATGGGTGTGTATCGAACCACTCAGTAGTGGATTCTTACTTTGTAATAAATTTCATTTCTTTTTGATCAAAATTTGACCAATTATTTTTGTTTATTTTCCAAAACAAATTCATATTTTTGTTGTTTTCTTTAAAAAACCTCCTCTTTATGCAGAAACTCCCCGGACTAAAAAACTATTTTTACATCGTAAAAAACATAATCAAGACAACAATACTAAACGATAGAAGTGTTATGGTGGTTTCTATATTTTCAATGGTGATTAATATTATCGCAGAATATTATGTGGTTGAAAGCGTTTCTGCCTCGTCTAAGTTGAAGGAAAGCTTCAAAACAGAAGCATTTAGGGTGTCTTTAAAAGATGTTCTTCTACTTGGGCTATTCACTACGACCCTTAAGTTCATTCCGTCGATGATTTTTACCTATATGCTGCAAAGCATCCAAAGAGAAAAATTTGTCCACTACTTAAGAGAAGTGCTGAATCTCAATTTTGAAGACTTCCATTCAAGAACTCCCGGAGAACTACAGTATGCAGTGTTTATAAAGTCCTATGCCGCACCTATGTGCTGCCAAATTCTTATTATCGATGTTTCATCTATAATTGGAAACATCATATTTAGTGTGTACAACACCAGGGCTCGAGTAAACTTCAAGGTTGCATCTATATTTATATTTGTTCCATTATTCTATATTATTGCCGTGTTTACTTATATTAAATTCAAAATCAAATATCACTACGATCTATTAAACTCACAACAGAACACAGCCATGAAGTTATCGGACAAACTGCTGAATTATGAAGCAATAAAAACATACAACTTAGAAGAGCGCGAGGCTACTGATTTTTATAATATTATTGGAGAACAAACTCAAACAAGTATGAAAATGGGCAAATATGAAGCTTTTAGTCGTTATTTACTCACATTCACCATAAACATTCCATTCATGATAACAATGTCCATATTTAGTTTTTATCCAGGGTACTTTAAGTCAGACTTACTACAGGTTGTAATCTTGTATTTCTACCAGGCATCAGATCTGAAGCGATTGGGAAACGAAATAGATTCACTTATCGAGTATCTCAATCAGATTGACTTTACATCTGTAGATCACCATTCATTTGCAGCCGGACCTGGAGACACTAATGTCGAAGCCAGGAATGGCTCATTCAATAGCTCGACAGGTTCTATAGAACCGGTGGCTTTTGAACATTCAATTAAATTTGAAAATTTCTCAGTGTTTCACAAAGACAATTTGATTGTCGAGAACATCTGTGAAACAATACACAAGAACGAAAAGATTGCAGTGGTTGGTAAGAACGGAACAGGCAAGAGCTCTTTTATAAAGAGCATTATGGGGTTTACTAACTCCTCTGGAATTTTGAAAATAGATGATATAAACAGAGACAATCTTTCAGAACGAGGCATTCTTGATATTATTTCTTATGTACCCCAGGAGGATTTTACATCTGACGATACTGTAATGAATAATATTTTGTTAGGCGAATCCATGGCAAATCGCTCTGCGGAAAACCGATGCTCGATGTCAAATGAAGTTGAAACATCGAATTTGGCACCAAATGAGGACGCTGAATTTCAAGAGAATTACGAGCAGAGAAAAAGAGTGGTGGATCTGGCCAAAAAATTTGGAGCACATGAAACGTTTATAAATCTTGAAAAGGGATACGATACACGAGTGGGTCCTAGGGGCAACAAATTATCAGGTGGCCAGAAGCAGAAGATTAGTTTGATTCGAGCAACCCTAAAGGACTCACCCATATTTGTCCTAGATGAAGCTACAGCATCAATGGACAAGAAATTTGAACGAGAACTTCTGGACAATTTATTTAATCATTTAGAAAATAAGACCATAATTATGATTGTCCATGGTGTTGAATATCTACCTTTATTCGATCGAATATTTTTTTTAAATGATAAAAAAGTGGAGCAAGCTGGAACATTCCAAGAACTCTTGGAAACTAACGAGAATTTCAGGAAATTTATACAATGAATAAAATATCTTTACAATCTAAAAGTATACGATAGAGAAAATAAGAATTTGAGGAGTTATTGTAGCCATATTGTTTGTGAATATAGATATTCCAAATATATTTTATTACTTTTTATTGTCATTATTAATTTTATTTTCACAAGTGATCTTAACTTTATCCTTGTTTATAACATCTTTAGTTGGGATGGTGGAACGATCCGTAGTGTCTAAAATTTGGAAGCTGATTTCTTCACGTCTCGCCAAATTAATTTGGTCTATTTGTCTATCAATATCCATTAACAGTTTGGATTTTACAAAAAATATTTTGGATAACTCGCTGATCGAGATTTTAATGGACTGTAGGTCTGATTTGGCTGTATCAATCTCTCTTTTACTCTTATTCAGATTGTATTCAATAGACTCACTCATGCTGATTCGCTTCATTTGACGTTTAAGTTCATTATTTTCAGTTTCTAAGGTATTTAATATATTCTTAACATTTCTATCGAATAGTTCATAGTTGATGGTTGGATTATTACTAATCATCTTTGTGCGCTTTAGAAACTGGAGAGTTGATATAGAATCAGCAGGATACTCTAGATTAACATTACCAATAATGGCCAGCTTACAGTTACCCCCCAGTGAATCCTTTAACAGAAATGTTAGCTTCGAATCTCTGTATGAAATATGCCATTTGTCATTTGTACCCAGTTTGTGAACAATTTTCCCCAAGCAGAGCAAACTTTTATTGATATTAGTGGTTTCTTTAAATTTATTACTCGAACTGGTGACGTTAATACAGCTGTTATTAATATCATTTCCACAGACTTCCTGCTTCAACTGATCCAATTCGTTTGCTTTGTTGTAAATGTCCTTTATCTTTTCAGAACCTGCCAAATCAACGAAACACAGTTTGCTTTTTTTCAAAATATTGTTTTCGTCTTTTTCAAGATAGATTGTAAAGATAGAATGGGACCTTGAACTCTGGTCATTCATCAATGTAAAGCTGGTCTTTCTGTTTGAAATGCCACTTCCATAGAATATCATTGATTCGGCAAACGTGTCTGTTTGAACAATATTTAGGTTATCTACAACAACTCCGTGCTCATTGTCGTCCCGAATTGTTAAAACCACTTCGTTTGAAAAATCATTGCTCAAATCCATTATGTTTTCATTGTAAATTTCAATAAAGCTCAGTTTTAAACTTCGGTAGAATCCATGAAGATATTTCAGTGTCCTTGGAATTAGTCCAGGTGATTCTTCATGCCCTTGGATAGTATAAGTTTTGCCACTACCAGTTTGGCCATAGGCAAATACTGTACAGTGGTATCCTTGAATACAGCTGGCTATAACACTCCTTTCAATTATGGAAAATACTTCTTCCTGGCTCTTATTGTTCATAATGAAGTCTACCTTAAAATGCTTTTCATTTATTGAAATATTGTTAGTGTCTGAAATATATGCTTGATTTGTTTGGTTTTTGTCATTTATTCGTAAAAAAGTTAAAATGTTATCATTCATTGGAGGACTCTAAAAGAAAATATTTTGTATTGGTTGTTAAGGCATATGAATTTCCAATCAGCCATCAAATACATGGGTCATTATGCATTATTACCTCTGTATACTGTCTACCACAACCATACACGTCCAGTCATCACGATACAGCCTGCATTTCATTTTGAAAATGGGTTTTTATCTGCAGCAATAAATAAATTTTTTGAAAAATTTTATCCCCAAATGCCATCTGGAGGACATCGTCACTTGAAGAGATTAGCAGCATCAAACGCCTGGGGACTCGAAAAAACAGGAGGAAAATATGCGTGTAGGCCACTTCCTGGAGCCCACAACAAAGAACTCTCCATTCCAATCTACTATATTATAACCCGATTCCTTAAGTTAGCATCGGCTAGGAAAGAGGTGGGCTATATCCTTAAGAATAACATGATTAGTGTTAATGGAAAGGACATTACCAATCCAAAGACTGTTGTTGGTCTTTTCGATGTTGTTACAGTCAAAAAGACAAATGAGCATTATAGGCTTATTTTCAATATTAATAGAAAATTTCATCTGCAGAAAATTACCGCTGCAGAGGCTCAGTTTAGATTGACCAAGGTTGTTAGAAAGGACGATGTTAATGGAGTCAATTATGTCAGAACTCTTGATGGTTTTAATTTTAGATTTTGTGATCCATCCATTTCGATTAATGATATGGTTAAGGTGGACATTAAAACAAACAAAATTGTCTCACACCATAGTTTCGAAGCTGGTGCAGTTGTTTTCATCTACTCTGGTTCTAATCAGGGAAGAGTTGGTGTTATTAAGAGAATGGAGGTTCAAACAGATGGAAAGACCTTCATTTACTTGGAAGACACCAATGGGAAGTTGTTTTCGGTTCTGATGACAAAGGCCATTGTTATTGGAAATGGTGCCGATCTGTTGATTTCTCTTGATGAACAACAAGGTGTTAAACTTAGTGCTTATGAATTATCAAACATAAGATATGCAGAATCGACTTCAGTTCAGGATGAATAAACTAAATTAGACTACTGGGTAGTTTTATTGTTGAGATTTGGCTTTTAATCTTGTAAATCAGTTGTCTTTAATCTGTGAAGCTTTTTCAAGGAAACAAAATTCAAGATGGAAAAAAACTGCTTGCAAATGGTATTCATAGGCTAGTATGCAGTATTTTGAGATTCTATTTATAGAATAATCTGAAACTGTATCAAATAAACTATGGCTTTTTTGTACTGATGTCACTAAGTTAATAAGCACTTGGGATACTGCCAATCTTTTTATGCTATATCAATGTTTTTACTATATCACAATTTTTAAACAAATCTATATGATAACAGGATTACATGTAAATCAGGTAGTAGGATAAAAAACTCATAAAGAATGCTTCAAAAATAAAATCTGATGTGTTAAAGATAAAGTAGTAAACTTGAAATCTGAATCATCACTTTATTGGCATATAGTGGGATATATAGCACAATCTGTTTCAAAACCAATCAAATGTTTTTTTACAGAATAATATATTTTAAATCTATTCTGCAAGCGCTCAGGTAGATCAGAATTAAACAGAATTCTACAATCTGCGATCTTTGTCTTGTTTAAAAGTACAGCTTCCTTAGGATTAAGCCTTACAACATATTCGTAGAATGAGGATGGGGTGTTTGGAGTCTTGTTGTGCATTAATTCCATGAAAAATAGCATCTCATCAAAAATGGTCTGGGGTGTTAAATGGTTGAGTAGATAGGGTTGCTCAACATAATTGATTCTATCAGAAGTACATTTGTTTAATAATGCATAGGATTCTTTGGAGGTAATCTGTAGAAGACCACGGGAAATGTTATAATCACATTTGGTATCAATTTGTAAAGGTTTAAAACAGCTTGTATTGTGTAATGCAGTAGCTATAAAGAACACCAGATCATCGTGCTTAAGAAGTGGTCTATAGTTAACATATGCATTGTAAATGTGTAAGAGAATATTATCTATACCGGCTAACTTTACCTTTTCACTGCTGGTAAATTCATAGATTGCTTTCACAATTGCATTTTTGAACATATCGTATGACCATGTATTACATGAGGTAGAGATGGCATAGTTTTTTATTATTTCATCACTCAGCCTTCTACTTGTAAGGTATTGAACAGACTCTCTAAATCCTCTGGACAGTGGACCTGCTTCCAATGCATTCACTCCACAGATGGTAGGATTTACTTGTTTAGGAAAATAGTATCCAACCTCTGAAGATGGTACATACTCACTTGCTAAGGCTAATGATAGAAAAAAAATATGCTGTAATACAGGCATAAACATGGGTATTTGACGCTTTTTCGCTTAAATATAGAAGTTTTGTTTATTGATGATCAAATTTTTTGATCAAAATTATTTCCAAACTTTTTGGAGGCAATATATTATGTAAGTGTGCTTTGAGGTGTTCAAAATCATTTACTATTTTGAATCTATTGTAATTCAGAGATATCATCATTTAATAAATAAAATATTTTCTAAACAAACATTGAAAATTGATTAAATCAAATAGCCTATTAAATATTTCAAAACACACAAAACATCAAATGTGCACTAATTATGTTTGACCATCATACAATTAAATCTCTCAAATAGAACTTGTTTAATCAGCTATGCTTCTGTACACATTTGCAATTTACCATTTTAAGACCTCGTCTTCGCATTGGTAGGGTGTAGTTATTGTATTCCTCCGAATTTATCAATACATCTCTGTCCTCATGAGATAATGACTTTATTCTCAAGTATTCTTTACAGCACTCATTCGTAAACGACTCATATGCTAGCTTTCCAAAATATCTTTTACATGATGTCCCTTCTTCATTTCTGTAGTACTCGAGAAACTTTAACGTATCTGTAGAATCGTCAAACCCTGGATCGTTCAATGTGTTTGATTTAATTTGTCTATAAACAGTTTTAAAGCTCTGTCGGAAAATATCCCCATCTGCATGCATCGGTTGGCTCTTAAAATAACCGTTCCAGGCCTTGTTTTTCAAACAGATTTTGTCTGAAATTAATTTTTTGACTCTATGAGCAAATTCTACAGGACTTTCACTTTCTGCTTTCCTTACTGGATCCATCCAGTAGACCTCGGCATCTATTCTCCAGCGAGTAACCAAATATATCAGATGTCCTACAAAACCATGCTTTCTTCTGTTCCAATATGGATCAAGCAACGTTTTTCTATATGAAATGGCTACAGGGCAAACGGTGGCATTTAACTCGAATGCACCCTTCTGAAACAATAGTGTGTATTTGTTATTGACACAGGTGCCTTCAGGGAATATGAGCATCGGTGCCTTGTTTCTTTTGATATGGTTCTGGATCTTGGAAATAACCCTAAGCTTGTCCAGCTTTTCCGATCTCTTAAATGAAATCGAACCGTTTTTTGAAATAATAAAGTCGAAAATAAACCCGAATAGACCACCATGATATTCTGCTACACAAGCATGGGGAAATTTGTGGCTGCTTAAAGCAATAAAATCAATAAAGGATGTATGGTTTGACACATAGACCGATGGTTCCTTTAATTTCTCTTTCCTCCCAAAATGACGCAATCGAATGTTCAAGGCTACTAAGAATAACTTCATAAAAGCGAAAAATGTCTTGTTTACAAGGCAGTCTATTTGGTAATATTCCCCAAAAATAAATGCTACAGAGATCAGGCAAAAACCTGCGAAAGCAAACACAAATCTGAGTGGCAAAAGAATAAAATATCTAATGAATATCGAGACAATTCTAGAGATTGTCAGTTTTCTGTTGGGTAGTGTATTTGGTAAGAAACAGTTCGTGAAGTCATCACTTTCCAAAGCATGCGAACCCATAGAGGCTATTTCTATGGCATCGTGTAAAAAAGTACGTTTTCTTTCCATGGGATAAATATTTTTGAATTATTTTTGAATAGCTGACTTTCACTGGAGAAAGAATTCTGTTGATTAATAACAGTCTTGCATAAATAGTATGGAAGGACAAAATATTTATAGAATATATCTCTCCAATTTAATAATATTAAACAAATGTTCTTAGCCATACACCATGGCATTAACACTATAAAAGCCAAAAGGTGTAGTTTTAATAGAAATATACTCGTGTTAGCCATTGAGTTTACAGGGTCAGTTGCAAAATTCTCTAAATAGATGTTCTTAACTACTCTTCTCACAGTATGTAAAAATAACTCGAGTGCTCTAATCACTGGAGTTAAAAGTTTAATATACTTTCTTTTTCTGACCCATGCACTCAGAAGAGGACTTGATAAAAAATGTGTGGAAGCATAATCTTGAACAAGAAATGTCAAATATTCGCTATTTTGTAAAAGAATACAATTACGTATCTATGGACACGGAATTCCCGGGTGTAATTGCCAAGCCTCTTGGGACATTCAAGAATTCATCCTCTTTTGTTTATCAGCAGCTACGCTGCAATGTAGATATTTTAAATTTAATTCAGCTGGGAATTTCTCTAAGCGATAGGTATGGGAATAGGCCATCTCCTGTTCACACATGGCAGTTTAACTTGCATTTCAATTTAGAAACTGACATGTACTCTCAAGAATCTATAGACTTACTGCAACAAGCCGAAATTGATTTTCAAAACCATGATGAAAGAGGCATTGATGTTAGAGATCTTGGATGTTTATTGCTTACTAGTGGACTGGTGATGTCATCCGATATTATTTGGATCAGCTTTCATTCGTCATATGATTTTGCATACTTAATCAAGCTTTTAACTGGAAATCGCCTTCCAGAAAGAGAATGTGAGTTTTACAAAATAATGAGGCTATTGTTCCCATCATTTTACGATCTAAAGTATTTGGTCAAAAATACCGACTATGTACGAAAAGGGCTTCAGGAAATTAGCAATACACTGGGTGTCTCGAGGGAAGGAACTGCACATCAAGCAGGAAGTGATGCACTGTTGACATCCGCTGCATTTTTTAAGTCACTGGAGGTTATTTTGGATAGAACACAGATTGAGATAATGAAGAATAGATTATTTGGCATTGATGTAATGGAAGATATTAATAAATTGTAACTAGATTTACGTTTTTCATCCGATAAGTTGCTCTATATCGTTTGTTATGCATCTAAGCCTATCAAAAACTGTTTCAAAACAATTCACCATAAATGTTTCCATTGAAATTTTAATCTTAGGGAGTTTATTATAAATATAACAGAAACTCATCCAGTCAGGTTATATTGCAATTAATTGGATGATATATACTTTTGTATGTAAAATAATTGTGGGTAAAGAGCTATATAATGTCAGGGTGTATTGTTCCAAAATCCTAGCAAGAGTATTTGTATCAACAATGGCATTCAGAATCACCTCTTTTTATTCCTGGATCAAAGCCTCTTGTGATTTATACCATTTTCGACAAGAAATTATTTTTTGAAGTTGTGTGGGTAGTGTGTACTTCACCTTTAACAGTCAAACAAATGCAAAATCCTCCTTGAAAGTTGGAATTTCTCCTTAAAGTGATTCCCTCCAAATAATTATTTTAAATACTTTTTAATTTTTGTCCTTTAAATGCCGGTTGAAAAGGAAGAGGAATTCAACAAAAGTGTTAGAACAATGCTATCCAAAGATTTATCTCTTCTAAAAGAAGAAACTTTAAAATGCGGTGAAATAGAAGATGATAATAATTTTTTTTGTGATACCAGAAAAAAGAATTCTATTAGTGGATCTAAGAAAAGTGCTGCAGAATCATGCTTTAGAAAGTTATCTCCCTCAATGGAAGATACTTATTTTAGTATTTCTCCAATCAAATCATCTGTTGATGTTAACGAAAATAATACTACTGAGGAAAACTTAGATCCAAACTCACCTTTAGGATATTGCAAGAAGGCTGATTATAATCAAAAGGTTCGGAAACTACCCTTGGTAGACAAAAATATCAACGTTTCAGGCATTGAAACTTCTGAAAATAGAAGTTCTTTAATCCTCGACTCGTTGAAAGCAGTTGCTGCAGAATCTCAAGTAGTTCCTAGAATACGTCGAGAAGAGTCAATTAAAGCCATGGAAAAGATAGAAAGACAAAAGCATAAAGACAAAGCTCCAGTGAAGAAAGTTACTGAAGTGCCATCGCCATTTTATGGAATAAAGAATAAACGACTTCATACTAAATGTTTACATGATATATCTGCCAATGTATTAATCATGTCCGAAGAGACAAAAGTAGGTAAAGATAAAAGTCAAGTAGTTTCAAGCCCACGTAAGAAATCCCAGTTACAGCAAGCAACTTCCGATTCTAGTTGTTCGATTACTTTATTGAATTTTCAGGATGATTTGGAGTCAACTTCAACAAAGATCGATGATATAAAAGTGAATAGCAGATTCTTTTTGAATAATTTGGAGTTTTTAAACTCCAAAAAACCAAAGAGTCGCAAAAAGAAATATATTAAATTGAGGAATAAGAATACCAGATATAACCTAGGATATAAAACGGTTGATGTTGTTCGAAAGGCGGTGATAGAAATGTTTCCCGCACACGAAATTACTTGGGATATGTCTGAAAAATCTAAAGTTGTAAATTTTGATACAACACCATTAACAACATTTCACAACAACATAAAAGTAGAGGATTCTAAGAGCGAAATGCTTTCAACTTTCCGGTGGAATTTATCTGTGGATAACAGTATAAAGTCGATTCTCTCGAGTCCATCAATCAAATCGAACTTTGAGTGGAAAGAGTCGCGTGCTATTGTGGACGTTATTAGAAAAGTCAATCTTAACAGTGATAGAGTAGTAGAAGATTTGGAGTTCGTCAAGATATTTGAGAATGAGTAGCTTGTCTGTGTTTAAAATATAATTTGTGGCATAATTTAATAAATTGATTTATCCAAAAAAGTTAAAGAATATTTTACACCCCAGTATGCCTCCTAAGTTTATTTCTGTGATGAGCGGTAAGGGTGGTGTTGGAAAGTCTACAATATCAATTACAGTTGCTAAAATTCTCTCTGAAAGATATAGAACACTAATCCTGGATTTTGATATTTGTGGGCCGACAATCACTCATGCTTTAAATGTAAAGGGCAAAGTAGTAAAATCCAAAGACGGGTTTGGGCCATTGAATGCAGCCAACAATTTGGATGTTCTTTCCTTTGGATCAATTCTAAAAGAGTCGGATGCTGTTATATGGAGAGGTGCAAAGAAGAGGGTTTTTCTTGAACTTATGTTTAATTCAGCCTTAGGTTATGATTATGTTGTGATAGATACGCCACCTGGAATATCTGAAGAGCACTCATTCTTGGCTGACAGACTTCCAAGTGTCTTAATAGTAACGACACCACAGAATATTGCATTAAACGACACTCAAAACTGTATTGAGTTTTGCCTGCAGAAATCAATGTCCATTTTGGGACTGATAGAAAATATGAGTGGTTTGGAATGTGAATGCTGTGAGAAAACTCTATATCCATTTGGAAAAAATGGAGGTGTTCTCCTCGCTGAAGAATATGAAATTCCATTTATTACTTCTCTAAAAATTGAACCTCTATTGGGAGAAATATTGGACAACGGGGAGTTTATTCAGAGATGCATGGATCTCGAATCATATACGGTTTTAAAAGATAAAATTTCTACACTTCTAGACTTGTCACATCTTTAACAGATGTCGGGACAGACATAAAATAGAGCAATGACTATTGGAGTCCGATGTTTATAAATATAGAATGCATTTAATCAATATTTAAAGTAAATAATTTGATAGTTAGAATGGATTATATTGAGTAATAGTATATATTCTAAGCAAATGGGCAGATCCTACAAACACTAACAGATTGTGGAGTAATATCTATATCAAACAACTTTATGTGACAACTCATTAAATGCCCTCTTTATTTTAACAGCAGAAAAACTGATTGTGTTTTCTTTTCAGACACTGTTTTGTATCACTTTTGCTAGCTTCCCTCGGCAATATTTCTGCTATCTGGTTGAACATTGATGAAATATTTTCTCCAGTCTTAGCGCTTGTTTCAAAAAACAATAAATTTTCAGAGCTGGCGTATTCTTTACCTGTCTCTGAGGAAATTGCGATATTTTCTATTAGGTCCATTTTGTTTGCTACCAAAACCTTCAGGAAATTTTGAGGTTTTTCAACTTTAAGATCCTCCACCCATTTCTTCGCGCTTTCAAACGAATCGGTTGATGTGACATCATACACAATCAGCGCTACTTGAGCTCCTCGATAATACATTGGTATCAATGAGTAATACCTTTCCTGTCCAGCAGTGTCCCAAATCTCATACTTTATGGCATTATTTTTAACAAATATTGTTTTTGTTAAAAAAGCTGCGCCAATAGTACTTTCTTCGTTGGGATTGAATTCCCCTTTAACAAAATTTAGTACAATTGATGATTTTCCCACCGAATAATGGCCCAGAACAACCATTTTATATGTAAATGTATTTAAATCGAGTGGAATAGCCATATTTATTTTGTTTGGGTTGTATTTAAGCACGATGGAGGTTTCAGATTTCGAAACATAATATTTTCACACTTCATTTGATGGTTTTATCTTTAAGGTCCTTTTTAATAAATGTGATTGCTTTCCTTTTTCTTCAAAACATACACAAAATCATCTAACACTCAAAATCATCTAACACTCAAAAGACCAAGGCTAAAAATTCCTATATCGACAAAAGTCCTTAATAAATTTATTTGTTTATGTAGTTTTTGTTTATTTATTTGATGAGTGCATAAAATTGGCAATATTAGCCCTGGCTTCAAATGAACGAAACAGAAAAAAATATTTATACCGAGGCTGCACAGATTTCATCAACAATAAAGATTTATGGGGCCCCAAATAATACGTCGTCCGATTTATCTCCTCAAATAGACGAAATTGATGCGAATGCTGTTGAAACATTCACCTTGGAAGAACTACGATCATTGATTTTGAATTATCGAAAAAAGGACAAGGACTTTTTAATTGCAAGAGTGACCACGCCAGACCCGGATAATGGCAGCCTTTTTTATAACTTTTACTATGCTGCTGCAGAGATAAATCGAGTTCTATTCAAATTTGAGGCTAATCGTAGATTACTTCATCGAATGAAGGTTAAAAATCCTCTAAATAACATGTTTATTGTTGGGCAGGTATTCTATTACAAAATCTCCAAATACGAAATTGATAAGTCAATTGTAAATTATTTCTTTAATCAGAAAAATGAGATTAAAAACTCTCGAAAGGCATTCAGCGCTATTTTGAAAAACAGCCCCAAACTGAATACTTATGAAAAGAAATCCAAGTCGAAAGATTGTTTTGATATTAATGTTGAAAGCTCGATCACACATGTGAGTGGAAAGACACCCGGAGAGATAATAGAGGGTATAAATCGAAGCAAGATATCGGTTCCAACGGAGATGAGCAGCGAAAGGAAAATATGTTATGGGGCAAAATATTTTGCATCCGACGATGACTTTTTGATGAAATCGGAAGTGAGGGATTATTTTCGTCAAAATGCCCTTGATCCGGAAGATGAATTTCTATACGAGATTGATCGTACTCAGAATGACTTCCTTGCTCTTCTTGATGATATGTCCGAGACGGAAGACGATGATATTTCTGATTGGCGCAGAATATTTTCTGCACATATTACGCTAGCAACCGGAATGCTTATACTTTGTCTTCTCTTGGGTGGAGGACCGTTAATGGCTCTTGTATTCTTTCCAATTGCCATGTTTCTGTTTCTTTCATTTCTTCTATCATTATTCTATGTGCTATTTTGTCGAAGATCAACGTTCGAAACTATTGCTGTCGAAAGTATGGATACAGATTCGTTTTAAATAAACTACAAGTGTAAAGAATGGTTTCTAAATTGACGAATTTTAGTTGCAAAAATTTGGTAAGTATCGATAGAAAATTTTTTAATTGTTAAATAAACATACCTTAAAGTAGTTGCTTCATTCATTTATTCTCTTTATCAATGATGCTCAGAATTCTAAACAGATAAAAATAAAATACACATGCTAGTCCCAACGATAATGCCAGGTCTTTTCTTATACAATTTCCAGTAATTTTACATAGAATATATGGGTAACACCCCAGAAACAGCAGCATGGCGGCTCCAAGTGACTCAATGCGGAAGAAGAGACTTTTCTGTGATAGAACACTATACTCTCGATCATCAGCAAATCCCATGATAATATTGATAATATTTAAGGTGATAATATTGCTGGTAAAAAGCAATCTTGGATTGCCCCAGGAAAGAAATCCAACAGGAATTGACAGATGGATGGCCTTAAATAGCTCCATAAGAATAGCTGATGACCTGTTGTGAGAAATAGTGTTTAAAGATATTTTGTTAATGTAATGAAACATAATGAAATAAAAGAACCCAGAAACCACAACATTGTAAAGATTCAACAGGTTAAAGAATCTGGAACTTTTGCTGCAAAAATGTGTACAATATCCTAGACTAATTCCAAAAAATATCAAGCAATTGATTTGAAGAATATTTCTGATTTTAAAATATACAATTACTAAAATAGATAGCAAGATTGGCGACAGAAAGGACCTACTTTTCACGGTATGATACTTTGGTTTGCCTGCATAAATTAATAAAATATTGTCAAAAAGAACTTCGAATAAATATAGAAATGGATTATAGTTTTGTGTGATTGGGAAAAAATATCCAAATTTTTCATCTAAAAAAACAGAGCGAGCCGATGTTTGAAGTATTTCGACTGTTCCTTCTGAATTCAATGCATTGCGGCTGCGTGGAAAACGAGTATTGTTTTCATGGACCAAGTTTCTAACCCTAGACTCATATATGTCGACAAAACTCAGCTGATTTGTTGAAATAGAAGTCTCATATTCATCTGTAATATTACCATCTACGACTCTGTTCATTTCATGGCTTGAGTCCAGGCTGAAGCTTTCACCTTCATGCAAAGTTTCAATTCTTATACTGCTAGCTTCTGCATCTGGATCAATGTCATATATACGTGGTAGATAATTTCTTCCATTGTATCGTAGATCTTCTGCCGCACCCTCTGTAATTGATTGTTTTATCACAGTCTTGTATAATATCAGGATTATGAAAATATAGATGGATAAAATATTTATAATTAAATCAATAATATTGTTGAAAAAGTGAGGATATTGTAGAAAAATGAAGTTTTTGAGGGAAATAACCCCATTTAACCAAATGAACTGGGAAATATTAGGAAAGGTGATTTTTGAGCACCAGCTTGATAGAATTAGTGCAAATGAAAATGATAGGAAGAGTATTCCCCTGGACGACGCCACAATAGCCTTATTGACAAGGGAGATATCATCCTTGAGCATGCTAGACTTCGATTTAATAAACAACAGGATGATCAACAGATACATAGCAGAGCGTACCGCAGCATTCTTGTATTTGTTTCTGTAACTCTGTAGGATTCGTCTATGAAGTTCTCCAAAATAATATTGTGTAAAGTAAATATTTAATAGAAGACTATAGAAAACTTGTAGGGAAATCACCAAGTAATTTTGAAAAAATATTTCCATAAAAAAGGGCAAGGTTGGAAAACAAACAAAAGAAAAATTCAAACATTGGACAAGGAATCAATAAATAGACTATTCTGATGTTGTAAAATATGGACCTAGTTTATTCTTAAAGTTTCTCATATAATTCGACCATCTTGGCTGCTTTAGTAATTTCTTCTTGAGTTTTGGAAAGTGTTCCCTTGCTCAACAAACAAGGAATATTAATAAGCTCTTGGATTTCTGGAGAATAGAAGTATTCTTCTAGATCTTCAGATGTACACATAGATTTTGGCAGTACAAAGCCAGCCTTGAATTCATCAGAGAATATTCTTTCTAATTTCACAAAGGCTGACTGTGTCCACATCACCAACCTTCCCAACTTACCACCTGGACAAAGCTTAAGAATATTTAAACAGTTGACTTCAAGCAACTCCACACCCTCGATATTCTTGAAAGCATCGAGAGAAGAATAATCATTGTCGTGAATTACCAAAAGACCTGTTCTTTTGGTGTACCTCCTACCTCTAAACTTACCCTTACCTGCAGTAATCACCTTGGAATCCTTTACTTTCTTCAATTCCTCTGAAAGACCTAGTTGGTTCAGAAGTGCAACGGCTTGGTGAGTTTTATTAAATGAATTGATCTTGTCTGACACCACAATTGGAAGTGTTTGAATGTTTGAGATACGATGTCCTCTGCCTTCAACAATGGAAGGAATTGCAGTCGCTGCCACTCCCATACATGCTACAATTCTTCTCAATTTAAGAGGTGTCTTTCTATGCCATCTTCTATGGGTTTTGGTAGGATGAGCCATTCTTCCCTTTCTTGCAAAATTCGCAAATGCCGCTTGTCCAGCACGACGAGTTCCGGATGCATGAACCCTTGGAACTCTTGCCATTGCTCTACCAGGTCCCCAAGAAACCGCAGAATGCTGCATACCAGCATCTGGGCTAACTGCGTATGGTTGTCTGGTATTCATACGAACACAGTCATAAGCTTGCCTTACCAAATCTTCTCTCAGCTCAATTCCGAATAACTTTGGCATTTCCAATGTATCAATGACTTTCTGGCCATCGATGTCGTAGACGTTGATTTTTTGATTCATCATGCCCCTCTATTCAAAAATTTTTAAAAAATAATAAAATTTTTGAGAAAAAATAAGCAAAAGATTAATTTTAAAAATTGCTTTTGTAAAAGCACTCATTCCGTAGATACTTTGTTTTAGGCATCACATATCAATCGCAATCAATCAAAGAATAACTGGAATTTACCAGCTTTAAGGTTTTTAATCGCATAAATTGACAGACTTGAAAAAATTATCATCATTTAAGTTATTATCTGCTTTTCCACTAAAAACTATAAAATTCCTATATATTTCATTGTATTATTAAGATATGGAAATCGATCAGCCCAATATGCTTGGAATTAACAAATATCAATATATTGGCTTTCACAACTAATAATGTATATTTCTAGAATCTTGACTCCGAAATATAAAACACAGATGCTATATTTACAACAATAACTACCATTTTGATAGAATATGCTCTAAGAACTGCCGGCTCTTGTTCCTCTTAAAAATTAGTGATAGATTAAAAATGACCATTCTTCTTAAAACATCATCCTCTGAATCAAGTGCTAAAAGATAATATTTCTCTGCAAGTCCTAAATATCCCAGGAAATGATATGCCTTTCCAATGTTATAATTCTTAATTTCCTCAAGGTATTTTACTGATAACTCCTCAGTTGTCAAGTGACTCTCACGAATAGTCGACATATACTGCGACATATCTTCAGCACCAATCGATTTCAAATATTTAAATCCAAGCCTTGCATACTTTTCCTTATCCTGAAGGACTCTACAACGTGTATGACAAATCAGAATGCTTCCCATTATGGTACAGGTAATAAAATCTTTGCCCAGAAAATATTGGACCAAATCATCTACGGTTGATGTAAATATGGATCTTGGAATATAGGAATTTGCAAAGTTTGATTCTTTAAGACAATCTGAAGAATGTAAAGGCATGTTTTGATTGGCTGATGAATCTTCTGAACACTCATGTTCCATACTTATGTCTCCATCTTGCAAATCTAGATTATTATCACGCTTATTTGACAAACTTTCTACACCAGTGAATCCTTTGCAGGTTTCAGCTTCTAGATAATTCAGTGGATTGGCATTAGAATCTCCTCGGATCTGTTCAAACGATTTCCGTGATGAGTTGTGCTCTGGAAGCTTCTCATTAGATCTTCTTTGATGAATTCTCTGAACATTTTTCATCAGTAAGGCAAATTTTTTATTTTTTTCAAAATCAATAAAAAAGTTTAATAAGAAGTTCATAAAATTAATCACGGAATATCCAATTGGCTGAATGATGAAACGGATTAAATCTATCAACAAATTTTCATCATGTATGATTAGAGATAGTTTTACTCCAAGTAAAAAAAGATGAACCATGTATTTTTCAATCCTAAAAATATACAATTTAATTGACTTTAAAATCAATTCAGATGCTCGTTCATTTTCTTCAGAGCACATTAAACTAATAACCGTTTGACTAATCACAAAAAACCATTCCTCTACATCTAGCCCATGTAGACTACTCACCCGAATTATCCTTTTGGCATCCTCTTTATCAATGTGATTATTGTAGATGCAAATGCCAGTTTCACCTCCCTGTTGTCTTATTTCTATCCCTGAGGAATTATTCACGACCTCTGTGACAACAGAAACATTTCTAGGATTTTCATGGCGATTCAGAAACGATCTAAATCGGTCATTTCTGATAGTAATAAATTCATTGCAGAAAAAATCATCAATTAAAACCTCTGTAGCAGTATGATAGGGTATTTCTGAAGACTTCAGCTTTTCATTCGCTTCTTCAAACAACTTGTGCATGGCATTACACTTATCATTCGACCACCTGTATTTATCCTTCCTTTCAAAGCCACTTGAAAACGAAAATATATCTGAGGTTATCTTAAACTGACTGGCAATAACTTCGTTTCCCAATGAAGTATAGATTTGATGAAGCTTTGATTTTGGCTCTAAACTTGTTGGATTGTCATAGAGTATATCAGTGAAGATTTTCAGCGCTTCGATACAGTTGCCATTCTCAAAGGTCAAATCACCCAGGAGCATTCTCTTTTCTAGATCTGGTTTAAAACTTAGAGATATTTTACAAATGTCTATGGATTTTTCGAATTTTTTCATTTCCCTATAGCAATTGATTAAGTCAATAATGTACATGTTTGGAATATCATCATTCCAAAACTCTGCATCATTCATCAGTCTACTATATTGTGATTCAGTAGATCTAAGAATTTTTGTATAAAATGAAGAATCCATGGAGTTCTTCTGGAAACCCTCACTGATATCCCTGAGTGAATTAATATCTGTGGATTCAGAACTTGAATCATCAAAGCTAGATTTAGAACTCATTGAATTTGTTAATTCATCGTCTTGACTAATAAAGGCAGTACACGTATCAGCTATAAGTTTTTCATTTATGGTATTGTTCAAATCATCTAATTCCAACAAGGTGTTTTTATTTACTTTATTTGCATCAATTGATAAACGATCGTTGTCCATTTTATAATCTCTATTACACTGTAAGCTGTTTTCTATCACATTTTGGAGCATTGCTTTTAAATTTGATGTCAAATAGATTATTTTAATTTGGTTGTTAATATCTTTTGCAACCGGTAAATAGTAATCGTTGTAGGCACTGATTAGCTGTGGATATAATTTTGCTCTGTAAAGAGTAATTAAAGTATTTTGTAAGAACGATTCTGTGTGGGTTGCAGAATTCTTGGTGATTGTTTTGATGAGTCTATTAGAAATATGGTGAAGGGAAATGATATGATTTATATGCTCAAACTGATAGAAAATTGTCTCATCAACACCATAAAATTGAAATAGCTCAATTTTACAGCAAATCACCTGATACTTCTTCTTTTGCTTCTTCAATATGGACAGTTTTTTCTTCAGAAATTTTTCTGACGGTTCCCTTCTGTTTAGTTTATCGATAGCAAGAATCATTTTGGACTCATCCTCAAGTTTGGTGGCTAAATTATAAACTTTATCCCAGATAAATTTGTTTGAACTTAGTGCCTGACCACTGGAAAGCATTCCAGCTACAAAGAATCCATTGAGTGCTTTTTCCAGATTGGTTTTCTCTTCCTGGATCAAAGCAGCAATATAATATGGCCTGAAATCATGAGGAATGAGCTTTATTGCCTCTTCTAGGATACTCAGGGATTGATCCAGATTTCCCTTGGCATATAGTTGACTTGCATGTTGAACCAGTCCATTTCCGATCTGTCTCGATTTAGCAGACACACTTTTTCGTTTTAATTTGTTTTCTGTAATTCTCTTTGTCTTCTTCAGACCAAGAAGACTTTCTATCCGACTCATTTAGAAGGGTGGAATAGAGTTAAATTAATAAAAGATTGTATAAATCAGCAATTAGCCTTACCAGTTTATAAACCAAGACCTACTTGTTGATCTTGATGAATTTGTAATATTCATTACCCATTAAATTGGAAGTTCGGATTGCCTAAACCTATAAGGTCTGTAAAAGTGGTTTCCTGATTGAGTTAGAGGTTAACCAGCTTTATTGACTTATATGTAGGTAATATACTAAGACTAATGTTGAAATAAAGAAGTAGATAAATTAAAATAGTAGTATATAAATAAAGAGATTATGTAAGATATGATTTTGTTTTATAGTACCAGTGCGTAGCGTTTTCTTAATCAAAACATATTTGGATTCGGTCATCGATATGTATATGAAGATCCATACAATTCATCAACTGGATATAGAACAAACCGCCTCAAATATTTAATTAATTAAACCAAATATCATTTATTAATTATTCTCGTTATCTTTCAAAAATAATCCAATCATAAACTTAGTACCGTAAATGGATATGAACAAGTAGCTAATATTTATGAGATGAATCAAGTAAATATTCTTAATCTGTATCAGGTTTAGATATTTTACTATCCCGATAAAGACATTGCAGACCAAAAATAATATCAGTGGATTTTTAGCAAAGAATTTGTCTCCCGATATTTCACAATCAAATCCTAAGGTGTTCCATAGAGAAAACATAACACCGTTTGCTGTTGTCATAGCCAGTATCAGAAGGATATAGGATATGTTAAGCACCCTACGGCAAGGATCTGAGGAATAAAGTTGTTTTGCCACAAATAGTGCAATTTGGAAGGCTACGGTTAAACCAACGATTGTCCATCTGCTGACCTTAGTGTCCTTTTTGGATTCTTTTGCTAGCCCCCTAGCGATCAATAACACCCCAGTAAGTGGAAGAATGTATGTCAATCCTTCAACATTTTGGCTAAAAATATTCTGACGCGTATTATTGTTTAAAATCATTATGAAATCTTCTAAATCAGAGAACTTAAGAATTAGCTCGTGAAACAAACAGAGTACAATACCAACAACTAATTCATAGTGAATTGTAATCAAAATTTCACAACTGAAAATGGCCAAAAGAAAAAAAAAGTTGAGATGTTTTCCACATTCTTCTACTGCATTGAACACATAGTTATATTTTTTGCCTGCAAAAAATCCAAAACCTGTAACTGTAAAAAATATGATATTTAAAATCTTCTGTCGATACGTGAAGTCGATGGAATAATATCCCAGCGTAAAGGTTATCAGCCCATATGCCAGATCCATAAGTCTCAACTCAATCCCAAAGCTGTTTCCGAGCTTGTCACTGTAATAAAGATCGAAATCAGCAGCAAAAATACATATGCATAGTGTGGTCATCATGATAGCCCAACAACGATCAGAAACAGGCGTTGGTGTTTTATAAATTGATTTGAAGTTCTCTTCGCTGTGTTCTGGGATGGTATTTAATTCATTGATACCAGTGTCACCATGTAAATTGTTGCCATTCGTTGATGTGGATGATAATATGTTATTGTCATTGGCTAATAATGGCTCATCTACGGCCGTAGGCTGTACTTTAGCTTCTATAGGACTATTTTGCTCCTTCAAATTACCTAAGCCAGGCTGAAAAGGTTCAACTGGACTTATAGGAGCAATCGATTGCTTTGATAATTCTTCAGGAATTAAATTTGTGGAAAGTTCTACAGTTGCGTTTAAATCATCTCCACAGTTATTTTCTTGGCCAATATTTGAATCATTAATTAATGATGAATTTTCGGAAAATTTTTGGTTATTATATTCCTCAGCTGGAGCCAGGGATGGTTCAACAAGAGTGTCCATTTGATCAGCAGTTATTTTTGTAGAATCTTTCGTAGACTTCTCTGTATAATCAACTGGCTCTTTTGTAGATTTCTTCGACAATTCTTCTATATTTTGAGTTGTAGGTGATCCCGAAGTTTTAATTTCGTTGGTCTGTGAAATTTCATTCATTTCAACTTCAGGTTGTTCACTTTCAAAATTCGTAGTTTTGTGCAATGATTCATTTGTCTGAGCAACAGTATTGGAAACACCAACATTTTCTAGCAATAGATCATCTTTCCCGTCTTTATTCTTGGATATTCCTTTGGAATACTTGGTAACGGTTGCAATCACTATGCATAGTGTGGCTACTGACCCCATTACTGCTGAAATATGATGAATTTGTTCAAAATATGAAATTCCAAAATAAGTTGGAAGGACACAAAAAATAAATTCTGCAAGATCATTTTTTATGCAGAAACTGGAATATATTAGTGTTGATGCATGTGATATCGAGCATAATAAAAATATCTCCAAAAATGAAAGTGTATCGTGTTCCATTATAGGGATACCAAGTGATGTTTATTTAAATATAACCTCCTTTACAACAATTTGCAATTAGGGGGGATTTGAAATGGGAATATTTGGAAATGAAAATTTAATGGAATGATAAAATCAAGCTTTAATAAACGCCTATACGATTAAGCATAATGGTAACCTATAACATACTGATTACTTCCTATCAATAGTAAAAAAAATCAATTTGTTGAAACTCAGTTGAGATTCTAGTTATTTCAAAATGACTTTTTTTATTGTTGTACTAATCACTTTATTTGAGGAAACTTTTGAACCCATGCTTCTTAAAGATGAACTAGCAGATTCAGATTTAATTGACGAGAATCAGGAAAATCGCAATACAGTTAAGTCTGCCCTTGAAAGAATAAAGTCACACATTGTAGAAAGTGATGAGTTTTGGAAAAAGGATGATGATTGCTATGATGGCACAAACAGGTTCTTTAGCTTTTACTGAATAGAATTATTGAGCTCAAGCATAAATCTTACAATACTAATCATACCAATGGGTTGAGCTATCAGTATTTATTGCTGTTTTAATTAGTTTAAATAAAATAACCATCATTTTAATTTTTACTATTGTTTTGCCTCAAATATAATTTTCACCTGAGGTATTGTTAAAATTACAACATATAGTATCCTGAGATAATGTTGAGAATGGTTATGGCTTGACAAATATGGTTAAATAGATTATATTACAATTTGTTTTTGATAATTCCACAGAAGTATATCAGAGAAATTTAATAAATATTATCCAATTTCACAACTAATAATTTAATTATAATAACGCTTTAAATACAAATTTGATAGTATCGAGCATACTGCAAAAGTTATTGATACGTAAATAAAGTAAGTCAAATACTGATTGTAACTTTCAGGTGGAATGTTTGAAGAACCCTTGTTCACAGAATATAGATTATCAGCCTTTGAGGAGGATTCACTATCTGACACTTTTTCTTGATCTGCAGCTGAATTGGTATTGGGCTGTGTAGCAAGATCTTTGTTTGAATCCGTAGGCACATCATCCTTATTAGTTTCAACTTTGGACGATGTATGAATATTCTTATCTTTCTCGAGAGACGGCTGGGTGTATTTCAATAACACTGGTGCTTTATTCTTTAACTTTTTATCCTCAACATCAAATATCCCATCTAAACCAACCATATCAACACAAGCATTTACACCTTTCTTCATGAGCATCAGCAAACCATTATTGTTTTCTGGAATATCCTCAATAAAATAAGATGGTGGGCTCTGGACTAAATTATGCGCATTTCTAACCTTGTTGGCTATGAAATACCAAACTGTATTTTCTAATACACCCTCGTTTAACTTCTTTTCTAGTTCCGTGTCGGATGCTTTTTTTAATGACCATCCCTTAGCTGGAAATTTCTCGGAAAAATAGACATTCATAACCATACTGGTGATATTGTAGTCTCCTGCCTTACTTATAGTCAGAAAGAATAAAACACAACTATCTTTATTGTGATACAACTGAATCATTCTGGCATTGGCAATTTTCATTTCGATAAAATTGAGATGCATAAGATTTAATTTATGTTTACCAAATAAACTTATTTCAGTTAGCTCTCCCTGGGGATAGATGTTTTTCGGATTAAATGGCTTCCAATTCTTCAGATATGAATCTCCTTGGGTTAAATTGAGAAATAGATTTGTAAGCTTAGAGCATTTCAATTTCTCAAGATCATTGGCTATGCTGAAAGCATGCATCAGATTCGTAAAGTTAACTGAGGACGTATACTGAAATGCTTCCTCAACTTCAATATTAGAAACTATGGAATCTTCTCCATTTCGCACAAAAGCACTTCCCAAATAATAAATTCCTTCCTGCTGGTCATTGTCTTTTTCAAACCGGAATGTTATCGTTGCATGCTCTGAATCTACGGCATTGACAAATCGTAAGTTCTGTAGAACTAACATTACTGAACAAATCCTAAAGATTGAAAGATTCAAAATCATGGGTTACTTTGCACTTACAAAATTTAAAAAATAAAATTTCCAAATTTGGAAAAATGATAAATGATTCTAATAACATTTTTGAGATTGAATACAAATTATTAATATTTATGATACTAATTGCACTAACTTCATCCATGATCTTGGTCATCACTAATATTTCACTCATCTTATAGCTTTCTCCAATGGTAATAAATTAAAATATCATATTTTAAATGCAAATATAATTCATCAAGCCAATTAACCACAAATGGAAATATAGGAACGAGACTTTATAAATTATATCTGGATTCATTTAGTTACAAATATTCTGACAAATTGATCAAATAACTTCATTAGCACCACAATATCTATAGAGTTTTTCCATCGGATTTTTATGATAGAACTAGGGATAATTTGTCGTTGAAAAGCAAATGATCGTAGACACGAATAATTTGTACGTTAGATGTGAATTGCTATCCAGTAGCAATCATATCTTTAATATATGAAAATAGTCCAATTCAAATATTTCTTGAAAAATTAAACTTGTATTGTTTATCTGGAGTTTAAACATATCGTAATTGCATTATCTTAATAATTCTTTCAATCCTTAAACCATTGACCAAACCTAAATAACAACACTTTCTATTTATTTACTACTTTAAAGTCATCATATCGGATATAATATTTGAGATTTATGTAAATGTTGCCCTGAAAAAATCATAAATTTCACGAGCTCTGTCTGTTTCCATTAATTTCTCCAGCCTAGAAATCTCCGAAAAAGCTAAATCTTTGAGATTTTTAAACTCCTTAAAGATTTTGTTAACAATAAAGGAATTCACACCTGGAATACTCAACAATATTTCATGCAGTACTGGGTCTTCACAAGCAACGTGTGTGTTTTGGCTTTTAACGACAACAGAGTTCTGGATGTCTCTGATAACTTTCGTCGTAAAAAGTGGATTGTTTGACCAAATAAGTTTGATTTTAGAAAACGCTATCAAGAACACACACAACCGCGCAACCAATGAATTTTTGAAACTAGTCTGCTTATCATGGATAGATAACGTAGGAATACCCCCATCGAATTCCAATAGTAAAATGGGATCTCTATATTCATAAACCATTCTTTTCCCCTGTTGATATAGTCTTCCCGAAGCAATTGACTGCTTAAAATCATCAAGACTTTTTCTTTCAATGCATGTATTGGTGCCTATGATATAATCACCAACCATTATAGTACTCACCTTTAAAATATTCTCTGCTCGATATAAATAAAAGGGTAGCTTTGCTCTCATTTCTCGTGAATCAACTATTATTTCCAAATTTCTGTTCTCTTCATCGGAGTTCTCTTCGATATCCAGCTGCTCCAAGTCCATCTTCAATGGAAGAGTATATCTTTCCTCAATAAGACGCTCAAAGACATCTTTTTCCTCTCTTATTTCAGACAAGTAAATCTGTTCCTCCAAAGAATTTTCATATACCAATATTTTAATTTCAGGGCTAAATCCAAAACTAGAACAGTTGTACTCAATGGTCCTTATTGAGCCCAAATTTGGGTTTAATAGAATTATTCTATCGTATTTCTCTCGGGTCAATCTATACTGATAATGGGTTTCTATAGTGATTTGGAATTCCAAACATTTTAAAATAATTCTCATAACCTTTCTAATAGTTCGATTCTGAACCAAAATTAAAGTTTTCATTTCTGGATCAATGGATTCAACAACTTTTGAGATTTTTTGATTTCTTAGATAAAATTGTTTCAATCGTGGGGAGGATAAACGATCAAATAATCTGTCATTTTCAAAAATTGGTGGAGTATCATCCTTGTCGAAGTTTTCATCACAGCTAGTTTCCGATTCTTCTCTCTGATCACTATTTTCACTATTAAAATCCAACTCATTCGAATCAATACAGGATTCATTCTCAAATTCATCTTCTAGGTTTTCACATATATCTACTGCAGTGATTGGCTCTTTCTCAGCATGTTCATAAATCAAAAGTTCTGATTGTAGGTATTTTTTTGTAGTATCCATGAGAATATGACTCGACTCTGAAAAAATACAAGTCCCTGCATCCCTCAGCTCTTGTTGCTTTGCTAGCATGGCTTTATAGACAATATAAAAACTCATAATATCACAATTGAATAACAAACTCACCAAAATTTTAAAATCCTTTAAATCTGATGATTTCTGTTCAAACAAAAATACCTTCATATAATCCGTTGTGTTCTGTTTTCCAAGGGTTTTACAAATTCCCTGAATTAGATCCAGTATCAAAACAATAATCTCCTTCATGCCCTTTTTTTGCTTGATATATGTCATTTGTCCATTAATGTCGTTTAAAGATTCCTTAATAGAATTGTGGAAACGTGGATAAAACAGAAACTTACTAGTTAAAAAGTTTCTACTGATTGACAAGATCGACCTATTCGATAGCCCTAAAGGGTTTGATACAATAGCTCTAATTAAACTGAGGGTATTAAAACGCTTTAGAACATAGAGAATGAAAGATTCGGTTGAATCTTCCTGAATTTGGTCTGCATTTAAGACTATAATGGTACTAATTTTTGAAATCTCTATGTTTTCATTGACAAAATCAGTAATAAATGCTCTAGAGCTTCCAAAAAACACTCCGCCGTCTTTATAAGTTCTTATTCTTTTGCTTATTGACATTTCAGATATGTCGCGTAATCTATCCTTCTTCTTTCCAGAAAAGTATTTTCTCTCCTTTGGAGTGCAATTCAAAATGAAGCACATCGAATATTCATTTGCATACCATTCAATCAATTTTTCAATGACTGAGATTGTTGGGATGCCCTTAGCAATAACAGTAACAGATGCTGTAGTATTGGTCTCTGCTAGTATGTCAAGCTCAAAAGGCAACATCTTGGGCTGAAAAATCATAGTTTCACTAGATGCAGACTCTGACTAAATATCATGAAGTTTATATTAATCGTCATTCATATCAGATAAATAAAGTAGTCGTTGATTGGCTGTGAATTCTAAAAATAATAGTACAAAAACACTCGAGTAGATTAATTTGCTTATGAACGCAATCTTTATTGAAAAGCATACTGATCATAATGGCAACAACAATACCAAGCATGCTCAAGCTTAAATTATGCCAACATTAATAAAGCACAGTTTCTAACGAATAACCTTTGAAAGAATCTTACTCACTTATATTTATTTGATGTTGCCAATGTATACTTCCTTACACATCACCTTGCCACACTTAATAACTTTTGAAAGAATAATTTCGTTATTTCTTTTGATTCTAATTTGATCAAATTTCAAAAATATTTTATAAAGTTCCTCAACCAAGGAAAAATATTCTTCTACAAAGTACAGATCATTTAGTAGATACACAATATATTTTTGGATTTCTAAAATGACCTGTTCTCCATAGTTGCTGGCAATAAATTTAATCATTTTGAAAAGATGATTAAATTCATATTTTGATGCAATAGTTGACAAATATATACCAACAAACCTGGTAGAAACAATTGATTCCTCTAAATAGATATTTATGGAGTTGAGTTGGTCTAGGGTTAGAGAATCAATAAATTTTACTATTTGATTTTTTTTGACACTTTTGGAATTCATTACAAATTCCTTGAGTGAGTAAAGATTTTCACCAGTACCAATAAGTACAATGGCATCTGCTTTGGTCAACTCCATATTTCCTGTAGTATTAGTACCGACTTTGTTGTTTTCCTCTGAAGATTCAGTTTTGGTAAAATCTTTTATTCGTTTCACATTTTCATTACCTGAAATAACAGATAGCTCAATTCCTAATCTACACACAAGCCTTAACCTTATCATTTTATTAGAAACTATCCGGCAAAATCCTTTAAAAAACTCTTCCAAGATGGTAGAATTACTCTTATAGCTCAAGTAATTTTCACAAAACAAAATACCTTCAATTGAGTTTATATCTTTTATCTCGCATCCTTCTCCAATACCATACTCCACAAAGTATTTCGAATATTTTTCCAACAAACAGTCCTTTTCCGAATGGGTAAGCCATGTATTCAGATTGAAATCAATTATTTTCATCATGGAAGATGTTGTAGGGCTGTCATCAGAAAAAATGTTTTTTCTGGAATGATCTTCAGAAATGGGATTATGCCTAAGCCAATACCAGTTTGTATAGATTGAGTTAATAAATTCAGTTTTGTAAGGTAAATAAATACCGGTTTTAAATATTTGATCTGCATATTTTGAGAACACTTTCTGAAAAAAATGTGATGAAACTAGCTTTACAAAGTATTCAAACAGTTTTACATCGAATCCCAAATCATAATTCCTGGAATAAACCAAATCAATAATATCAAGAAAAATGCTATCATCATTATCGGATAAATCAGATTGTGTAAATAAAAAGCTGGACTCGGTTTGTATGAAACTGCTTTGCGAACACTTGGCTTCTTCATCAGTATTTATAGAGATCCTAGGGTTATTTTTATCTACTAATGATATTTCTTTGTAGATGCATCCAACAATATCGTTCAAATCATCTTGTAAATCTAATTTACTTGAAAGATATAGCATATATACCTCATGAGATGATAAATGGCCAATTGGATAAAATGAGCTAAATGGCCTATATGTCTTATTATGTCTAGCACAAGTAATCGAAGAAATTCTTTCATAGCCAAGTGAACAGCTTACTCTTAAATCCCTTTCAAAAAGTATGTTTGTCAATCCAGCAATGATATATGTCGTGTTGTTGATAATTCCTTGATCTAGAATGTACTCATTACATTTTTGTAAAAATACAATATCAGAAGTAATTTTCAATGACAAGTTTGCAATTTCAGTATCATTTAGTTCATATATCATCAATTCAGAAATGCATATGGAATTTTCTAAAAGATAATTGAAAGTTTTTGGTGTTAGCTTTATTGAAAACCCTGATAAATCAAACATCAATGGTGATAAAAGGCCCTTGTTAATACATTTTACAGTTCTTGCTGACGCATCTAGCTTTAAGTATTTATATTTATAAAATCTACTGTCTATTTGACGAATATCATGGCAGTTGATGTTTTTGCCATTCTGGGTTAGAAGCTTGTCTGTTTTGTTGTCTAAGATATATTTTGAATCTACATTGTTTAAGAAAATAAATAAGTCCGTAGAAACTCTTGAAAGAAATATTTCATCCAAGTTCTTCATAATTTCGGGAGTCTGATAAAAAATTTGGGACAGATGTGCAGATTCCTTCCCAAAAACTATTTCTGTATCGGCATAGGCCATATAGAAGTGAAAGATATCTATATGGACAAACTTATGGAATAGTGTCGAAATTTTGTATATTAGTTCCAGAGAGTTATTATCAGAGATGTTTAGAAAGTTGGAAATGCTACACATTTTTATACTATAAATGTTGGGTAAAAAATTCTAAGTAGATATCAAATTCAGTACTTGAAAATATTTTATATTCCATTATTGGTTATACTATTGCAGTTTCAATGACAAAAGATATTTGTTGAGTTAGCTGAACTAGGGGTGCTTTGTAATAGTGTTTGTGTATTTTTCAGTATATGCTGCTTCACTACTAATTTATCTGTTTTAGTACTCAAATATCGATGATTAAAAATGTGTGGTAGCTCGTATATATGATGTTTTAAACTTACAGAATACTTTTCTCGTAATGTGTATTATCTCCACTTGTAATAAAGTATCATCACTATACATTCGACAATTGTTTCGTAGTTTGATTGTACTGAATCCTTTCAAAATATTTGCATTTCGAAAACCCATGGAAACAGAAAATGTTTGTGAGGGATATATCATTGGGTTTTGTCCGTTTGAAGAATTTAATTCTGGAGACATAACCCTGAAGTGTTCTAGAACTCATGATAGTCATCTGAAGAATAAATTTTCAGAGGATCACTCCAATATTGATCGAATACTTCTAGAAAATGCCCAAACAATGCTGCAGACAATTGTGAATGACACAGACAAAAAGATTCAGAAGCATTTGGAAATGGTACAGCCAGAATTAGATGAAAAGATTCAAAGAGCCATTGAAAAGACTGAAGAAATTATAGAATCCAAAAATGTTGATAGTTTTACGGATGTATTGCCACTTTTACGTATACATGGGCAGTTATGCGATTTGGCCGAAAAAGACAAAGGATCTTCACCTTACTCGGTCTGCACAAATTGCAGTGCCTTTAAAGAAGCAGATGAATGTGTCCACGGATTCTGTCAAAATTACCTTAAGGCAAGGGAAATATTAGACACACTGAAAGATAAGTTAAATAAATAATTCGTAGGATGGTTGATTAGTTGAAAGTTTATATCTTTTATTCTATAAAACAGAAATTCAATTAACAACTATCATTTAAGCTTAAACAACAGGTATGAACATTCTTAGTCTGGGATTCATTTGCCATTTTCGATCCAATTGCTATATCAGTATCATTAGTCAATAAAAACCAGAGGGTATATTATTATGGTTCAACAGCTGTAATAAGCATCTATCTTGATTATTTTTTAAAAAGTATACAGGACCTACAAAAATACTAAACTTTTAAAACAATTTATAGATCTTGAATATGTCTTATGGCCGATTCTATGATAGCATCATCCATCCTATTTATGCTGGGAACTATAGTTTTTGCCTCATCTGTGGTCTGAGGCAGAAGGGATGCTAATGAAGAAATCTCTTCACCAGTAAATCCGAATCCAACCAAAGCAGATCTTAGGTGTTCTACCTTATTTCTGTCCTTTATTCGACCAAACTTATCTGTATATTCAAAAGTATTTTCATAAATCTCATAGGAAGCCGATTGGGTGTTTGTATATCGTTCTCTGAGCGGACTGAGTAAATGATATGCTTCGGAAACTGTAATTGGATACTTAGCTTCATTTTTATTAACTTGCATGGGTTGAAAGAAATTGAAAAATAAGTTTTACAAAAAAGTAGATATTATAGAGGGGTGTTGCTATACAGGTTAAGAATACCGGTACCATTACTTGTAAATGGAAAATTATTCTCTAATAAGTTTTACAGACTTATCTCGTAATTAAGGTAGTGTCTTATTCTCTAGAGTTATTGTATCTATTCCAACTTCAATAACATTCTATTCATTGATGATTACAAGATACCATACCTGAGTATTGACTGCTTTAATAAGTAATATGTCTTTCCTTACATAGAAACTGGAATCTCAAGTTTCGTTGCTGAGATAATCGAGAATTTTATCAAAATTTGCTCCTAAATGATATGGCAAAAGATACATACAAAAGAATTTGTCGATCTTCGTGAAACTCTTTTTAGTGGACAAGTATTTCAGTTTGAAGAAATCAATCCGGATGAATTTGCTGGTGTTGTGGATGGAATGCTTTTGGTGCTTAAACAAGAGGACGAAGACATTTTATATTTGGAATTCCAGGCAAATATTTCCTATGAAAGCCAAGAATTGAAACATTCCCCAGAGATGTTAAAGCATACCGTAGAAAGCTTCCTAAATCTATCCATTAGTCCTTTTTTAGAAAATAGGAAGAAAGGTCTAAGATTCTTAACAAATGATTTCTATTCAACCCTATTCTCTTTTATTTGCAGCTCTAATAACAACATTAAACGGATTTCTAGTATGGTCAATTATCTATACACCAAAGGACCTAGAATTTTCTATAAAAATCATGTTTTCCATTCGTTTCCCAATGTAAAGGCCTTAGTGGGAATAGAAAAGGAGCTTCGGGAAAATAAATTTGGGTACAGATCAAAATATATCGTAGAATCTGCAAAATACATTCTGGAAAACCTTCAAGTGTTCAACAGGATTCTAGAGGTTTCAAAGTCTATGCATTCTCCCACAAAAAAGGAATATATGGAAATACGCTCAGAGCTATTGCTGCTGAAGGGAGTCGGAAGAAAGGTCGCAGACTGTGTTTGTCTGATTTCTCTTAGATGCTTCTATGTGGTACCCATAGATACGCATGTTCTACGATATTCCCGTGAGAAATTTTCCATTCCTATAAAATCACTAACTGACAAACATTATGATGAGATTCAAGGTAGATGGATTGGGGAATTTGGAGATTATGCTGGAATAGCACAGCTTTATGCATTTAAATTGCTTGTTGATACTCAACCAGGCAGATCAAGAGCCTTACATACCAAGCTTGAAAATTCAAAAAGCCAATCTCATAGCTCCATGGGTTAAAATCATTGTTAGTTGCAAAAATCTCTCATGGTAGTGAATATACCTCAAGTGATTACATCTCTATCAAGCTGCCATCAATAAAATAAATATTCTAAAACCAAAAAGTCAATGCAATTGGAAAAAGGATGATTGATTTTGTTTAACTATGTAACAGATAAAATGTAAAGTTCACTTACTCTTTGAAACAAAACAACTTTGCCACTTATATTTTGCCACATCCTTGCATATTTTATTTGTTTTAAAATATTATATTCTTTTGTTGGTTTCAATTGTTATTTTTTGAAACCCCATGAATTTAGAAATTCTCAACCAAATTGTTATCGACCAGCTATCTCCAAAGCCAAAACTAAGATGGGGTGTTTTTTTCTCTATTTTATTATTGTACTTGGTCAGAGTTTGGATAACCAATTCACACCAAATTATTACTTACTGTGTTGGTGTGTATTTTATACACGGATTCATACTCTGGGCAACACCAAAGGGCCAAGCAATTCCAGATCCATTTGCAAATGATGAAGATGAGGATGACTATAACCCTAGCAATATAAGCAACGATCTACGCCCATTTATACGTAACCTGCCAGACTATTCATACTGGCTTTTCTGTATGAAAACGATAACTATATCTTTTTTTCTAACGTTTTTTTCCTTCACCGATATCCCTGTATTCACTCCCATTTTAGTAGTATATTTGGTGTTAATGGTATTTGCTACTATCAATAAGCTCTACGCCCACTCTAAAAAATACCATTACAATCCATTTTTCCAGCTGAAGAAAGGAGGACAGTTCAAGGAATAACAGAATTTCTTTTAAATAAATATATTAATGCTAATCTGCGCAGGATAAAAATTTTTTACGAATAAGGTGTAACCATTGCAATGGTTACACCATCATTTGCCCATTTCAGAGATTAAAATACAGTCGATAATATACAATATTTCTCAATAAGAAGCAATAATAAATGATCGAATAAATCATATGCCAGTAAGTATCATTAGATTCCTCTCTTAAGCATAACCAGAGTGGATTGGTATGTTTAGTTTTGTCCTAAAATTTTCTATGTTTGGTAATTGCTTTATCTATTCTTTACATTAAAATCCTTTTCTGATGCTAATTTCCTGCCTATTGCATTGACTCATTTCATGAAGGATCCCATCCATTGTCTTTTTGAATGTAAAATCGTCTGGAATCATATATTATCGTCCACAACACAGTACATATAGCAACAAAGGATATTTATGAGACGTTTATTCTTCAATTCATCAAATAGGCTGGTGGTATAACATTTACCCAGAATTAAAAATTTTGTAGAAAATTGTCCCTCAAATGGAAAAAATCCGGCTGAAAGTTAATAAGCAAGAAATTAACGATAAGATTTTACTTTCAGATTTTTTAGAAGAATATTTTAATAATTTTTACTCGGAAATGTCAATATTTGGGGAATATTTTTCGGTTCAAGAATATACAAATCGAGTTAAATTTGTGGATTTTATTTCCAAAAAAATAAATGACTTGGATAGACTTATTCTGGTGATCAAGGCATTTTACTACTATGAGGATTTTTTGGCAGAGGTGAGAATTGTTAATGACTTCAATATCTTCCATCAAAACATTGTAGAGATAGCAGATTTCCTGGCAAGTGTCTTTGAAAGTATGAAAACCAGTTTTATTCCCTCACCAGACATCAATTTTTCCTTACAAACTAGTCTACACCCTGATTATACGTTGAGTGAGGCTGCATTCAATAGACATGATTCCTTTAATCCTATCAGTGATGACCCTAATCAAATTCCTGAAATTGATTATAGAGAAATCCAAACACTAATAAAAATATATTTGATCAGAGAGGACATTTCATCAAAAACTTTTGTATACTCATTAGAGAACGATATCTTAAAAATCACATCACTTAACTTGGAGTTCCATATGAAGCTGTATGGGCTGGTTTCTAGCCCCATTTGGAAACTTCATGATGTCAAAGTCAATTCACTTCAGTCGAAGCAGTATTTAATGGCTTCATTTGGGGCACCTGATGCACATTTAGTCTGTAGAATTTGTAAATTTATAGAGTTTTATGAAAATCGTAAGCGGGCTTGGGAAGTATTTTCAATGCTGGAAGATCCCACGGGCTACTTTCAGAATTTCAGTGGATCAATCAATGGCACCAAAGTTGTTGGAATTCTCTCGTCAACTGGGAATTTCAAATTAACAAAAATAGTTAATTCTGGTACATTTGAAATAGATGATGTTGATAGTCTGCTATCGCAACCTGAACCAAAGAGACTTATGAAATCATTCATTGAAACCCCTCAGAGTTTATTTATTAAACAGGGACATAATTTTTCCTTCAATACAGAGGATGTATTTTGGCGATTTCCCAGAAATGGAAATACCTTATACGTGGGAAAGAATCCAAATTTTAGAAATTGTTTCATGTTGAAGTTTGCAGTCATTGAGGATATGCTTCAAATTGTGAACTTTGAGCAAAATATTGAGTCAACACACGATTTAACATCCTATATTTTGGAAAAATTCATAGAGTTTAATAGTCATTTGCTCAGACTATTCTACGGAATTACACAATACAACATTCCTGCAACATTTGCAACTGCAGGAGATGGTACCAACCGATACTTTATTGCAACTAAATTTGTTAAGGTTTATTTTGACAAAAAATATTTTGTAGAATCTTGTCCATCAAACACAGTCGGTCAGAACTCTCTATTTAATTCGTCCAGCCTAGAAGATACGATAAATAAGGTGTTATTGATACATCTTCAAAATATTATCCAAAACGTGAAGATAAATAATAATGTAGAGGGCGAGATCCTATCTTTTGAATGGAATGACATTGTTCATGTTACAATTACAGATAGAATCACCACCAACTTGACTCTCCTAACCGAAGATATTGGGAGTCTTACTTTGATAGAAGCATTGAATTTCATCAAATATTTCGCCATTTTTTATAAAAATAATAATATTCCCTCGACAAGTAGCAGCCATACCATATGCTTTGATTTCACGGATACTCTATCCGAAAATTGCATAATCAATTTTGAACCCAAGCCATTTTCATTAGAAAGTATTTTTGTAGAGAAACCTCCATGTTCAAACAATGAATGCATTACTATATCTGGGCGCAAGACACTTGAAAATATCCAATATTCAAATAATGAAATTAATCATAAAGAGTTTCACAGATTATACCTTAGGAACCGATTCCATTGCATTAAAAAATTCATTCAGAGAAAATTGGGCGGGAATGCCCATTCATTTGAGGTTGATTTTAGTGATGATCAACGTGTTGCATTAACTCAGAATAATATTGGATATTTCAGCTCTATGGATCATGCATTCAATAGAAATGTTTCTAATAAGCTAACTACCTGTCGTAACTTCAAATACTTTCTGAAAAGCACAGTAAATGAACTACAAAACCATTTAGAACCATAAGAACATAAGGAGGATGTTTACTTCAAAAACTCAAGGAAATCTATTAAAAACCAGTATGGGTGTAATGCCTGTTAAGAAATAAAAACCCTCTTTTTTGATAGTAGATACTTGTAATAACTGTATGGTCTATGCCTATTCTAATTATTTGTAAAATAAAGGCACCTGGACTTTGGTTCCTCTTCTCCTAAATAATTTTTAATTCTAACTACCCTTATGGATCTGAAAGATATTTGCTATCTCTGTGTATGTGACACAAACAACACCATTTATTATGAAATGAATTTTGGCAATATCGATTCGTCAGAGATCATCGAGAAGTGCAAGGAATCAATTTCAATTTACAAAGAAATGACACTTTTTGTTGAAACCAAACATACTTCACAGAATGTTAACATAAATATTATTCTTTTGGCAGATAAAGAATCAAATGAATTATTTGTCAAGCAAGCATTTGACAATTTTGTAGTTGCTTTGGATAGATTCATGAAAAACTGGAGTATTTCGCGAATTGAGCAAAAGTATGATCAGATTGTATCGTTGAGCAATGAATTTCTTTACAATGGAATCATTCTGGAGGATAATGCAGATGTTTTGTCGAAAAGACTCCAAAAACGAACATTTGAAAATATCGGTGGAATGAAGGTTAACAAAGGATTTGCATCGCTTTTAGGGAAAGCAGCCAAATCTTTAAAAAAAGGACTAAAATAAAACTGTACAACTGATATGTAGCTTTTATGAAACAACTAATCGATAGATTGAAAAACTGTTAAAGTTTAGTGTGTATTGTATATATAGCCTTAATCTGTTAATTCTTCTTGTATAAAGCATGTTTGTTCTGTTAGATATACAATTCAGAATTGGCTCATAGCCATTATTCAATGAAATTTTCATGTTCTACAATAGGGAGATTCTGTCTTCTTTGAAAGTAGTCCTGGAGTTTAATTTAATGATTTCAGAATGATCCAAGATATTTCGTTGATAACTACCCATTGTTAAAACAAATAGCCAATCGTCCAGTAGAAAGTTTGTAATCTCGCGTTTTCAAAATGCTAAGCCAATTTGTATGGAACAATCGTCTACATCTGTTTTCACAAGGATATATTTTATGAAATTTTTGTAAAAATTTTTTTAATCGTTTTAGCCCACATGTTTAGATTTAGCAAAATAGATTATTCCAAAACCAGTATTAAGGAATTTAGAGTTCACGGTAGTAAGCGCCCATCAGAAAACGAACCTGCTCCACAAGTTTATGTGTCTACTATTTTTGCTAAAAATACAGTTATTGCAAGATCGATATTTTTCAAACTTTTGTCCAAACAGCATAAAATTAAGTCTTCTCACGGAGAAATTCTGAAAATAGAGGAAGTAGAGCAGGATAGTGATTTTGTTATAAAAAACTATGGGATTAGTTTTATTTACAGGACAAGAACAGGACTACAGAATGCTTATAAAGAGTTTAGGCATGTGAATACAGTTTGTGCAATTTCAGCTCTTCATCAGGAATTTGGATCGAGACATAAGGTGAAGCATACTGACATCTACATTATTAGCATCAAGAAATTGGCTGACAATGAAGTTACGAAACCAAAGACTCTTACATATGCTGGTGCAGATGTTATGTATCCAGTATTCCTTAAGATATCCAATACTAACAAGACATTTGTTCCAACTACTCAGAATATTCTTGAATAAATGAATATTTATTACTTATTTATGTGGTTTTAGATATTTTGCCGCTGTAGGTTGTTCGTCGCATGTGGTGAAGGTCTTTAAATATTAAAAGTGATTTGTTTTATTAATATTCGAATTCTTGCTTCAGCATCTATTGAAAGTTTGCTGTTAAATATATTTAAAATATAATGATTAATTACTGTATCTCACAGATAATTTATTATTTTCAAACCCCTTATGGAGAAAGACTATTTTATGATTTATCCAATTCATATTGACTCCTCTAAAAGTCTCAATAAAGGTAGAAAGTATTCAAAGACCAATTCGGTAGATTCTCCTAAATGTACTGAGATAAAGAATGCCCTTGATAAGTTAAGAATAGAATATTTGTTTGAAACTGATAAAAGACATCCACAAGATTTGGATATAAAAGGAAGGTATAAGATTAAAGATAAAGATAGGAGAAATATAATAAAGAGCTTAGTTAAGGCCATTGATGACCAAAGAAAAGCCAAGAAGCTTTCTGAGAATGCGAACAAAGTTCCAAACTTGTTGGAATTAATTCCGAGAAAGAAGAAAAAGAAAGGTAAAAAATAACCGGATGATTGAAAATAAAGGATTATTTGCGATAACTTTATGTGTTTTTGAAAAGAGATCTTGTATTCCCACTAGGATTTTACTATGTATGGACTTTATGCCATAGATTTCTCAAACAATGTTCAGTTATTAATACGAGTAACTATAAAATGAGAATTATTTATATATTGCAAAATACAATTATACAATGCTTTCGAATGCTAAAATTCACGAACTAACCATCCTAAAGTGGATTAAAAATGCACAAAATATGTGAATTGGTACGTAATTATTTTATTCACTCAATGTAATCAAATGTTACATATTTTCTCAAAACTTCAGGAACGATAATCTTTAGACCATCCTGATAATTCTCCACAACGCAGCAAAGTGTTCTTTGGATAGCACAAAGTGTAGAATTCAGCATATGAACAAACTGGGGTTTTTCATTTGCCTTTGTAAACCCGTAATAGACATTGAGATTTCTAGACTGATAATCCGTACAGTTACTGGCACTGACCAGCTCTCTATATTTATCTGCATTGGGGAAAAATGCTTCCAAATCATATTTTTTAGATGCTGCATCATTCATCTCTCCTGACGATATCAAAACCACCTGATAGGATAAGTCTAGGGATTCATAGAACTCACGACTTATGTTCAACATCTGATCATGATACATTTCGGATTCGGAAGGCTTACAAATTAAAAACTGCTCGATTTTTTCAAATTGATGCACCCTAAATATTCCTGCATTGTCTTTACCATAAGCACCTGCCTCCTTTCTAAAGCAGAGTGATTCCCCCGCATAAATCTTGGGCAGATCAAAATCTGTTAATCTCTTATTCATAAAAAGCGCTGTTAAAGGTTGCTCAGATGTGGCTATAAGATATAGATCATCTTCTACTTTATAAAGTTGGTCATCGAAATCATTCAATTGAGCAGTAGCCCCCATAACTTCTCTTCGAAGCATTACAGGTGTTTGTATAAATGTATAGCCTCTCACATGCAAAAAATCAATGGCATAGTTTTTAAGCGCATTTGCCAAAAGCGCCAACTTCCCCTCAAGATAATATCCCCTATGTCCAAAAACATCAGCCCCTGCGGCAGAATTAGTAAAAGGTGCCATTAATTCTGAAAAACTAAATTTTTTCGATTTGAGGGATCTCTTCATTTCATAAGAAGAAACTGTAATGTTACCATCATCTGTCTTATGAATAGGTACACTACTATCCAGTATATTACCTACAGTTGGCAACAAAGACATGATTTCCCCGTCTAATTCATCGATTCTTTCCTTAAGTCTCAATTGTTTATCCTTTATGTCAAAATTCTCAAACTGGGAAATAATTTCCTCAATAGTTTCATCAGGCTTTTTGTTTTTAATCATTTTTTTAATTTCCTTCTGGTTCAAATTCATTTCCTTATTTAGTTTCTCCCATTCAAATCTTGTTTTTATCCTTTCACTATCAAGATTGTAAATTTTGTCGACAACAGCTTCGTCCTTGAATCGGTTCTTTTCACTTTCACGAATAACTGAGCGCGTTTTATCATCACGAAAAAGCCCAATATCCAGCATGGGTGAAATTTTTAGCAAAGTTTTCTAAACCGATTGAAACAATGAATTGTGTGCACAGGATTAAAAACCATTCAAACATCGGGACAATAGCTATGCATGCAGTCAAAACAATGAAAAAATTATAATATTTGCCTGGTAGATGGTTGTTTGTTTAATATTATTTCTTAGCCCCAGAGCTTTTTGAAGTTTAAGACAAATTACTCAATAATTATCTATATAACTCCAATGGGGCCGTTCTTGCAGAAGTGCTATTGGATTTGGTAATATTGATAAGATGTTTGATGAGAATCTACTTTTATAACACCATATGACCAGGAAATCACCTAAAATTAATTTATTATATTGGCCTTAAATTTAAACTGTAATCTAATTATTATGGCAGTTCTTAAATGGAGTGGATGCGTTATTATACACAAAGATTCCTGAAATGCAGTCTCCTTTTATGAGAAAAAACCTTTCTCCTTCATAAAAAACAACATTCATATGCTCATCAAAGCCAGATATTTTTCCTTTATGGCATACCGTGGAATTTCTTTCGAGTAGTATTACTTCCACTTCATTTTTATAATACTCAAATATTTGTTCTAATGGGAATAGTGTCATTTGGTAGGAGAAACAAGGGCATGCGATTTTGGAATCCCATAATTCCTCAATTATTTTGTAATATTCTGATATCCCGAATCAATACCTGGCTTAAATTTCATATTAACCATCTGCCTCCTAGTATTATAATAGTTCTCTAGTTGATCTTTAGTGTAAGTTCATGCTAATCATGAGCATGTAATAAATTTATCAAATGTTTCAACTATTTATATTGTTTATATTCAAATATACTGTTTGGTTGGTCACGATCAACAGGTTGGTGTAAAACTCATTGGATATTTGGAGTGAAATTTAATATATTAAAAATCTAAATCCAACCAGCATTGTATATTAACTATGATACACAGAACCTTTTTAGAAAAAACATATCCACTATTGTGTGATGAAAAGCTTTAACTAAAGCAATATATGTCATAATGACATATTTATTCATTTCCCATTTCTAATTCTTCAATTCTTAACTTTAGTGCTGCAATCTCCTTTGTATATTTTCTTCTTATCTTAGATATTTCGAGTGAAGCATCAACATTTATTTTATTACTTTTTAATTCCTGAATTGTCAGGTCAGACTCTAATAGTTGCCTTTGATAAAATTCTGTGTTCTTCTGTAGCTCAACCATATTGGCTTCTAAATCAAAAATATATTTGTTTTTAAGATCAATCTCTATTTTTAGATCAGATGTTAGTTGACTAAGCTTCCCATGCTCCACTTCTTTTGCTTTATAGATTGACTCAGTAGCAACTTTTTCATTCATAACCTTATCAATAATCTGATTTAGTCGTTGGATATCATCGATTCTTTGTGTTTCCGTTTCTACAAGCTTAAGCTTATAATTCTTTCCAATTTCTGAAAAGACTGTATTCAACTTCTGGATAATCTCCTTCATATCCTCAAATTCAATTTTGGCATTTTCCAAAAGATATAAATAATTCCGTTTAATAACTATACCAATATTTTTAATTTTATCGACTTCATTCAAAACTCGTTTGTATTGTAGAGAGTGCATATCCAATTCGATTTTCTGGTGTGAGATTTTTGATTCTAAGCACTGTTTTTCTTTGATCAGCAGACTATTCTCTTTAGTTAGAAATTCCAATGACTCCAAATTAATTTTATTTTCATTCCTTAAGTTTGTTTCAATAATTTTAAAATCTTCCAAATCTCCATTTTTCAACAAAACTTGCTCGAGTGCGTCCTCTTTTTCCTTAGTTAGTGTATCTATGAGAATTTCTTTGCTATTCTTGTCATCCTTTAAATTATCGATTAACATATTCTGCAATACTCTTTCATTTTTCAGCACTGAAACACTCTCCCTTAGTGTATCTATTTCACTTTGAAGAAAATGCTGTTTGTTTGTCCTTAGCTGAATGTCTTTATATAATTGCCCATGAATATTTGTGATTTGAGTAATTAAATTTTCAACCTGATCAAAATGCATCCAAATTTGTTGGATTTGTAGATTGAATCTTGCAAAATTGAATTCCATCTCTTTCATGTTTCTGTCAGTGCATTTTTTGAAAAAATCTTCAATTTTTTTTAACTCGAAACAATACCTTTCAGTATTTAAAATATTCTGTGAATTCATCTCCATATTTTTAGAAATGATTTTCTCAAAAACCTCTTTGATATTGTCGATTGAAAGAATATTCTCCAAGTCAAGGCAAATCTCTACCAACTGTGATGCAAAGATAGTAATATTTTCCAGTTTTAAATTATGCTGAGTTAAATTACGTATTATGGGTTTTGATACCTCTGCATCCATAGAACCAGTGTGATTTATGGTATTATTACCATATTCAGAGTTATTAGCTTTTATTTTACAATCTTCTAAATTCGCCTCATCACCCAATTTTAATTTGGATTCATCTATTAGCATCTGATAAGAATGTAAAGTTGAATTAGCCAGATCTTCAGCATAGCTATCTATACTGGTCTGCAGATCATAGTTGTCTGGATTCCTAAATTTAACTTTAATGGTATTTTTTGGATCAAATACATCACTTTTATTTATTGAATGAAACTCCTCGGTTATTTTTGGCATTTGGTCCAGGCTGTCTGAATTATCTCCCATGGAATTTACTCCCTCCATCTTTGAATAGTCTGCAACAGATAAAAGCTCTACAACCTCATTAGAAAATGAATCTTCCTGGGTCAAGTCCATCTTATCATCAATAAATCCATTGTCTGATTCTTCAAAACCATACACCTCTTCTATAACCATATTATCAGAATAAATAATATTTTCTTCTGCATCTGGCACTTCAATCTGAGCCATGTCTGAATAATTTGGTGATTGACCAGTAGAATCTATCGAGAAAGCAGTTTCCTTGGAGACATCATTTAGAATATTTTCAAAATCAACATTTCCATAGTCGGTCAAAACATCTTTCAAATCTTGTTGAACGGGATACTGTTTAGCAAATTCAGTGTTATCTAGTTTTTCTTCTGAAAGCTTACTTCTTTTAGATGAAGCATCATTTACAACTGTCGGTGGTTTAATATGTCTTTTTGATGAGTTGGAAGTATGGTTATTTAATTTATTATCACAGGATGCCACAGAATTTCGTTCACAATATTCCATAGGGAAAGAATGTTTTACAAGCTCTGTAGAGTTCAACGATAAAGTGCCGTTGTATATGCCATCTTTATTAGTTGCCAAACAAATATTTTCCTTTTCTGATATTACAACAGGAGAATTTATAGAATCACACTTGGATGGCAAGAGAGATGATTTGTTGTATGCCATGGCATTCTGAAATAACATCATTGTGGAGTTTATTTGATCAATCGACTCTGTACTGGGACTTTCACCTTTCAACAGGGTTGCTATTGGCAATGAATCCATGTCTTGGAAGGACAAATTGTTTTCTACAATAGTTTTGTGGGATATTATACTCATAACGTATTTGGACTGCACAGAACCACAATCTTCAATTTCGTGGGATAGTTCTTTTTTAATAGTACTATCACTGGTTTTACACAATTTTGTATTTGTCCTTTCTTTTTTATATCTTTGCCTAGTAAGGAATTGCTGCAAAGAAATCGATCCAGTTAAGAATTTTCTTCTAAACATTGGGCATAAATTTTTTAAAGAAAAAAAGGCGGAAAACATGACAAATTTGGATTGTTTTTGGAATGTACAATCTCCTGGGCATTTTTAATCCTTCCCATTCGTGGTAGTAAAGAAAATAAACATGAAAGGAGCATGTCATTGTATTGAGATGAGTAATTGTTAACAGAACAGTGTTTGAGGGCACACGAGATTTTTGTCCAGCATATAGACCACTTTATATTACGCTTATATGATTTGGCTTAGTAATATGTGGAAGAGTTGGCTTTTGAATCCCCTAAATGGCAGATAATTTAAAAAAGCTACAAATTCTATTTAATGAAATCCAGGAGGTTAAAAATTCTCAAAACAAACCAATAATCGACAGAGCAGTTAAAGTTGTAATGCTAGATGACTCAATCCTAGATATTATTAATTCTATTTTGCTGTGTAGGAAGAGCTCAATTCCACACAAAATATTGGACTTTTATCGAAAAATTATACTGCAATTACTGGATAAAGGCCAAAAACCGATTATTGTGAAATGGCTCAAGTATATAATTTTTTTTACAGCATCAAAGAGTATTAAGGCCAGAAAAAACTCACTTCAACTAATAAATACTTTGCTGGAGATGGCCTCTGGAGATGATGGATTTTTCAGCAGTGACTCTGATGGCCTTCAAAAAGTAACTGAAAGATTATTCGATAGAGAAAAAACAGTTAGGAGAGAAGCCTTAAAAATATGCCTGAGATATCAAAATTGTAAGCTAAATGAAAAACTAACGGTTCAAGATACACTAAAAGATGTTGTAAGATATGATGCATTTGTAGAAATTAGGAAAATGGGTCTTATAGGAATAGAAGCTAATTCCGGTACTATAAACTGTATTTTAGAAAGATCTATCGACACAAATGTAAAGATTAGAAAAGTGTTTTGGAGCAAGGTTTTACAGATTGATTTGGCGAGCTTACAAAGTTTTCAGAGAATATTTTTAATGAAAAGAGCAGCTCTCGAGAGAGAATTCGATGCAAAATCTATATTTACAACCATAATCAGGCAGTATTCGGTAGAAGAATTTTCTGAGCTTTTTTATTCAAAAGAGCCAGAGTATTCAGAGTATATTAGTATGTTTTTGATCAACTCTAATCAAATATTTTCTCTTGATAAATTTACATTAGTCCACACAAACTTCTTGAATATTTATTACAAATTTGTGGAGAATACATTTGGAAGAGATAGCTTGAAACTAATGGATCTGGATAAGTTTTTGAAGGTTTTATATGAGCATTGTGGAGCTTCGATTAATGCACTAGATAAGGATTTAATTGAAGAGGATGAATCTGAGATAATTAGAAATCTTTTTAGACTGCTTGAATTCTATGATATTTTCACAGAGACAGCGAAAAGAAATGTTCTATCCATTATCAAAAAACTATTGACGATTTGCCACCTGAAAGAAATTATAGAAGAATCTATCATCTTGGCCAAGCGCATCTGTCCAAATCAACTGGTTGCTTTCATTGGATCCATTATTAAAAACACGTTAGGTAGTCCTATCTGTCTACTTATTTCGGAATATGCAATGAAACATATTGACATGTACGAAGCCGAGAGCAATATTCATGATGCAATCATCAATGAAATAGTATTGCCAAATATTGAAGAATCTTTAAATATCATTTACTGGTATCTAATGAAAAAAGATTCCGAAAATATTTTAGAGGTATATCTGAGCAACTTCTCCAATTCTAAAATCGTAGAGGGGTGTGTTGATCTAGTTATCTGTGGAAGGCTCGATATTGGTAGAATAGTATACTTTTTTGATGATAACAATGAAAGCCTGGTTGTTCCCATTACAAAATTGCTACTTTCAAACAAACTTATCAGCCAAGAACATGTTAAAAGATTACTAATAAGCTTTTATACCACTGAGACATCATATATCCAGCAATATCTGACAGTATTTTTTTATGAGTATTTTAAAATTAATTCCAGTATTTTAGTGGAAATATTTGTAGATATTCTAAATCTTATTGAAGGCAATCAGCACATATTTATAGATCAGACAATTTACTGGATTTCCAATGATCCACTAGGAATATCACATATACAAGGCCTGTACTTTAATATATCTTTATACATTCTAACCAACTTCGATCATCTTACAAACAAAAAATATTTATTTGAAATGTTAGAAAAAATTTCTGTTGGGAATAATTGGGATGCAACTTTGATCAAAAAGCTAATATATATATTGGGTCAAATTGCTAGAAAACAGCCAAAAGAAGATGTCCAGAGCATTTTACAGACGCTGGTGCTTATTGATGATGGCATTCCATTGACCGAAATAGAGTTTGAAAATCTGAAATCATATCTAGACAAGCCAAATTATTGACATTCTATGCATTAGTAAGCTCAGAGGATTGTATTGCTTGGAAAAACTTTCCACAATTTCAGATGATGTGAAAAGTATATTTATTGATTAGTATAGGTATTACCCAATAGTGTCATTAATTTTACAATAACTATTGATAGGTTTACAAAAGTGTAAATTATTGAAATAATAGGTAGTTAGTGAACACATCAAAATTGAGTAAAATAGTTATTCTAAATTCTTTAAAAATTTTCGCCCATGAGTCCGGAAATTAGAAAGGTTATTGAGTTGATGAAGAAGGCATATGAACAGCCGATTCTACTCCATCTTTTACATATGAACTTGGTGGTGGTTTTGAAGAAATCAAATGTTTCATATGAAATCCATGATGACTGGTCGAAAATCATACTATATTCTGCATCTCCCAATGGATTGCCACAGCAAGGCCTAGAAACTAAAATCCTTCGCTTTATAAAAAGAATTCGCCCTCCATTTAAAAATAGCAGTGAAAAACTCAAATTTATATTGATTTGCTATTATTGTCTCAACCGACCACCACATTTAATCAATCATCTTCTGATTTTTGAAATGGTTTCAAATTTTTTGGGAATCTCCAGTTACTTTGACAGCTTGATTATTAAAATACTTACAAAAATCACTACTGCAGACAATGTGGTGTATTCATTTGAAAAAAATCCAAGGCTCTCTAAGGATAGTCTTGAACGAATGGTTGAAATCCTTTCTGGTCAATCTTTGAGTCCATTGAATCAAATAATTTCCCTTCCCTGCTATATTCAAAGCAATCTACATCCACCAAGTTTAGAATTTGTGGATATTCAGCCAACAATGACGAGTTATAAAGTGTTGGAAATTATTTACATGTTTATTCGGCACACCAGAAACCCTAGTATAATTTCAAAGATCCTGCCCAGCCATCCAGATTTTGAGAATGGTCTGATAAAATTCTCAGAATGCCATTTTACCCTTATGTACGATTGCACATTCAGGATAGATGATTGTCTAGTAGAAGATCACGAGATTTTTGAAAAAATTCGAGAAAGTTTTTTGAGATCTCAAAACAAGCCGAAATTTATCTCGGAAATTATTGAATTTGTGGCATCATTAAAATAATCACTTACATGCAATTCTAATGAAGAAGATTTTAACCGCATTTGATTTATTATCTAGCTACCTTTGGAACTGATTAGGTTCTTTTTGATAACTTCCATTACAAACCATTAACAATAAAGCATCTGTATTATATAAGACTTCTCTATATACATTTCTACAACTTGATCCCCACCAATAAGTTTATTTTTTTGAAAAAATTGTTCTAACTCTCTGAATCACGCATTAGTTGTTACTAATAAACTCTCTTTTTTATTTGCCCATGTTTTTGAAAGAGACGGCAGAAGTTTTACTTCGAGTAAAGGACATAGGAGATGTGTATGCAAATATACTAAATATTTCTACAACGAAGATATTCCTAACAAATGTCTTCGTGATAAAACTCTCCCCAGCTGTTTTTCCTGAAATGTCTCTTAATCGTGATTCTATTATTAGTTGTGTAAGAAATTCTGAGCCAAAAATTGCAGATATGAAATCACAAGATCTCATTAAGCTTGTGCAAATAAATCATTCTCGATACGGGGTAATTGCTAAAGCAGAATTGGAAAAAAGACAAAAGTTATCTACTGTAGACAATAGCTCTATTGGTCTGGGCATCAATTGTTCTAGTAATGGAAAGATGAATGATCTGTCTGCCTCCAATGGATTAAATTCAAAAACTGGATTCAATTATGTAGCAGTTGAAAATAAAAAGTACATAGCAAGTAATATGGAGAAGCATATTACTACCGACAAAGCAACAAAGGATGCCAGAAGAAGCGCTATTCCCGATAGCCAAAAGATTGAAAATAAAGCATCTCAAGCGAAAAGACCAGGTACATCTTCTGTGAAAGACGAACCTCTAAGACATCAAACTTATCAAAAGTCTCCAAAATACGAAGAACCCCAAGGTCTTAACGGGAGAAAATTGAATGGTAAAAAAGCAGAGTATCTCCAAAACAAAGAATCTGGTATTTCATCATTATCCACAGCAATTAATGGGGGAGATGGTTCAAAGAAATGTGATGAGCCCGTTCAACTAGCCACCTCCAAAACACTTGAAAAAATTGTCAATAATGAATTGGGAGGAGATAAGTTGGACGAGATTGAAAGAGAGATTAAAGAAGCTGGTGGTACTTGCAACTGGGGGCAAGTTTCAGAGCTGATGTTTCAGAAAAAGAAATTATTAGATGAGTTGAATCAAACAGCACATTCACAAGCTATAGGTAGTAATAGTAATGTTTCTTGCAATATCAATCATAGCACGAGCATACAGGAATCAAATAAGGATAAGATTCATGAAACTAAAAAAAGTCCAAAAGTGGAAAAATATAAAAAGATGCTCAAACCTCATCCATTAACAGAGATTCCCTCTGATAATATCCATAGTGAACAGCAAACAATTCTAAAGAATAGTTCGTCCATAAAATATGAGGAGGACAGCTTGAATGAAAAAATTACCTCATTTAACGGAATAGAATCATCTACAGCAACAGAAGATATTTCCACTACTCTAAATAAGAAACCAGTATCAGGTGGGAGAATTCAGTTTACTTCAAACCTTATATTCCAAAGTATTTTCCAATGTTTGAATAGCATTGAAAAGAAATTCAGGTCTGATAAAAAGGGTACTTTTATATGGGGTGAAGGCCCACTAACTTCTTCCATTTCGGAAAAAATGAAACGAGAACGGCTATTACTAATAAAGTCATCGAATTTTGGAAGTAACAATTCAGGTAGAAAAATTGTGTCTTCCGATACTAAAGTACATTCATCGTCTCCTGCGCGTAAGAATTATGTTTCGAAGAACAAAGCTAATGAATAATAGTGTGCTGAATAAATTTATTATAGATATAATCAAAAGTATTTGTTTCGGCTCTACCAGAATCGAATTGTAACGAAATATGGAATCAAAAGATTTTTGAGTTTGCATGATTTACTTCAACTATTCCTAATTGGACAAAAATACTATTTAACTTGTGAATTTATTATTGATACGAACTATTATTTTTGTTAGTTGTTATTTCTTCAAATTTACATTTAAGCAACTTTACTGTTTTATCCATCTCCCCAAGAATATCTACATTGCCTAAATTTAATTTATATGTCTCAACGAAAGTATTAAATTCACGGACGGAATCATTAAAATGGTCCTTCACATCTTTCTTTCCACTAAACTTTTCAATTTTAGATGCCATTTCCAAGAATTGTTCCGTCATGATTTTAGCTGATGGAATAGAAATATGGCCTAAGTCTTTCAAGGGATGGGGAATGGAATGCGTATGCTGCATTTGCCCGGCATTCCTAAGTTCCACAATCATCATCTTCATTTCTTGAGGCAAATCATTAAAAAGTGTGTCTTTAGTAAAATTTCTATTCATAAGGGCAAAATGGATGAACAAATCATTAAATATCCCATTTGAAAAGACCTCCATTTTGCCATAAACATAGCATAGTCGGATGAACAATTCTCACCAATTGTATTTAGTCCATTGTTTAATACTCTTCTTTTTTATAAATGCAGATAATCAGTACATTTTCAATTTCTTTTTTAGCCCCATGAATTTTGTAAATTTTCATGGTTGTAAGATCACTTCAGTTGACTTTCTTGATAAAATTACAGAGATCTCCGATGACTTGTGTTCTCTACGCACAAATCTAGAGTATCTAGAGATTTTCTCTTCAATTATCCCCAATAAAAATAAAGTGCTTTTGACAGAATCTCCAAAAAGTATGAAGATGAATTTTACCAAACAAAAAAAGCAATTTGGCATAAAAATTCCAAATATTTTTGGGAAAGGAGAAATATTTGGGATGGAACTTATCATTGATCAGGGAGTTGAAACCGAAGCAACCAAGTCCAATAAAAAGATCTGTAAGGAGAATTCAAAAAGTAGTATTCAAACTCCTCACAAAGATAATTTGGTTAAGGAAGATTCTCCAAAAAATGATTTATCACCAAGTAAAGATCCAAATAATTATAACTTTTTAAAAAGTGATATTCTACAAAAATATATTGTTCCAAATATGACAGACTTGTTTAATTCAGTCACCTTTTTTAACTTAGAGTTGATTAAACCCACGGTAGGTTTTGGAAATATATTTAAAAACAAATTAAAGATATCTCAATCATCATCTGAACTAAATTGTCGAACAATAAAATCTCGACAAATGGAGATTTCCACAACCTATTACTCCAACCGATTTAACATAAGTTTAGAAAAAATTAATGATATCATAGTCTTCTCAAAATCATATATGGGAAGCATATTAGGATTTCAGATGTATGTAAAAACAGGTATTGCAGATAAAATAGATTCATTCTTCACAAAACCACAAAAAAACAATCAAAAGGACGATTTAAACAGTTGTATGTCAACAATTACGAATAAAGTTAAGTCTAATGGATTCTTAAAATTTATATTGGGAAAGCGATTCTATCTGAGCTATAAAAATTTATTTACAGAAAGCACTGTTCAGGTAGGAAAAATATTTGGAAAAACTAGCCTATCCGAAAAGTTCTTTTTGGGTGAGAGAAAGCCACAAAGCATGAGTGAAACTAGCATTCCTTTCAACTTCCTGGGCATTAATGGATATAAAAAAAATAGTATAGTTCCTAAGATTCAAAATAAAAAAACTGGAGGAAACAGTTGTATTCAAGTCACAAATAGATGCGGATATACAACTAAGTTTAACGGGAAAGTGATAGAGGTGTATGGATTTGCAGATATTTGCTCCAATTCCCTAGAGGGATTAACGGAATGCTTGCAAATATTGAAAATGGAAGACTCCAGTTGTTTGGGAAAGTCTGTTGGTATTGGAGTAAAAATCAAAGATGGAATGTCCCTGATATATTCTGTACCATTAACCAATAATCTGGAGACTGAGAGATTTACTATTGGAATGGATATGAAAATATAGTTTATTAAATAGTTACAAAAAGCTTTTGTATAATTCTACTGCTGTAGAACGATGTTGATTACTATTTCCCTAGTTTATGACTAAAAGATTCAAAAGTATTTTTGCAGTAAAATTATGTGTGTAACTGATATATTTGTTATTTCAATGGAATGATTTTCAAAAAGTCATAGTATTCCAATCTATATCCTGGCAGTATCGTTGTCTTTTAAATTGTTTGTTCGTACCAAATATATAGTCATTATCAACTGATAAATTTCTGTTCTTTCAATCCATTTGTATTTAGTCTATAGGAAATGGATGTTTTGCTCATTATAACTCCCTAGTATCTGCTTTTACACCTTAGTGTCATAGTTAAGACCCAACAATAACTTATTTATTTTTCAGTAATAGATGTTAAAGGGTTTTGCTTTAGATTTAGTCATTAAATAAATGGTTAAAGAATTATTTACGGAAAGCTACTGTATAGTTTCAAAAAATTACTTGGATTATAGGCGTTAATCCCACCACACTAAAGGTCCAAGGCCCTGATCATTCATCGAGGCTTCAATTGTGATATCAACAAATCTAATGCTTTTGATTCTAAACCGCACATCCTGGCCATTTTTAAAAATCATTCTATTTCCCTTATAATTCCAAATCCAACAACCCCCCAAACTCTCATTATCATACTCGCTATTTGGAAATAAATCATCGGACTGTATTTCATATTTGGAATGCAAGGTGTTTCCTACAATTATACATGACTCATCTTGGGATAATATCTTTCCAGTACATATTTCATCATAAAAAAATCGATTAAATATCATTTGAAAATTTACCCTTGCCATCAAAAACTTTCCACTTATTTCATATTCGGAAATTTCGAATATTTTGTATAGATAAATGCCTAGCCCAAGACTATCAGAGAACTTATTGATGTATTTGTTGTTAATTTGATCAATGACAGCCTGTACCTTGTCTCCTGAAGAAGACTTTATCTCAATCGAGTCTACAATCTCAGATACTACGAACATTATGGGAAAAATTTTTACAGAATTCTAAAATTATAGTTTTGTTACCGGTGAAATTAAAATGGATTTTTGGATGCAATTGACAACTCTATTTAATTAGAATAGATCTGATGTCTTCAATCATCATTTCAGATAGGGGTTATAATATGTCTGTATACTATCAATCTATATTGTTTTTGCTGGCAGTGCACAATATTTTTTCATTGATAATTTTAAAAAATTTAAATAGATTCAGCCCAATGAAAAATATTAGAGGCCCAAAGAGTGCGCTTTCTGATTTTATAGCAGAAAATAAAATACAGGCAAGAATGCCATCAAAGGAGCTGAAGGAAAGTATTCCAAGTGTTAAAACCAAAAAAGTGAAAAAGTTGAGACAATCAAAGAATTCAAAACTGATGAGTGAGTTTGTAAATATAGAAAAGTATGACGAAGATGAGTCAGTAAGAGATTTTTTAGATAGAGTTGATACCTGTGGGGAAATTCATTTCGAACAACAAGTTGAAATAACGGATGAAATGCTTTTTAGTGTGGGTAGGTATTTGAGTAGAAACAGAATGATGAATCAGAAATATTTTGACTTTTTAGTAGAGAACTCTAGGAATGATCTGGCGATTTTTGATTGTTCCACCATCAAAAATTATTCCAGGCTTTTTGGAAAAAAATTGAGAAAAATGGAATTGTATTATTGTGGGCAGTTAGAAGAGTCAACTCTTAATACAATCTTAAGGAAGAACGATCACTTGAGGATTTTGAAGATCACAGGTGGATATTTATTAGAAGATATAGAAATTGGTGAAGGACTAGAAAGTATTGATTTGTCGGATTGTTCTAGACTGTGTGATAAATTTATTGAGCGAGTAAACAGAATGAAGTGCATAAGCACATTAAGTTTGTCTTCATGCTATAGGTTGACTGAAAACATAGCATTAACTACTTTTGTCAAGAACCTATTTCTTTGTGAAACAAAAATTGATAGCAATTTTTTGGATCAATTGGTCGGAAAAGACAAAATAGAGACATTGAGCCTTAGTATGTGTGGGAATATTGAATTCAACCAAAGTAAATCGGGCAAAGAACATTGCACACTTACAAACTTTACATCCTTAAAATATCTTGATTTAGAAGGTATTTCCACCGTTATCCTACCTTTGCTACCGGATTCTATTCAGCATCTAAATATTGCGTACTGCTACAATATCAGGCAAATCACCTATCCAAATTTGTCATATTTGAATGTTTCGTATATACCTTTGAAGGAACATGAAATTAAATCTCTTGCCCGGAATAAAAAGCTTACAGAATTGAATATCTCATGGAACCATTTTTTGACAGATGAACTTTTCGAATTTTTAATCAACAATTTATCAATAAAAAAAATTGTAGTTTTTGGATGTTTTTCATTGACAAAGAAATCGGCTAAAAAAGCTTGGCAGGTTTATAAGAATGTTAAAACCATTGGACATCCCTGTGAAACTGAATATCTGTTGGAATTTGGGCCTTCTGCTTAATTCCTTAAGTAGGAATGAATTATTGTTACAATGGGAATGGATCTGTGATGATATTTTGATAATTTATGTGAGATTTTATCTTCAACATCACTATATCAAATCATTCTTGCATGACGATGCAGTTTAATTATTATGGATATTGCATATTGAAGTTGTCTGTATTACCAATTCTCCCAGTTCAATGAGTTTTAAATACTTAATGTCATTAGTATAGAGTTAAACAAAATATGGTACAGAAAGATGGTTTTATTAAACTGGAGATATGAGAGAAAATTATGCATAGATTTTTCTATATGATTTAGAAATAGTCAAATAAACGATTGGAGTTGGATATGTAATTGAATGAATTTGTCAGCCTATCGTGTCTTTAGTATTATATACTGATTTTTTATTGTTGAATAATTCGTTGGTTAGATTCATTTTAAATCTGCTATGCTTCGAATAGCTTTGTTTTTAATCTTTTTGCCCTCTAATGGAGTCTAAGAAGAAACAGCAAGCTCATTTAAAAAACGAAATAATCGAACTTCAAAAAATAGAATCTGAGCTGTCAGCAAAGAAAGCGAATCTGACGAATATGATTCGATCCAAAATTGATAAGCATAACGAAATTGTTAAAAAAGTGCAAGAACTAAGAGCAGCATACAAAAAAAAGATTGAATTGTTTAGAGCCTTCAAATTAGCTATTAAAACATACAGGGAGCAGCAAATTCCCCTACTAGTAAGTCAATACAGGCGGCATATTACAAATACAGTATCACAGATCAATGAGTTAGCTTTTGATTTGAACACATCAATATTTAAGGACTTTGATATTTTAAAAATTATTAATGTAGACAAATTCCCCAATTTGGAGACTCAGAAGGATAGATTTTATGATCATCAAAAGCTAAGGTTAAAATCACATCTTTTGAAGGGGATTGAAAATTCTAAAATCAACGAGATTATATTCACAATGCATTTTATAGTTAAGTACGAGGATTACTTTAGAGAATTGATATTGTTTGTGTTTTTATTCAGAAGAATTGAGAATAAATTTGAATATCATTTTATGTCAGATAAGGAAACAAATCGGTTGGACAAACCGGAATGGATATTTTCATTTCTGCAGAAAGAGTTTGAAGAAAGCGAAAAAACTATCCGTTTGTACTTGAGTATTAAGGAAGAGTTCTACAGCTCCGAAGATATATTTGCTAAAGATCATAGCATACATCATCTCAAGGATGTATCCAACACGCCTGACTTTATAAGGAATGTTTCGTTCCATAGCTTTGCGCTTCTGTCAACGGCTTGCATCCATTCGAAGCTTTATGAAATTTTAAATATTCAGAGTGAACAGAAGAGAAACCTAATCCTACACTTTGCAAGCGAGTTTATGAAGTTTAATAAAAATCTCCATTTAGTTTACAATTTCTCAATTCCACCATCGGAAGTTGAATGTGTATTAACAAATCAACAGATGGATTACTTGACCAGAGAACTATCAAACACTCATCAGCTAAGTTATGTTCAATGGTTTCGAATGTATAAAAAACTAGCCAAGGAATTGTTTGATTTTATAGGAGCATATTATGAATTGAATGTGAGCCTGTCATTGGATGACTTAGTTGACCCAGTTATTCAACATACCCGAAATTTGATTTCAAATCTAAGATTTATCAATAGAGAAGAAATAACAGTGGTATGCTTCATATTTTCAGAGCTGGAGGACTTTAAAGAGTTTATTGTTGAAGAGGAGATTGAACTTCGATTGAATTATCGCTCTGTCGAAAAAGATATCTCCACAGATGCACTAGATTGTATTTCTCGATTTAATTCAGACTTAATTGATTTGATTAAGAACCTGGCATTAAATGATACGGAAAATTTACTTAAAAAATTATACAATTTTATTTATACAAGTTCTGAGACAAAAAGATTATTTGTTGTTGAATGCAGTAGAACTTTGGACGAATACAAGGGTTGCGCACAATTTTCAACCATTGAAAAGGTGATAGCAGGGGCAATTGACAAATACATTTTGGAGAATATATTATTTAAAATCCGATTCTCTTCAGAGGAATATTTAGAGTTTAGATTATTTTATAAGAAGCTGAGAAGTATTTTCAAAAATTACACCTGGCAGTCTGATGAGGGATGTGTGGCTCTGGATGGAGTATTTGAAGATAGAGTTCTTTCTGGAAGAGTTTATAAGATGATCAAGTCACTTTATGAATAAACTTGTTCAATTTGTTGACAAGGTTGTCTTAAGTTAGACTTGTTTAAATAAAAGAGTTTATGTTAATTTCTATCACTACCACACTTAAAATATCTTTATTAAACAAAACTATAGTTATACTCTATATTCCATAGTATTCCAGCACAGCAGTTTGCAAAATATTTCCTATTCTCTTATATAAATCCAAGTGAACATGGCTGATTTTTATATTTTTCTGAATTGCTTTTACTGAAAAATATATGTAATAGTCCAGGATGTCATTGAAATTTACATCGCTTTTGAAGGTTCGGATTCCTTCAGAACTGTAAATTTTGGTTTTATAGTAAAAGAATATCTCATCAATCCTTTGTATTTGGAATTGTGCTGCAATTTTGGCCGTTTGAAGATTTATAACTTCGATAATCGCCACGTCAAAGCCATATTTAGTCCTGCATTTTAAAGCATCTTGCTCATTTCCAACAATACACCATTTCCCACTCTGTAAAATGGCTACATTTGATTCATCTATTACAAAAATATTCTTTTCCCTACGAATATTGGAGGTAATACAGTTGGGATAAAACAAATATCCAACTAATGACAAAATTAGTGTTATAAGTGATGTAAATCTGATTTTACTTTGTGCCATGTTTGGGTAAAAAAATAAATCTAAAACTTGATAGGCTGTTAAGGCCAAATTACTGTAGATTTGGAAAATTTACTTTAACATTTTTAGTACTGGTTAATTACATCGAGCCATACTTTGGTTTATTCATTTAGGATCATATCCATGATGATATTTTGTCTTCTTACCATTGAATCCCATGACAACGTATTAGTGGATACTTAGTGATATATCAGCAAGTCCTACCCCAATCGTACAACGAATAGAATTCTTAATATAATTTATTTAATGTAAGAATTACATTTTATCCAAGGGCGTTACTCCTAAAAGACTCAGACCATTCTTGAGAACTATTCTTGCGGAGCTTAGTACAATAAGTCTTGCTTTTGCTAATTTGTCTGTGGAATTCTTAACCTTTAGTTTATTGAGGATAGAATTAATTGATTTACTGACATCAGCCAAGTAAAGAACAATTCTTGAAGGTTCAAAGTCCATAAGGGTAAGCTGAATGACATGCTCATACCACAGGAGCTTATAAGCAAGATTATGAACATCCTTGTCATCAATCAATGAAAAATCAGTATCTTCCCAATTTAAAATATCAATATGGGAATTTAGATCCTCAATACTACGTAATCTACAATGAGTATACTGTAGAGTAGGTCCAATGGCCTGTCCTTTCTGAGTCTTTCCTCTCTCTTCAATATCAAATGTATAACCTTTTATTCTTTTTGCAGTAAAGTCGGAAATTAATAGCAAAGAGATTGCAAGCGTAAGAGCTACTGTCTCTTTGTTCGGAATATCATTGTCTTTCTCATTTATCAGATCCAGCATTACTTTTGTAGCAGTCTCAATAACATCCTCAATAAAATGAACAGTTCCTTGTCTAGTTGACATACCTTTGACCATTCCATATCCGACATGCTGCAGTTTTTTCTCATCATATCCCATTTGCCCCATAATATTAAATAATTGTTGGAAATGCTTTTCCTGTTGATTAGCAACAACATAGATGATACGATCAGGATCGTATTTTTCAAACCTATCAATTGCTGCAGCAATATCCCTGGTCATATACAATGTTGTGCCATCTGATTTCTGAATCAATACTTTTCCATATTGACCACAATCAATAACTTTACTACCATCCTCATCAACAGTTGCGATTCTTGTGGTATTTGCAATTTCCTTTCCCTTTTCATTATAGAGACTTTCCCCAGAATAAACATCAAACTCAACATTTAGCATCTTATAAAGAATCTTGTATCGTTCAATAGACATTTCTCTAAAAAAGCGCCATTGACTCAAATACTTCTCGTTATGATTGGCTTCCATCTCATGAAAAATATTTCTGGCCTCCTCGTGACAATCTTCTTCTTTGTTAATTCTAACATAGACTTGAAAAAGATGTGTCAACGAATCCTTTTCAAGTTCTTCCTTACTTCCATATTTTTCATATCCCAAAAGTACTAATCCAAACTGCTTTCCCCAATCACCAAGATAATTCATCGAAGTGGTGGTATATCCGCAAATATTGTGGAGGTTTTTAATGAAATTTCCCAAGATAGTCGTTCTAAAATGCCCAACATGGAAGATCTTGGCAATATTTGGACTACTGTATTCAATGACGACATGCTTGCCGTTTCCAACATTTGAAGACCCAAAACAATCCTTCTTTTTCTGAATTGTTATAAATATTTCCTTAAAGAATTTCTTCTTATTTAAATTGAATGTAATACAGTTCTTAATATTCTCAATTTCACAAATATTTTCCAAAGAGGCTGCTTTTAGGATCTCACACATTCGTTTTGCCGCTCCCTGAGGATCATCCGAAATAGTGTCGAAGAAAATACAAAAGTCCTTTTTATTATTGTCATTACACTTAATAAGTAGCTTTGAAATCTTCTCTGCCGAATATTCAGAATGTTTAACAAGTGTATTCACCACATCATCAATAATTCTATCAAAATTCATTGGGCCATAAAATTTTGATAAAATAATATTCGAAAACTGAGTTGATTATTAATCAAAATCCCAGGTTAACAGGAAATACAAAATAGGATTAAACTAACAAAAACGAAGCTGATAGTTCAATTAATACAATCTGTCAAATTTATCATTAATGATAGTTTACAGCCATTATGCTTGTTGTTTGGATATGTTGATGGATGAACCACAAACATATATTAGGTATTTAGTGGCTTATTCATTGGGTTTAATCACTGCTCTGCCTAGAAGTTACGAACAATTAATAGACCATTCTATATATCTGACAGAATGCTTTCAACTTCAAATGACTTTTTCAAACAATTATTATTGTGAAAATTGGAAAACAAAAAGAACATTAACTAAAAAGTAGGATCTACATCCCTTTGGAGACTTCTCAGAGAAATTTCGCCGTCCTTGCGCAGGGGCTATGCTAATCTTCTCAGTGTTGTTCCAAATAAGTAGCGTAGCCGAAACTACAACCCCTTGATAAAATATTTTTTAAATAGTAACTGATGAGTATAAAAGAAAGCATAGGCACAATAACGACAATTTAACTTCTTTTAATGAGACTAAACAAAACTTAACCTTTCTGGTATATCTTGATGTGATTCAATATAATGATATTTACGATTGATTTAAAAAATTTCTAATTGGCTGATTTATTATGATTGGTTGATATTTGAATACATTTTTGGGCACAGTTCTTTTAAGCTAATGGAAAAATACAAAGATTGCCTGTTAAAGTTGCTGTAACAACCCTTGAGCATCATTTAGAAAGCCATCTTTGGAATTAATCAAATCATTTTAATTTAGAACCAATAAAATAATTTATTGATTAAACCAACAAAATTTTGAATCACAAAATAAAATAACATGTGAGTGAATTGTGATCTTGGATTTGATCAATCTCCTTATAGAACAATTGGTACATCATATCAAGGCAGCCCATATAAAAAAAAGAAAGGAGTATACTATATGACACAGTTGGAAGCCAACTTGCAAACCAAATTCAACATGGTAATAGAAGAATACAGCACTAAAGGAGAATATATTTTGCCAACATCAAGCCGAAAAATAGAAATGTTTAATCTTAACTCCTTGATATATATTGAGTTTAAAAACTTTGTGGCAATCCTTGAGGAAATTTTAAATATAAAGCTTGAGCCTAATATGGTAAATTATATTCACAGCAAACTGTATATTGAAAATATATCCCATTTTGTACCATCAATTTCAAAAGCGGTCTGTTCCAACTTTGTAGATGGGCGCACATTCGCTGAAATCAGATCAGTTGCGCTTGAGCATGGGTGTAAGCCACTGCACAGCGAACCCAAGGAGAAAGAAAAAAATCGGAATGACTTTGGGATTGGTGATGATGATCTTTATAGAAGCATTTTGTACGACGATGACTTCCTATTAAAACAGCTACACCGTCAAAATATCAACAAACAGAATACAATTATCGATGAAGAAGAATTCCAACCCCCGATCTTGTTGAATGATCCTTATGCCCAGATAAATGAATTGAAATACCAAACTCACTTCACTACATCAGAATTCAAAAACATGGGTAGAAACGACATATTCCGTGGAAACCCTTATGCTTCTGAGATGGTTAATAAAGGAATTAAGCACATGTATCCTTTTGAATATGCACCCATTTTCGCACAAAGTGATGACACTCAGGAAAGAATATCACACATTGTTCGCAACGACTCCTTAAAGAAATCCCAGGGATATTCTAGCCAGCAATCTAAGCCGCGTGGGAAGCAAATGGAGTTTATTGGTGATGAGCTTTCAGAGAGGCCATTCGTTTGTAAATTTCCAAACTGTAATAGAGCATTTAAGAGATTTGAGCATCTTAAAAGACACAATAAAATGCACACTGGAGAGAAGCCATATAAATGTAAATATCCCGGCTGCCCTCGTGAATTTTCCAGATCAGATAATTTAACAGCCCATTACAAAACTCACAATATTACAAATCGTAGTGATATGCCTATGGAATACAATGCTAAAGCCTCAAACTTTGGAAATTATTGAAAAATAATTTGTAAATAGTAGTTGAGTGTGATTATACCAAGCTTGTAAAACAAGAGTTACAAGCAGTTCTATTGTACAATAAATCTTTTCCCAAGCCAATCTATATGCAGTTTTAATCTAGAAATTTTTTCATTTTCCTAAAAATAATGGGTCGGTTGACCAGAACACAAAGTGCGCGTATGAAGCAATTTGTAGCTATAAACCTATTTTCTACTAATCATTCAGACCACTTTTATCAGACTCCAAGTTTTTAATAAAATCTTCTCTATTAATTTGCTGAATTGTTTTATCCTCCATGTAAGCCTTTATAACAATATCAATGTCAGTGTGAGAAATTAGAGTCGCTTCGTCTTGCAATGCTTCAAGATATTCTTTTTCTGATAGACAATCCATAGAATAATTCTTTTTGTTATGCGAATTTTCCTCTATTGCACCTCTAAAATCTTGTAATGACACAGGAGGATCAGCAAATAAGGTATTCTGACCTTCTTCTTGAAGACAAAACTCTTCAGAACAATTGTCATAGACTAAATATTTTCCATTTTCAGGGTCTGTCTTGAGAGAAAAATAATTTTTGCAACTAAAGCATTTAATTTCAAACACATGAATTGGTACACCCTTAAAGGATTTATCATTCAAAATTGTCTTTTTTGCGTTGAATCGCTTTCCTTGAGAGGTTGACATCTGGCAGTGATGGCAAATTACTTGGAATGGCATTTCAAACCGTACAGTATGGCCTCCCAATCTTGAAGTTGCCATTTTTAGAGCCATAAAATTTGGATGAATTTTGGATTGTGGGAAAACCCCCAAATGAGTTTTTCTTTAGATGAATTAAAGGATCTAGATAATCAAGCATCTCATCTGTACGAAGGATTAATAGAAATAAGTGTGCTATTAGATGGTGTTGGGGAAAATGTACTAGGGATGAATGATGTAGCAGAGAAGATCTGCAAAGCTAACAGGCTTTATAAAGAATTAATAAAAGATATTAGCATGTAAAAATGGATGCAATATCCAAGTTGTATATGGTTTTAAGATTTCTTTTGAGAAAAGATATCACAGGCTTTGCGAATATATCAACTTTCCCCAACATTGTAAATACATACAAAATGTCAGAAACTAAATTGCTAAGTGTCTGTTTCAATATTCAATGTAGCACATTTATCACTATAAAAGTTGTTAAATTACGAATAATTTGTATTAGTGTTATGTTCATATAATGCTTTATAGAGGCATAAGCAATTTAAACTATATGGAATTTTCTCTAAATATTATCGTTCTCAGTGGTCACATTTTCATAGTTAAATCTGTGTCATACATTGTAAATGAAAGTTGGTTAATAATAAACAAATGTTGTTCAAATTTTGATTGTAGCAAACCCTAAAATGACTAATTCCCCGACGACAAAAATAAAAAATCTTTACTGCCATTTTATGAAAGATTTGCCTACAAGTATCTTACAATCTCAGTTCAAAGATATTTCCAACCAAATTGATGAATTGATACGAGAGATAGATGATGAGATTAGCTTCCTAGAGTTTGATAACTAGAATATAGTACTGTCCAATAAATTGTTTACTTTGGAAACTTCGTTTTATAAATTGATATATGTTCTTTTGTATAGCTTTATGCACTGTAAATTTTGAAGGAAAAATATTTTCACTTTTTTAATCACAATGATGTATTTGACAGGTGTTCTTTTATAAAGAATAAAGTCCTACCCAATAATGGAAAACCTTTTAAAATTTAAGAATGGGCACAACTTGGCTGGAATTAAAAGCTCAACATTTTATATATCATTTCTGCATCAAATTAATATGTACATAGATATTGTAAAACCAATTGAAGCTAGGGCAAGGTTGAAAACATTTGCTCAGAAATGGATGTCTATTTTACAGGAAAATGCTAATGATGATGTATTGCCCACAAACAGCAATGCTGAGGTAATCTTAGATAACCAATACTCCTCTATCCACTATATGGTTGTTGGGTATTCAAGGAATGGATACAATATAAAAAATAAATCTGAACACTTCAATGTTTCAGAAAATAGTAAAGCATACTGTAGTAGGGATGATATCTCTATCAAATCATTATTTTCCACTTTAAGAAGTAAACAAATATATTTTATTGATAAGCTGAGGCAAATAACCTTGGAAGAAATCAGAAAATCACAAAACAAAAGATGCATTTCACAACTAAAACGGTTGCACATGTATATCCACCTTATACAACTTCATTTCTGCCGAGAAAAAAGTCTCTTTAACAAAATTAATGAGTTTTTAAACACAAATTTTAAACTTTCTGATGATGACATAGTTGCACATGCTTTACGTGGTAATTTGTCGAAAATTATAGACATATATCCTAGATACAGGGATGGAATTGAGGAATACGTTGCAAATAGGAGTAGTATTCATCTATCAAAATCACAAAAAACAAGCCCAATCTCTTCCTTTAATTTGAATGCATGGAGGTTGAAGCATCAAATTCCGGCCTTTCTATACGAAATATTTTCGGGAAAGTATCAGATGGTCGAGAACGACTTGGAATATGCTTGCTACAAATTGGCCTTTTCAGATTTCGAAGGTATAGAGTTTCAAAATGAATACTTGGATGTTTTAAGGGGAGATGTTACTAAAATAAAGAAAGAAGGAATGCTGGGATTACTTATAAATCTGATATTTTCCTTGGAGATAAATTCTTTGGTGCATTTTTTTGAAGAAGTTTTTTTGGAAATCGTGGGTTTTGATTGTTATGTGGCTGTAAAGTATCTATCCTTTACCAAAAATATTGACTTTTTTTACAACCTATTGATGTCCAAAGTAGATTATAAAAATGATAGAGTTGTAGATTTGGTGCATTTTGCAGTAGAAAATCATATTGACATAGGTTATTCAATTCATAAATATGCTATGTATCTTCAAGATGCCGAGAAATACCACCTGCTGTGTAGATTCTTGGTTCAGAATAATGCAGTTGATTTTAAGTATACGCGACAGACAGTTGATTATTTTATTCAGAATATCTGTTCTTTTAATCCTCTGATTACCAAAGACTTTTTAGAGGACACTGCAAACATGTTTATGTATGAAATAGGAAATATCAACAATTTAAAAAAACCAAGATTCCATATTCTAATTGAAAATCCCTATTTTGATTGGTATAGAGACGATATTTTAAGGGAAATAATAGAAAAGGGGGATAAAGACATTTGTCTTCTAGGACTTAAGAAAATTTTACAGTATGAAAAACAAGGAATATCAATTGATATTCAGATCAAAAAAACCCTACTAAATAAGTTTATGTGAAGGTAAAAAGAGTACTGGAGTTATACATATGGTGGTTAGAGCATATATATCGAAAATAGAAGCATATAGCCTTTTAAAGTCAAGCAAGAGTTGGAATATATCCCAGAATATCCGGTTACCTGAAAATCTAATTTTATTGATTAAACATAAATATGTCTGACAATAACAATGGGCTCCCATGGTTCACGGTCTAAATAGTTGATAACCTGTGGAATAAATATTAGCCCATGACTTACCAAAAGTGCTTCGAAAAGATATTTTAGAAATACTGTCATTTCACTGGGTAAAATAGAATTTCCATCTGAGTCGATCCCCAAATTCTCTATGACAATTCTGGTCAAATTCAAGCAAATATCTTGGTTGTTATCATCTAATGCTACAGAAGATAGAATACCTGTGGCCAAATATGTTATTAAAATCAACAGATCAGCTACCAAAAATTTCTTAAAAACTAAGGAAAATGATTTCTTTTCTATCTTTGTAAAGATTCCTGGAACTTGCCAGAAATTATTAAATGAAAGTAATGGCAGAGCCAAGGCAAATCCACCACCTCCATTGAAGTTCCTTTTTTTCAAATCTATTTTTTGTCTCAGAAACATATAGCAATATACTGAAAGCAAAACCACTACAGCAGCTATACATAAGTTTAACGTATATAGAAGATTTTTAAATTTCTTATTGGCCCCAAATATTGAGATAATGATTGGTGGGATCACAAATATAGCCATACCGAACATATTTTCCAAAGAAAAATAGCCTGTTGTACCTGAGCTGACAATATAATAGATAATTAGTATGACTGAGAACCATCTTGCAAAATTAATAGGTATCCATGAAGACGGCCCAAACCAAGTATAGTCCAACTCTGCTTCTCTTAGAGTTACTTTTTTCATGTATTCCTCGAACTCCAAGTCTAGTTTATTTGTTTCGATGATCTTAGAATCATCCCTTTTATTATCAAACTCTGGATTTATGTTCGGGATCTCCTGGATTATTTTTTCAAGTTCCGGATGAGTAATGTCTTTGCCTTCGTTAGTAATTTTTACAATAAATTTCTCGCGTTTGGGGATATATCCTAGCTGTTTTCTAAGATGTGAATTGTATTCTTCAAGGAATGTTCCATCTGCCTTTCTATTTAAGACACTACTACATCTACAACAGATAAGATATGTCCACAATAGATTACATAGGGCAATTACGCAATATGCTAGCACAAATAGCTTGATTCCAAGTGAATAGCATGCATATGTTGCAAATAATAAACCTTCTCCAATTGATGATGCATATATCTCTGCAACTGTCCCTTCTAAATCCATGCCCATACTCCTGCATATAAGATTTTTTCTAAAGGAGAAAGTTGATATAGCCCCTTTATACCTCAACTATATGTTGCAGGGTTGAAAGATGAATTTTCTTGTTTTGAAAAACTTTCATTGCTGATATTTAATTTATAATAAATTTTGATAGTTGAGAATAGATATTTCCAAAAATTTATAAAGAATGCTGAAAATAGGCAACTGTTAGCTTTGTTTTAAATCGTATGTACTATTTCTAACCTTGAATCGTTGGTGGTGAAATTGAGCAGTCCTTAGCTGCCATATGTTTTGATGTTCCAAGGCTGATTCGCTCAGTTAGTTTCAAAGATAAATAATTTATCGTTTATGAAATAAACATCCTAAAACCGTTTCAAACAAAATATAAAACCAATTTCAATTATTATGACAATGAAGAGCTCAGGTAAATCCAATGCCATTATTATGGCTGCTGTTCTAACTATCGGCTTGATTTTATTAGATATTAAGATATACACATCAACAGGACGTAGTAGACTTGCAGAGGTGTCCTCTGCTATAACATCTGTGATTAAACTACATAACATTAGGCCAAGGAAGCTCAAAAAGAACTCCTCAGACGATGAAATTGCAGACTTGCACAACAAAGTTGCTGATCTGATTAAAAAAATGGATGAGCATGAAAAAACCTATCATTCCAATGAAAATCCTGTTGAGAGAATTTTAACTCCTCTCAATACTAGGAAAGGAGAAGAATTGAATATTTCAAATACACAGTTTAAGCTACCACCTCAAATGCTACTCGATGTGTCAACTAACCATACAGATTCAATTCAAGAAGTGAAAATTCCGAAAGTTTTGTTATCAGGGACAAATCAGTCATATACACTCCCAAAAACTTCAACAAATAAGACTCAACCTCAACTACCTAGCAAAGAATCGAAATCAAACTTAAATACAATTGATGTTTCAAATGAGATCGATAGAGCTATGAAAAAATTAGTTGGTGAAAAATTCACAGATATAATTAGGAAGCACGAAAGTGACCAAGGAATCTTGGAAAAAAGAATGTATAATCCCATTCATATAGGAGACAGCAATTCAGATAAAAGATCGTTAAAGATAGACCCACTTGTGGAAATTAGACGCTTCGATGACTATAACGCCTTTAGAGATTATGGAATGAAAAAGAAGCAGAATAGATCCGAGGAAATCAATGACAATGATGCTAAAGAAATAAAATTTGTTAGAATGTCACAATTACCCGAGTTGATTAAGACTGATGGCAAACCGTCCGAGGTTGATGCCCAGATTGATATGCAAAATATGTTAGATTCTCACAGTATGAACAAGAAAGCGATAGATTCAAACAATACAGGCTTCGATAAACCTTCACAAACTGAAGAATCTCCTGTTTCATTTCTCAAAATATCTAAGCCAGTTAATGAGGTAAAAATAGTGAAAGCTATTAAAATTAATCTACCAAAAATCAATTCTCCAACTATGGACAAGGATTTTGATAAAGATACAAAACAAATAGGAGAAGAGAATCGTGCAAAGACAGTTGTTGAGGCCATCGAGAGGCTGAGATCATTTGAAAGACAACAGGCTGTTAAAATCACATCAAATCAGGAGCATTTGATCAAATCTACAAAGAATTTTGTTAAAAAACTTGATAAAGCTGTTAAGAAGATGGAAAAAGCGGCAAAAAAACTTGAAGAAAGCAACTCTAGTAAAAAGGAAGATGACAATACGGCCAGGGATATCAGTGAAGGGACTATTAAAAAGAACAATGAGATTTCTGAAATAAAGGATAGTAAGGCAAATGGTATAAAAGCAGACAGTAATATAAAGGATGCCAAAAGTGTGGATGAATCAATTATCTCTGAAACAATAAGTGAAGTTCCAGGAATCGTAAAAAAGCCAACAACTAGCAATAATTCTTTAACAGCGGATATTGAAGCAAATGCATTTACTGATGACCTTTTTAAAAATATTGATTTTTCCAAGCCCTTAGAACAATCAACTACAAATGGAGTAGATAAGTTAGATAAGGAAATTAAAACAATGAAAGCATCAAAAAAACTTTTGAAAGAGATTGAAGCGGCTGGGTTGAAAGATATTTCTTCCCGTATAAATGAAGATAAAGCAGGGCCCCAAATTGCTTACTGAAGGAACAGTAAGAGTTTAATAAACCTTTCTCGAGTTAAACCGTAAGAATATGCTTTTTTACCAGTTTTCTATGTTTTATTTTATAGAGATAATCTTATTTTTTTATTTTGTTTGCCCCTGTATGCTCAATGATGTGGTGTCCTGTGGAACAACAATTATTGCCTTTAAATATAAGGAGGGAATAGTACTCGCTGCCGATAGTAGAACTTCTTCTGGTGCATATATTCCATCTAGAGTTACAGACAAGATTAATGCAATATCGGATACAATTTATTGCTGCCAGAGTGGAAGTGCAGCAGATACACAAATAATCATCCGAAATATCAAATGTAAGATCAACAAACTAGCTCTTTCAGAAAATACAAAGCCATCAGTTAAAAAGGCTGCGACTTTAACCAGTAGTATTATTTATAACAACAAGGAACATATGCTAGCCGGCATTATTGTTGCAGGCTACGATACAGAGTTTCAAATTTATCGAATAAGTCCGGACGGATCAATGCACAGTGGAGATATCATTCTTGGAGGAAGTGGATCTGGCTTCATATATGGATATTCTGATGCACATTATAGAAATGACATGACTCTTTCAGAGGCTGTGGAATTTGCCAAGTGTATGATTAGACTAGCTATTAACAGAGATGCTGTTTCAGGGGGAGTATGTAGAATAGCAGCCATTGAAAAAGACAAGGTGACCAGATATTTTCTTGATGGGGATAAAGTATTTCTTGAATAAATAAGGATATTAGTACAACTGATTAAATAAAGGTTTTTTGATTGGCGATAGAATCAACTCATTTTTGGATTTCTAATACTTCACCCATACTAACTCTGAAATGCCATTTCTTTTCTTTGGGTAGAAAATGTTTGAGAAATTGAATATTTTTAATTGGTAAAATTATAGCCTTTGTAAAAGGTTTTATATTGAATATTCAATATCCCATTTGGGAAGAATCGTTGTGGAAGCAGCAACGGAGGATATATTGGTAGTATTTGATCCATAATGCAAGGAATTTTTATTGTTTTAGCTCCTTTCGTGCTTATTGGGTCCTTTCACTTTAAAAGCCGTTTTAGGCTGATTGTTTATAAGCCCCTTAGGGATGTACAATAAGTTAACTCTAATACTTTTATCATCGGTGACACTTCTGATCTTTAGTCTAATCTTACCAGCAAGGCAAGCAGAAGTGAACATGAATGATTCTCAATATTTAAAAGAGTTTAAGCCTGATTCGATCAGTTTCAATGCACTTGCTTTATTCTCAATTGGATTACCCGTAATATTAATATCGCTAACAAATCAATCCAATCAAAGAAGAAACTCTAAAAACAAACGACTTTTTCTTCTAGGTGCTATTACAAATGTGATTTTTGTGACGGCTATCTGTGAAATTTTAAAGTGTATATTCGTGAAGCCTAGACCTGACTATGTTGATAGATTGAACAGGTTTTCAAATGTGGATAATGAATCAAGTATTAATCCACATCAAAACATCGAACCAAAATCTAAAATCGAGAAGGCCAAAGCTGCAATATACACTAAAGATGCAGTGAGGAGCTTTCCATCAGGCCATACGGCAGTAACATTTTCTACGGGGTTGTATATGCTGTTCTATCTAAATATGATTAAAACAAATAGCTATATACAATTTTATTTTTTCGTTATTGCACTCATTTTGGGAGGATTGGTTGGCAATTCGCGTATATCTGATCACAAACATTTCCCGATTGATGTAGTTTCTGGGGCCATTGTTGGAGTTTATTGTACCATGTTAATAGCTTGGATTATCAAGAAAGAAAATATTGATGATGAGTGCGATGATGCGTAGAAATAAATGTAATCTATCACATATCCGTTAATTTGTTGAATTTTTAATCATTAAATTGGGTTGATAAGTACCTTTTTATTCAAAAATATGCTTCCTTTTCCTCCTTCTCCTCCTCTATCAATTCATCGTCATTTTCATAAACTTCATAATCATCTCCACCTTCTAAACTTACCTCTTCCATTTCACTCGACTTTTCGTCCTCATCATTGTCATCCCCAATTGGTTTTTCATCAAAAGTTAGTTTTGCTATGCTTTTTGAAGCTTGAACCCCATACATTTTAACCAGTTCTGGTCCTGTTAATTCTCGACTGACGGTTGCCATTATTGCCTCGTAATTTGTTTCAGAAATGTATTTGTCAGTATATCGTTGTATTTCTCTCGGTTCTGGTAGGTTAAAGGAAAGATCCCTAAGTTTCTGTTTGATTTTCTTTTCTAACTCAATTTCACTCGATTTTTTTAAAGGAAAATTAAAACTTAATAGGTCATTTTCCATCTCTAGGACTAAAAAATATAAATAAATCAAAAATATGAAAAATCACTTTATCAAGTTGATTGGATAGAACAAAAATATCACAAGATATTATGCATCAACAGTGGGGCTTGTATCCAATGGATTCTTTTTTAGTTCTATTTTTCCCACCCTCCACTCATGGAACTTTTTAATTTTGCAGAAAATCTGAAGTTGTCAAATGAAAAATTAAAGATAGATGAGTTTCACAGCAATAATTACAGCCTCTTTGTTATTTCAAGTTCGAATAAAAACTGCAACATGAGAATGCTTTTAAATGTGAAAACACTCTTTCATAAAATGCTACCAAAAATGCCCAAAGAATATATTTTACGCCAAGTTTTGGACAAGAGACATTGCTGTTTAGTGTTAACAGGCAGTGATGAAACAGATATTATTGGGGCTGTATGTTACAGGCCTACATATAATCTCAGTCTTGTGGAAGTTGTATTTTTGGCCATAAATTCATCCAACCATGTTAGTGGATATGGAACATTTTTAATGAACTGTCTAAAGGAAACTGTAAAATTACAGTTTTCAACATATATATCTGATACTAATAAGAATATATTGAACGGTGAAACTTTGAAAATTAATAATTTAGAAATGTTCCAGAGAACCCAAGATGTGAGGAATCATCAGCTGAATATGGCTGATCCAACAATTGATGGGTCAAAACACTTTAAATTTTCGGACGAATACACTAGTGATAAAAACCTATATCTGTTAACATACGCTGATAATTCTGCTATTGGATTTTTTAAAAAACAAGGGTTCTCTCTGAACCCTGTGTCAACGAATTGGATTGGATTTATTAAAGATTACGATGGAGGGACTCTTGTTGAATGCAAAATACATAAGGATATCAACTATTTTGACCAAAAATCTCTGATTCTAAAATTAGGTAATAGATTTTTAGATAAAATGAAAGATCTCAATTCATTCCATATTGTCAGAGAACATGATGATCCTGAAATTCCAAGTGCCATCGACACACATTTGCCAGATAGAACTCAAAATGAATTTTTGAAGGATTTCCTATATTTCCTAATCTGTGATCTAGAATCCAATCCATCTGCTTGGCCATTTATAGAACCAGTGGATGCAAGGGATGTTCCCGAATATTATGATGTGATTTTGAGACCTATGGATTTGTCTAAAATTGTGGACAAATATCAGAAATCAGAGTATTCTACTGTAAATCAATTCATTCAGGATGTTTTGTTGATGGTAAATAATTGCTACACGTTTAATGGAAAGGATACTCAATACTACAAGTGTGCTGAGAATATACAATTTCGATTCTTATCCCAAATTAAGCAATATAGAGATACAATTGAAATGTGGGGATATAGAGTTGATTATGATATTTAATAGTGGACCAATTTAATTGGAATTAAGTGGTAAAGACTGATCAGTTGTGCTATTTTAGTATTCCCAAGTGGATATGTCACAACTCTCATCAAAACCAAATATGCTATTCTATAACTAAGTTGTGTTTCTGTAGATTTAATAAGTTCAATCATTTTTGAACATTATTATTTAAGATGGTACCATAACATCAATCAATGATATTATATGGCTATGTTTAACAAATGCTATATTATTTGTTTTTTACATATTTTTCACCCATGGCAGAATTCATAGAAGAGTTAAAGCAATTCGATCCAGAGGTTGAAGTAATTCCAGAAGAATTGATTTTGGAAAAAATTAGACTAATAAATTCGGAAACCAGGATGCTCCAGAGCGAAATTACACGAGTCCAAAATGAAATCCACAACAAATCACGTTTTATTGTGGAAAACATGGACAAAATCAAGCTAAACAAGCATTTGCCATATTTAGTTGGACATGTGGTGGAAACATTTGATAAATCTAATGGAGTCGTTTGTTCATCCACAAGACAGACCAGCTATTTAGAAATGTTAGGCTTAGTCCCATCAGAAGAATTAAAACCAGGGGATTCGGTAGCATTGCATAAAGAAACAAACATTATTTTTGAAAAACTTCCACCAACCTATGATGCAAAAGTACTTTCCATGGAATTGGACGGAAAACCTGATGAAACATATGAAGATATTGGTGGATTAGAGAGACAGATTGAAGAATTGAATGAAGCTATTGTCCTTCCTCTGCTTTTCCCAGAGAGGTTTTCAAAGCTGAATATTCATCCTCCAAAGGGAGTTTTGATGTATGGACCTCCAGGAACGGGTAAGACTTTAATGGCAAGAGCATGCGCTTCTAAAACAAACGCAACATTTCTAAAACTAGCTGGTCCACAGCTGGTACAAATGTATATTGGTGATGGGGCCAGACTAGTCAGGGATACTTTTGCTCTTGCGAAAGATAAGAAGCCATGCATAATATTTATCGATGAAATAGATGCCATTGGAACAAAAAGAGCTACTTCAGACAAAACAGGTGATAGGGAGGTTCAACGAACGATGCTAGAGCTATTGAATGAGCTGGATGGGTTTTCAGTGAATTCAGACATAAAGATTATTGCAGCCACCAACAGGGTTGACATACTTGATCCAGCACTCCTAAGATCGGGCAGACTTGATAGGAAGATTGAATTCCCATTGCCAAGCCTGGAAGGAAGAAAAAGAATTATTCAAATCCATGCCAGAAAGATGAGTATTGATGATGCAGTTAATTTTGATGAATTGGCTAGATCGACTGAAGGATTTAATGGTGCACAATGCAAAGCTGTATGTGTAGAAGCTGGTATGTCTGCAATTAGACAAGATAGATTATCGATTGGACAAGTGGACTTTGCCAATGGAATTAATGAAGTTATGTCAAAGAAGAAATCAAACATTATGTATTTTACATAAATAAAATTTTTAGTAATATCTCTGAAAAATCTAGTTAGTATTTCCCACAACATTTGGATTTTTTAACTTTTCTCTAAACAATTTGAACTTATACTTATTGATCATAAGGTAATGTTGAAAATTTTCACATTTATTTATAAAACGTTAAAAAGTTGTGTCATTCCATTGACCTTTTTATTCTTCTTGGTCATACTCTTCTCTCTGTATGTGAGGTATGCTAAGATAATCAAATCAACAAGAGCAAAAACAGCCAGGAAGTAAAAGACTGCTGCAATATGAGGAGATTTGAAGTAGACCTTAAAAGTCAAAAGATCACGATCTTCTATAAAAAAGATGCAGGTTGTATTCGGGAAAAGATCAAATTTGATTTGATCTATTGTAGGAGATTTTGAAAATGGAATTCCAATCAGGAGATATTGCAAGAAAAAGTTTGTTTCTCCAAGTCCCACAAACACACCAGGTTTGTACAGGGATGGATATGAATTTTGGCTTGGCTGTGAAAATTTTTTAAACCGTGATCCATTATCCAATCCCATAAGATATGACAGCCCAGGTACATGTGAGGAAAAGCTGGGGGTTCCGCTAACCGATGTAAGGTCGATTTTGTTATATATAACTTCCTTAGAAATACGGGCTGAAAATAGCTTACATTTTGCCTCTTCTTCCGAGTTGATCACCAAAGAAAGCTGTCCAAAATCATTGAAGTCTGCAGCAGAGATGCTTACGACCTTTGTTAGTGAATCTAGCCTACTTTGATAACTTACTTCATTTATAGCCTTATTTTTTAATCTAAAGCCTTTAATTTTTCCCTCTTCTGTGATCACAAAAATGTGCTGTCTACCGCTAGAATTGATGTCTGCAATGAAGATACCAGATTGCATTCCAAACACATTGGCTTTTCTGATCGAACATTTTAAGGGATGGGTTACTGGAGTTTCAGAGTAAATATGTTCTGTAAAATTCTCTGATGCTTTTAGATATTTCAATGTCTTATCAATGTCCTTAAACATCTGTAAACTTTCAAAGTTTTTTAAATTTTGATAAAGATTTAAAAATGTTCCTTCATTGTTAACTCCTATAACAATTAAATCATAGTGAACATAATCTTTCTCTGAAAAAATAAATGCAATGGAATGAATATTATTCCCTAAATTGAGTTTCTGAATGCAGTTGAAATTTCCATCAACTAGGTGATATATCTCTAAGTTGATAGACATATCTTCATTAATTGTATTCAATGCTAAATCTGGAATTAAGTTTCCAGTTAAATCTAGATAGGCACTTGTATGGTTTGGAGCCAATTTTCCAGAAATTGGTTTGAAATCAGATGACGTCAATCCGTTAATGGTAATACGTCCAAAAACAATATTATCCTTCGATTGATAGACGAGAATTGGAGTATTACTGACTGCATCTAAAAAATACAGTGGACTAACTGTTGTCTTTATGAGACTAGTAACAACCTGCAGCTTTTCATTAAGCAAATCAACCTCAAATATCTCATCATTGGCACCTCCAGAAGACAGGCGACTAACTACAAGCAGATGGTGTTCGTCATTTAGTGGTATATCGTTGATTATATTAATGATTTTTTTCTCAACTGTTGAATAAACTGAGGAGGGAAACCGTATTTTGTCAGTGGAGATTTTCGTGACTTTCTCTATAAATGCCTTTGAGGGATCCTCAGTATTGATTCCGAACATTGCAGTCTCTTCTCCGTTAGAACCGATACCGAAGCTGAATAAAACGAAGTGTTCTATTATCGAATTCAAATCCATTTAAGGGGCAGGCTTGAGCCTTAAATATTTTTCCTTAAAGCAACTATTGGTCAATTCTGAGGGGAATTCATCATTGAGCCAAATCTAACCCAACCTTATATGTAATTTCAATCCATATTAAAATAAATCTAGAAAAATTGTATTTTGATGCTCAGATGGATATGACGCAAATAATTTTGAGGCTAAGCCTAAATCTTAACCATGTTGAAGGACTTGATTCTATAAATTTCTAGATTTATTCTTAACCCCAACATGATTAGGGATGAACTCGGTTCCAATCAAATGGATAAGCATACAAAACAAATGAAGCTCGCAGAAACTATTGAGAATATGTGTAATCGGCTTTTGAGGAAGCTCAAAAACACAGACTATAAAGTCATGGATTCTTTTAAACCGTTTATACAGCCCAAAGAAAATATTGGAAATCTATTGGGGTTTTATGATTGCTATACCACAACACAAAAGAAGCTGGAGAAAATAAGAATAAAAATAGAGCATTCGCCTCTCGAAAACGAAAATGCTGTTATCTCTATAAAGGAATTGGATGAATTAAAGATGATTGAGCTTTTGACAGACTATAAAAATGCCTTAAATAATCTTAAGGAATATTCTGACGTAAATATTGTGAGAATATTTGTGAAAGAATCAAGAGAGTATTTTGACAAAGTGGTAAACTCTATAAAACTATCTTTCTTAAACGCACTTACACGCCTTCCCAAGGTTATTCAAAATATTCATCTATATTCACAATTCCTATTAAAGAATATAAATGAAAAGGATCTCACAAGAGAATACACAAAGCAGGTTCATTCCAAAATGGGATTTTTTGGAATTCAAAATAATTTTCATGCTCTGGTTTCTTCCACAGTAAACTTAACTCAGTATTTCAATCTGATAATTAAATTAAATATTGAGATTTTAGGTAAAAGAGTGGCACACAATATAAATATCGGACTTATCAGCCTAATGATTATCAACCTTAAAAAGGTTATATGTGACCATCTTATGAAGATTGAAAAAAATCCAAAAGGAACCGATATTCCATTGTTAATTAAACTATCGGGTAATTTGAAGCATTCTAAGGGGCCGGTCATAAAGGAAATTGAAGATATTTTTATATTTAAAGATCAAATCAACAAGGTGATATTAAATTGCCTAGTTCAGTTCCTAGCTGAGCTTGAGTTCATTGAGCATCCAAACTCGAAATTGAAGACTGAGGATCTCAACGTAACTATGGAAGAGATACTAACCAGCTTCAAAGAAAATGAAAAGCTAAAAGAAGATTGGGTCTCCAAGTTTGGGCCCTCTTTTGGAGTTTATAAATCCAAGGATCTTGCAGAGAATTTTGCAGGAAAGTGCTTGATCAAAACACAATCACTTTCAGGACAATTATCGGATATTGAAAAGTATGTTTATTTAATAAATAATAAGTGTATATTCAAGAATCATATTAAAAAGATTGATGGGATGAATCTTAAGTTATCTGTAGATAAAGACTGCCAGCTTATTCTTGGAATGTGGAAAATAAATTTGGAAACACTTAAAGGGCTAGAGCTAAATAGGTATCTTGAGAATGAATTTGAGATTCACACAAAGTACTACTTACCTGATGAACAAAGGAAGAAAGTCCAGGATGGTCTTAAGGAAATTGTTGAGGATTTGATCGTCAGGAGAATTATCCAAGGCCAAACCCTACACTTCAAGGAATTCATTGAAAGAACTTATTTTGGAGAATAACAACTGGTGTAATGCAATACTTAGTGGTATAGGATTTACTTTTAGATAATGTTATTACTATGAAGATTGTAAGGTTTGTCAGAAGAACCTTATCTGCAGAAATTTCTGTTTATTGTGTGAATCATGGGACGTACACACATCAAGTATGAGTATTAGCAAACAATAAATTTTTTAATATAAGTATGTTGCATTCATACGTATAATTCAAATTTTTGAATAAGTGGCGGAAATCATGTTGAATTTATGGATTCCATAGCTAAGATTTGATGAGTCTGTGGATACACTGCCATTTTAAAAAAGTAAGTAAGTTTTTAAAATATTTTTTGTAGAACCCAAAATGAACTTTAATATGTCTGAATTTAAAGAAGTAATCGAAGCAAACCAATATGCAAAGAAATTAGTTGGGAGTTGGCTACCAGATGATTACCCCACCACTGTTGATGAGAGTATATTAAATATTTCATTCAAACCGGATATTTTTCAAAAACAATCTTTCTATTTTTTACAGAAACATGAATCTGTCTTTGTCTCAGCCCATACAAGTTCCGGAAAAACACTAGTAGCCGAATATGCAATACACCTGGCTCTGAAGCGAGGCAATCGTGTGATTTACACTTCCCCAATAAAGGCTCTTTCAAATCAAAAATTCTTTGATTTTAAAAGTAGATTTGAAAATGTAGGGTTAATAACGGGAGATGTCCAAGTAAACCCTGAAGCAAACTGTCTAATTATGACTACTGAAATTCTAAGGAATATGGTCTATAGGAATTCTGACATATTAAGAACCACAGAATTCGTCATTTTTGACGAAGTTCATTATATTAATGACTGTGATCGTGGAGTAGTTTGGGAGGAATCAATAATTATGCTACCAAAGCATATTTGTCTTGTGATGCTGAGTGCCACAATTCCAAACTCTATGGAGTTTAGCGAATGGGTTGGACGCACTAAAGAAAGATGTGTATATGTTATTTCTACGGAAAAACGGGCTGTTCCATTAGAATTTGTAATTTACAGTGATTTTGAAGCATATTCCATTGCAGAAACCAAATTAGAGGCAACACCAACTAATTTTAAAAATCGTCTGCTTCCATATTCAAAAAAGAACAAACCAGGAGGGCGATTTAGGATTAATGACCTGGGCCATTTTGTAACCAATCGTAGGTTGATACCTGCAATATTTTTTTCATTTTCGAAGAAACTGTGTGAAGAGTATGGAAGGAGCTTGGAAGCTTTAGATTTGACTAGCCCCATGGAGAAAAAGAAGATTGATCAATTTTTGGTTGAGGCTATGTGCAATTTGACTGATGCTGACAGATACCTCCCACAGGTATGCAGAATGTCAGAACAAGTGAGAAAAGGAATTGCAGTACATCATGGTTCGTTGCTGCCTTTTGTCAAGGAATGTATAGAAATTCTTTTCTCGCAAAATTTAGTTAAAATTCTTATTGCCACAGAAACATTTGCAATGGGTGTTAACATGCCTGCCAAGTGCTGTGTATTTTTATCCCTAACAAAAATTGATAATTCCCACTATCGATATTTGGAAACTGGGGAATTCATTCAAATGAGTGGAAGGGCAGGAAGAAGAGGGATGGATAAAGTTGGAACTGTTATTATCGCAGACCAGCGCAATCCTCCCCTGACCACCATCAAGAAAGTGATAGATGGATATCCACTTAATTTGAGCTCTCAATTCAAGTTAAGTTTTTCGCTGATCCTAATGGCTCTTCGAGGGAATATTACTGTAGAGGATCTTATGAGAAGTAGTTTCAAAGAACATGAGGTACAAAAAGGGTTTTCAACAGATATGATTAGATTGAGCAGCCTAGAGACTTCTCAAAAACTCCAGTGCCCCAACTGTGAAGATGGCGCAGATTTTTTAAAATACTTTCAACAAATATGCAATGATAATTACACTCTCATTAAATTGTTTTTGAAGGAAGGTGATACAGTTATTACAAAAGACAATAACTTGTGTATGGTTGAAACTATTATAGGAAACAAAATAACATGTATGCTATCTGAAGGATGTCTTAAAGGTATATTTTTTAGTATTAAAAACGGAATTATAGATTTTAATCAATTTATTGACCAGAGATTTGATGAACTCAAAGCGATTACCGTTCACAAAAACATTGGAAAATTTTCCAAATATTGTCCACAGATACTTTCAGAAACTATTAGGTCCGAAATTACCTTTGAGGATATTATATTCTATGTCGAAAATGATCAAATTTCATTTAATTACAACGTCAGATCTATTGACTCAGTTTTAAGGAGCAGAGCTTTAAAGCAATTCTTTGAAAAATTAAATACATTTTCCTGTATTCATAGTGATTGCTTTTCCAAGCATTATTATGATAGAATTGTTGAGTACACCATTAATAATGAGATCAGTTTTATTAAAAACAAATATTCAGAAAAAAGTTTGGTTCAGATGGAAGAATACACAGCCAGAACTAAGTTTCTGGTCGAGAAAGGATTTGTTGTAGATGGAACAGTTACGATTAAAGGACGGGTGGCAGCAGAAATTAGAACGGTTAATGATGTTTTCGTAACAGAGTTGGTATTCGGAAATTTTTTTGAAGGTTTAACTTCTCCAGAAACTCTTGCTTTGATGAGCTCCATGATATATGAAGAGGATATCGATGCCCAGGACTTGAATGGAGAGTTCATTTCAAGATTTGATGAGATCAAACAAGCATATACAGAGCTTCAAACTGACATCGACAAATTAAGCATACCACGTTTCCAATCATTGAATTTTGGAATGGCCCAAGCTGTTTATGATTGGGCAAATGGAGTTGGTCTTGGCCCAATAGTCGCAAAGCATTCAATTCAGGAAGGGTCATTTGTCAGATTGATCTTGAGACTTGATGAATGTTGTAGAGAAATGATAAATGTAGCAATTCTTATAGGAAATGCAGATCTTGAAAGGAAATTTAGTGAAAGTAGTTCGATGATCAAACGAGATATTGTTTTCATGCCAAGTTTATATCTTTGACAATACAGTCTTACTGCTAAACACACTATTAAATTAATTAATTATTCCTCTACCAGTCCTAACTCCTGCAGCGCTTTCTGCAAGAATGATGTGAATTCCACACGTAGAACAAATTTCTTGGCTTTATTTTTGTATCCTTTACACTTTAAAACCAATGAACAGTTAAGCTTATCAATTTTAGTATCACCAGAACTCTTGCTAATCAACTGGAAATTGTCATGGTAGTCAAATATTTTCTTAATTAGGAAGTTGTGGATTTTTTGCTTCAACTCAACCAGCTCGAGTGGATTGACGGAAGAGGGAAGCGTAAAAGAGAAGACCAATATTTTTTCCGGAGCTTTTGTCATATTAATAATTGTTTGTTTCCATAGATCACTATTCAAATATTTGATTTTTCCACCGTGAACATTAATAAAGGAGGTAGATGAAAGCCCAACCTTGAATACCCTAAGATCCTGGTTGTCCACTATTACGTCATCTCCTATATCAAACTGATGGCTCAAAAGCATTACGACATTTCTATAAGTTTCAGCTAGGAGACCACTTGCAACAAAATTAAATGCTAAGGCTGAAGATAGAACTACAGCTACTAAATCTTTCAAGGAAACACCGAATAAAAGAAGGTAAACCACTGATAAAAACAAGGCTGCAAGTACTGAGATTATTCTCTTAATAATTAGAACAAACTCTTTTGTAGATTTAATTGCTTGCTCTAAAACTTCCCTATCTCTGAAGAAATACACTGTGGTATCTCTGAATTCTTTCTTAGAAATAAATCTGTCTTGATCAGAATCAAAGTATGCAAAAGCACCAAGAGCCTGTTTTGTATTTGAAAACATTCTGGCAAACTGTTCAAAACTTAATTCCTTGTCGCCATCTGATGCCTTTTCGAAGCACTCCCTTGCTAATTGTAAGAAAGTCTTAATATTTGGCAAAGTAGGTGGCTTGATAGTCACAGTACCAAATTGTCTATTATTTTCTAAATCTTCATTTTCAGGCTCTGCCTCATTATATCCAAAGAAATCAATGCACACTATATCATTGCATCCCATTGCAGATTGAGAGCTTGAGGAGTCATCTATAGAATCGTATCTAAACCTATGCATGTGTCTTAGAATCTTCTCCGTCTTTTCGGTTTCTCGAATTTTAGCTTTCAGGGACTTTTTAATGAAAAAATCTTCAAAGTTAACCATTAGCCACGAGACGAGAATACAGACAGAAGTTGTGATGATTCCTGCTTTCAACAAGATTTTGAAGGTCTTATAAAAATACAGGGCTTCTTTCTGAACAATCTTCGATTTTGCAAACGCGATTAAAAGCCAGAAAAGTATCACACTCAGCTGCCCGATAGATTTGTACTTTTCTAAAGTATAGTCTAATTTCGCAACTATCAGACCGTAGTTGATCATGGTAAAAATCAGCGCCAATAATAAAAACAATCCGAAGTATACTATAATTATGTTTAGAATATCATTCAGATTTGCTTGTTTGATCATAAAGCTATTATTACTAGAAATATATCTCCAAATCCTTACAACTAAAGCAATGCAAAATGTGGTTCGTATAATTCCTAAAATTGTAAGAAATGTTGATTCTGTAGAGGACTTGTGAATATCTGTTGTTTTTAAATTATCTGAATCTATTTCTATTTCATGATTATTCCAATCAAAATTCTCATTGCATACTTTACCTTGTTGTAATTTCTTAATATCTCTATCGGCCATTGAAAATCAGCAGACCTTCGGTTTTATAAACGCTTCAAACATGTTTTAATTGTGGCCAATCAAATATCTCCGATTTATAGCTAGTTAAAACAGAGAAAGAATTTGCACTTTATCCTAGGGAGAATAATAAATCTATCGGTTATACAAATAGAAACCGGATCAATCTGGATATGTCTGCAAGAACAGAATATGTTGCTTTGAAGAATTTATATACAGATCCAGGCTTAAGGATTTATTTATTAGATGTTTTATCTATCATTTGAATACATGTTTGACATTCTAAAGCCACAATTTGCCCGTCTTCGTTTTTTAATCTCAATACTAGATTGATGTCTTGAGTATCCTTATTCATCTTTAAATGCCCTGTCATTATCTTTTTATTTACCCGAATATCAACCATGTTGAGCGTAGGAATCTTAATAAGAACTCCATTAGGTGGAGTAAATACATTTATATTGGAATCATCACGAATAATTTTCTTCAAAGCATTCATTCTGCTTTTGTCTCCATGAACTAGCATAATATTTTTTGGCTTGCATTGATCAATGATTTTTAATATCCCAAAACTATCAGCATGAGCACTGAATGAAATGTTGTGAATGCTCAGATTTATTTCAACAGTATCCCCCAAAATATCTAGTTTGTTGATTCCATTAAGAATTTTTTCGCCAACAGTCCCTGGTATACAATATCCAGCCAAAATTACAGCATTTTTAGGATCAGAACATATACTCTTAAAAAGTTTCAGGGACATTCCTGAGTGTAACATGGATGGTGTAGCAAAGAATACGCCAGGCTCATTTGGGGATATCAACTTTTTGTTGTAAGATTTGGTGTACTTAAAGTCAAACACATTTCTTTCATGAATTTTGTTCTGAACAGTTTGATTTGTATAATTTATAAATCGTTTATAGATTTCGTTTGCCTTTTCAACCATACCACCAGCAAAATATATTGGAGTTGTCAATCCCATTCGTTCCCAATAAGATTCTATCATCATACAAATCTCCTGAAATCTACCAAATGTAAATATTGGAATCAACACTTGACCACCACGATCAATAACCTGTTGGATGATCTGTAAAAATTCCCTCTCCTTTGCCTTCCTACAATCCCTTATAACACTGCCATATGTGGATTCGGTGATTAGCAAATCTGGATGCACACAATCAATCCAAGCAGGGCCCAAATGCTTGTCTGCTGCAGTACTAAAGTCTCCGGTGTATACCACACTCTTACCTTTATATTTAACATAGTACATTGCAGCTCCTATTACATGCCCCGCGTAATACGGGGTAATCTCTAAACCACTTTCTTGTATAAATGTCTCATTCATATGTAATGGAATGATTTTTTCCATACACTGATCAATTTGCTCGGATGTAAATATTTTATTGTCCTTGTTTTTCATACTAAGAATTTTTCGATAATCTTCTAGTACAATTGGTAGAGTTGCTTTCGTAGGATGTGTCATATAGATAGGGCCTGAATATCCACAAACCTCTGTAAAATACGGTAAAGCACCACAATGATCCAAATGAAAATGGGAAATGATTATACAATCGATAATTGTATCAAAGTTCCCAGTTTTACTCAAATACGTAAAGTCTGGAAACTTTCTGGAATCGTTGTATCCAATATGCATTCCACAATCGAACATGATGGTTTTGTCGTTAATTGTAACGATTATACATGATTTCCCAACTTCCTGGCCTGCTCCAAGGGGGATAACATCCATTAAAGGCTGGATAAAATTCATTTAAAGGATTTAATTTTGAAAACAGTTTAAATGCTATTTAGCAGTAATACACTTATGATTGAAAAATAGTTTCACATTTCGAATGGGGAAATTAATCTGGAATAGAAATACTTTGAAATCATTTTATCTTCCCCTAAATGTCGAAAATTTTGTTTCCTGGCTCAGACATCTGTGACAATGAGGGATTTATCCGGGGTCACGGAACAAGCATTGAGAATGGACGAATAAAATCTGCATACTATGGAACATTAAAACAAATTAATAAGCTTCTAACCGTCGATCCTATATATTCTTATAAATACGTACCAGAAATTGGAGATGTTATAATTGGCAGAGTCACTGAAATTTACAACAAAAAGTGGAAAATGGATGCAAATAGTAAATGCGAAATGTCTCTAAATCTCAGTGCTATTAATCTGCCTGGCGTTGTTCAGAGAAGAAAGTTGGAAAGTGATGAAATGGAAATGCGAAAAATTTTTGCAATAGATGATTTAATAGTGTGTGAGGTTCAGAAGGTTTCAAAAGGGGGTAATGGGGCTTTACATACAAGAAGTGATAAATATGGAAAGCTAACTGGTGGTTTTTTAATAAAAATCCCTATGATGTATATTGCAACCCCTAAAACAAGATTTATAATTCGAAATAACACAAATATGATAGTGGCAGCAAATGGACATATTTGGGTCTCGAACACGGCCGATTCGACAGTTGTTCCCAGGATAAATGCTGAAGTTACTAGGCTCATCCATAGCAAATTGAAGGTAAATATTGAAGAAATAGTTGATAAAATTTATTTAAAAACTCAATAAATTGGTTTTAAAGAATCTGGATATACCTTTTCTCAGAAATTGTAATTGATCAATACCTTCTATGTTTCTGTTAAATGTTTTTATACCCTAATGATTAAAGTCTCTACGTTGCAAAGGGGTAATGCTTTACTTTCAGAACTTAAGAATACTTCTTGGCACTATGATGCATCAATTACTGCAGACTACGAAATAAACTTTACTACAGCTGTTTTATTCTTGAGTCTTCGATTCTACGTTAGTAAACCAGAATACATATTTAAAAGACTTAATAAGCTTAAAGATTACAGACTAAAAATACTTTTGATTCACGTAGATGTTCCAAATTGGAACAGCTCTTTGAAAGAACTGTTCCGAATGATTCCTATAACGATTGTCCTTGCTAAGGATTATGCTGAATGTGCAAATTATATTCACGGATTTGAATCTGCAACAACAATATCCAGCGATGTTTTAAGACACAAGGAATCAAGTCTAGATACGTTTCTGTCTGATTTCCCCAAAATCACAAAAACAGAAATTTTAAGACTTAAAAACAGTTTTAAGAATCTTCAAGAATTAATTAGTACTGATTCGAAAGAAATAGGTCGAGTATTTGGAATTGGGAGCCAAAAGGCAGGATCTTTGGCTAAATATTTCAATAAACCCTTTCAAAACTGAGTTGCTCTATGGAAATACTGACTTAATAATGTTTTGAACTAATCAAGCTAGTGGTAATTGTATATGTTCTTTAATTGTTCAAATGATCATAAGTTTGGGTAAATTTCCTACCTTTTCTAGTAACAATATGAACAAAAGAATTAATTACCTGAAAACAGAATGTTAAAATTATATTTTATAAAATTCAAGAACTTCGTATAGCTATTTAAAGAAAACTTTTCATGGGTTTTGTATCTGATTGAAAAATACTTTTAATAATTTTTTTTAAATATTTTCCCCATGTCGAAAAATCCGTATCAAAAGTACATTCAATTTATTGGTGATATGGATTTTCTCAAAGAGTTTGTACCGGGTATTATGGATGACAATTCGCATTCAGACCAGGTGGAGTCATATATGCTTGCATCCTCACCAAAATATGTTAAAGTTGCACTAAGAGATTATCAGATTGAAGGTCTCAATTGGCTAATTAAGATGCACGAAAATAATATAAACTGCATCTTGGCAGATGAAATGGGGTTAGGCAAGACCCTGCAAAGTATTTCTCTTTTAGGATATATTAAGCATATTAAAGACGAAAAATCAAAGCATTTGATAGTTGTGCCCAAGTCTTGCTTGCAAAATTGGATGAATGAATTGAATAGATTCGTGCCGAGTTTAAAGGTGAAAATGTTTTGGTGCTCTAAGGATGAAGTCAAGGAGGAATACAAGAATATTGCGTTTAAGAAGTATGATGTTATCTTAACAACATATGAGATGTGCTTAAATGCCAAAAACTATCTTAAGAGAATTCATTTTTCGTATCTTATTATTGATGAAGCCCATCGTCTCAAAAATGAAAACAGCTTACTGAGCCAAATTTTAAGAGTTTGTCAGTTTGACCATCGTTTACTTCTTACAGGTACTCCATTGCAAAATAACATTCATGAACTGTGGGCTCTTCTCAATTTTATTCTCCCAGATATTTTTCGGGAATCCGAAAAATTTGAAAACTTTATTATTGACGCAGATCAAAAAGAAAATTGTAAAAAAATCGATAAACTAAAAAAAGTGCTTCAACTATTCTTTTTGAGAAGAGAGAAGGCAGATGTAGAAAAGTCTCTTCTTCCTAAAAAGTTTACCAATATCTATGCACCTATGACTCCATTGCAAAGAAGCTGGTATAAAGGACTTTTGAAAAGAGATCTAAAGGATTTATATAACGACAAAGCAGCTAACAAGACCGCTCTCTTGAATATAATCATGCAGTTGAGGAAATGCTGTAATCATCCATATTTATTTGATGGGGTAGAAAAAGAACCTTTCGAGTCTGGCGAGCATATTGTTGAAAATTCTGGAAAGCTTATAATTCTAGACAAACTTTTATCCAATCTGTTTAAAAAGGGATCCAGAGTTTTGATATTCTCTCAAATGTCCAGAATGCTAGATATTTTAGAAGATTATATTAATCTAAGGGGATTGGAATACTGCAGAATTGATGGTTCAACATCTGGAGAAGATAGAACCACTGCCATTGATGAGTTTAATTGCGATAAATCGGACAAGTTTGTTTTTTTACTTACAACCCGTGCAGGTGGTCTTGGAATCAATCTGTATACCGCAGATACTGTTGTCATATTTGATTCAGACTGGAATCCTTACGCTGATTTACAAGCCCAAGATAGAGCTCATAGAATTGGGCAGAGGAAACAGGTTCAGGTGTTCCGACTAATTACTGAAAACACAATCGAAGAAAGTGTGGTTCTAAGAGCCCAACAAAAATTAAAGCTTGATGATGTGTTGATGAAGTCAAATGAAAAAATTAAACAAAATAATATATCCAACGCTGAATTGATGCAAATTTTGGCTTCTGGAATTGATAGGGTTGATAAGCAGTCTGAAATAGATGGTCTGAGTCTCGAGGATCTCTTGAAAGTTGGAGAGGAGAAGACGAAAGAAATGAATAGAAAGGTAGAAAGTTATAGAATTAGTGATGGTGAATCTGGAAAGATCAATATGTATCAATGGGAAGGCGAGAATTATTTGAAAAAGAAATTACAGGAGTTTGTCGCAGAAAATCCCATCACAGAAGAAGAGCCAATCAAAAGAATATCTTTTTTTGCGAATACAAAATTCAAGCCATTTAATTTTCCAGAGTATCAATTTTACCCATTAGAATTTTTTGCCTTGCAAGACAAAGAAGAAGAGCTTTTCAACAGGGATGAGGCACTTTCTCAAGAGGATAAAGAACGAAAAGAACTCTTATTAAAAGAAGGATTTGACTGGACGAAGAAAGATTATAAATCGTTTTTGACTGCCCTGGAAAATTATGGTGAAAATTTGATGGAAATTGAAAAGGCCTTGCCTATGAAAACAGATGTTGCTAGGTATTACAGGGTATTTTTTGAAAGATATCTAGAATTATCAGAATCTGAAAAAATAAGCAACATACTTGAAAGGGTGAAGATACGAAATGCAAAAAACTCTAAACTACGAAATATTTTTGAGAGCTTTTCAGATGTGGAACTGGAAAACTCTATTTGTATTAAAAATAAGCTTTACATGGATAATCTATATCTTTTAAAACTATACTCTCAGTATATGGAAGATCCACAATGTTTTGAAAAAATAAAACAGTCAATATTAACTAATAAAGATTATATGTTTGATTATTATCTGATGTCACGTTCAACAACAGAATTGTCTAAGCATATTGCAGTGATAGTTGCACAACTTTTGAAAGCATTCGAAAGAAAACAATAAATTAGTCATATAGCCTCTCAGCACCTATGTGAGTGCACTTATAATTTATTATTACATACAATGCAAGATTCATCTATTTCTATTTTTTGACTATTCAAATATATTTCTTCAGTAAAATTCCCGAAAGTAAAGTCTTCTTCAGGTCTGTTGATTAGAATACTAACCGCAATAGAGGCACAGATTGAGTTAATTGTACAGATATTAGGAATAATGTTATTGTATATTCCGGAAACTTCAAATTCTGTGGTTTTTAGAGAAGAATCTACTTTGCTATTGAATTCATCCATGACTATCAAAATAGATTTGCTCAACTCCAGACCGTTCATAACATGTGATTCAAGTACCTTGCTTCTATTTTCAAGTGTTATAGCTTGATCTAAGAAAGACCCAGAACAGATAGTGGAGTATTGCGGATGCTTATACAATGAATGAATGCAATATAAGCAAGAACTCTTCTGTGTAACAACTTTAACATGAAATTTCATTTCGTCAACACCCAAATCCAAAAGAAGGGAACACCTCGACATTTTAAAGCTATAGTTAATTTCCATTCTCGTGGATATATTGTCTACACAAGAAAATACAATATCGAAACCATCTAAAATGGTTTCTGACAATTCTTGAAATTTTGAAATTATAAATTTACATCCAGTTTTATTGGAGATAACTTCTGCCTTGAATCTTCCACAGTCTTTGGAAGAAAAATAAAACTGCCTTGATAAATTGGATATTTCTACTCTATCGCAATCAATACATGTAATATCATATTTTTTAAGTGATAATAGCTTGATTATCTCACTTCCAGTCCCACCACATCCTACAACCAAAATCCTCATTGAATTCTCGATAAAGGGCATCATATTTAAAGTAAAAAATCTTTTATAATTCCCGCATGCTCTATAAAATAATTAATTGTCCAGTAAATATAATATATTTATTTCTATTTGAGTAACTTCTAGTAGCATTATCGATATTGGTTAATTAAGTCAGAGTGTGTGGAATAATATAGGTACAATAAACTTATTCAATCGATTGGAACATAAAATCCATAGTAATTTGTATAAATGACCCTTCATTGATTCTATATTATATTTCATTCAATACTATTTGTAAAGGTTTTGAACAAACTCTTATTTACCACAATAGATAATGAGTCCTATAATCACTTACAACTGATATTTTATGATTTATTCAATCAACTATACCTCCAAGTATTTGCTCTGGAACTTAATATCTGAAGAAATATTAATATTAGTCTGATACATTATCATTCACCACTTTAATAGGGTTAACGTGTCCAAATTAAGAGTAAATCCTTGAATGGCACAAATATATTGCTCCTTTAACTAACCGATAGGATTATTCTAATCATTTTATTTAATTGCACAGATATCAACAGGAATTTCGTCTTTTAGCATTCATATAAAGCTCCAGAATTTTTCTTGCAAGAAATAAAACATAGCCCATATGATCTGACTCCAGATTAAATCTTTTCCGAAAATTGTCGATTAATATATCGTCTGGAATACAAGATTCACTTTCATTATCGTTCAGTGTTTCGGTTTCTTCTCTATGTATCGTGCTACCACAAGATTTCATCGATTTTGGATCCTTTCTTTTGTCAATCTGCACTAAAGTTGTTGCTATCAAAATAGAGCTGTAGACAATTTCACACTGAGTAAAATATACACACGCTGGCGTAAATATAGTTATGTCATTGAGAACAATCCATGAATATTTGCTCGTTTTCATATCAAAATTATTGTCACTGCAAATATTCTTTAGTACCTTATGAACATCTGGAATTTCAAAATCAAAATCCATTGCTTTGCAAATATCTAACTCTGTAAGATTTACAGCCTCGAGATATTTTCTAATGATTTCTGGATCTTCTATATTGATTTGCAATACTTTAGCTGAATACTTTAAAATGTTTTCAGTATTTCTAGCAATTTCAGCCATCTTGCATGTAATATTAATACAGGAGGTAAATAATACCAAATCGTCTGGTTCTATGTGGAGTGATTGCTTTGCGATGAAAAAGTTCATTAAGATAACGGTTATGATCTTTTGTGGAATACTTAGCATTTTACATATTCTCATAAGCCTCGAAATATTATGTCTGGACAGTTTTATGGACAAATCGGTGAAAGCCTTCATCTCCTCCACAAATCCCATGCGACAAGGGTGTCTTAAAAAACTACTCGAAATTATTTTTTTAATCGAGGAAATAAACCAAAAACAATGGAGACACTCAAAGAATTGATTTGCTGGAAAATTAATTGGTTACGTTTTAATAGAAATAGCCTTTAAATCCTCAGACTTTTTTATGGCATTTTTGTAGCATAAGCAAACCTTTACGAAAGTGAAATAATATATTGATTTATGTCTCGAAGAACAATCATCTTGATTCCATAATTGTGGCTTCCCATATCATTAAATACTCCTTGAAATAGCTACAGATTCTTTGGCAGGCTTCTTTCCCATCTTCCACCGCTTGAATTAACCATGAGTGATGGCATTTCCCATAATTTTCGAAGTAAACTATTCTTTCGGAATTAACTAAGCTAGCAACAACTGCTGCAAAAGATTTATTTTCTTCTGCTGAATACAAATCAATTCTTTCATTTAATCCAACAGCTATGCACATATCTCTAATTGGAATTCCACAATAGCACATCACAAGAGTTGTTGTATTTATTAATGTCGGTAAAATTCCACCATCATCCTGAAGCACTAACAAAGTGATCTCATACATTGCTTCATCTAGAATAAGAGGTGTAAAGATACTTTCTAACTTATAAACTAGTTCATAAACTTTTCGTTCATTAATCTGCTCATTCCTGGATGTTTCTGAAAATTTCAATTTTATTTTAAGTTTGACTTTTTCACACGGCTGAACAGCAACTGCTTTGACTGTAGTGTTTCCATGCGATAGTGTAATAGTACCATTTCCATTTTCGTACCCATGAGAAATGGAAATATTTCTGAGTTCTTTTGGAAATCTTCCATCGGTTCGAATGTACTGGATATCCATAATCACGGGCAAAAAAGATCTGAAAAGCATTCAGGATACAGCACATGTAATCAAATCTACTCAATGAATATACTTTGGTAGCCAAAAAAGAGTTACTCCACTCGAACGTTACAAAATGATATGTAAAGGTCGATAGGGAGTCTTTGAAGTTTTATAACAATTTCTTTTTAAAACGAATCATCTACTTTTCAAATTTTTATTATCAAATAGTTTCATATACTTTTAGAGGGTCATCAACTGGGGGATATAAAGGCCAGTAATATGTATTGTATGTTTTATCAAAATCTACTCCATCCCTATCTGGTCTCCACAAGAAAAGATATTTTGCAGGGCCAAAAATACTAACAATATTTGAATAAAGCCCTAAATCATAGGGGGAGGGGCCTACACGGATTTTTCTGTACTTTGAATTATGCCTCTGAATCTGTTCAATACTTGTAATATTTTCCTTCACCAGTTTCATCTGCGATACCAAGTGATATCCTGTGATGATTGAGGCAAACGCAGCGATTAGAGTTAAGAAGCAAATCCCTGTACAGTATTTATATGTAAGAATTTGTTTCGTGTTATTAATTGATTTGTAAATGTGATGAATATTAAAAAGCAGCAGGTTCAGATGCCCTAGAAGTGTGAAGAATAAAAATCGTATAAAATGCCCATGGTTCCTAAAATGTACACATGTCCCCAAAATAACACAATGATGATCCATTTTCATTATGCACTTCTTACATATTTTACAATGATGGGATCTTTCCGGCTTCGTCTGCTCACACAAATGGCATCGTCTAATAAATTCCCCAGGAATATTAAAATCCATATCATTAGTATTCGCAACAAACCCCTTTGTGAAAATAGTCAAAATTGCATATGAAATAGCGAAAAACATTGAAGCCATCAGAACAATTTCTGTAAAACGAGAAAATACACTATTGATGTTTTTTAAATATATGAAAGTCGGTACAAATGCCAAGAAGATTAAATCACCGAAAAGAATTACTCTGGCAAATAATTCCAGTGGATTGTTCATAAAGGGATAAAAATTATTTATTTATTTTAAGTCCAAACAGATTTAAAAACATAAGAACATTCATAACATGTAGTCGGAAATATTTAATAATAGCTTCAATTATTTCACACTAGTTGCCAGAATAATAAAATTAGTGTGATTTTGGTTAGATTCTATCCAACAGTTTTTCTGGAAAACAATTGTGAATAACATCGATAAGATCTTCATTTTCAAATGCAGCCATCACTCGATCATTATCTCCAAGCTGTTTATTATACATCGAGTAGTTTGAATGGGAAAATTCCTTCACAGATACTTTTAACCAATATCCTGATATAAATTTTGATAGAACGTATTTTATGGTCAATCCAATAACACCTGCTAAACTACAGTGTGGAACTGTTGGGGTGAAAATCACTTCTATGTATTTAATAGGATATCCAATGGAACAAAGTATCGATTCATCCTTTACATATTCTCCAATAGAGATATCCTCTAGATTAACTACATTAAGCTGTTCAAGTGAATATGGGTGCTCTGGATCTTTAATATCTCTAATTAGTTCAAAAACTGTGGAGCTAGAGATATTTACTACTCTGTTTCCAACAAAATCCAATTCAACTCTCTTTTGTAAACTGTTTTTTATTTGAGGATTTTCATTATTCATAGAAATTTTTAAGGGTATTTAAGTGATTTTTTGAATATGATTAAATTGTGCAGAATTACTTTTTACGTACAGAACAATAAAGTTCCCTGGATATATTATCATACAACCCTTTTTAAACATCCAATATCAGGGTGATATATATCTGGTAGCTTTCGAACTTCTTAGAATAAAAATAACTGCCTCAATCATCATAAATCAAATAGTAATTTTATCCAAACTCCATTTGATGAATACGGAATTATTTATTTCTGCTATACAATTTCCCATCCTTAAGTGACGAATGGGTATCTAGATTCAGCTGGCCCATCATAATTTCATCACTCGATTTCAGTAAAGATTTTATTTTATTAGCATATAGCCGACCCTCACCAATAATCGCATTCAACTCTGACTGGTTAAACTGTGAAATGATATTCAAGCTGAAAAGAACTGTCTTAGTCAAATTCATAGATTCAAAACAGAAAAAGACTTTATTTATAAGGTTTCAAAAAATAAACAAAATAGATCATATATGATCAAGGAATATAATATGAGACTAAATTATTCCAAAACAGAATTATCAAAGCTAAACATACGTTCAAGAAATTTAATAAGTCAATGCAGCCCCCTTAACCTTCTTTTCGTTAGATATAATTGTTTGCTTGGCTCTTTTAAGCACTTTCAATGTCATACCATTACACTTTGAGCATTTAAGTTTAAGAACTGGCTTTTTAGTATTTTTTGCTTTTCTTCTAAGAATAGGTTTGGTCTGTCCACCAAAACCAGCCTGTTTAATGGCATATCTTCTATTACCCTGTCTTTGAGGGTTATCCTTTCCTTTTTTGTAAATAGCCACTTTGCTTACCATATGGGAATTACATTTCTTGCAGAAATGTTTTTTCTCTTTTGGAACATTTACCATTTGGGTCAAAATTTTTATAAAAATTTTTAAAACTTTAAAATGAATAAAACCGTTGGATCAATATTTTAAACATTAAATCACTCACTTTTCTACAACAAAGCGATTAAACGAATAAATATTCTCAAAATATAACGATCACCCTGGGTTTATTCTGTCACTTTCTTAAGCAATTCAAATATCCAGTTTGATGCTTTCGAGCTTATATTGTTCATGTACAGCATCAAATACTTTAAATGAGTGGCCCGAATCTTGAATTATCAAAACTGCAGCTTTATTCCTTGATTTATAAATGTAATTTGGTGCTCCCCAAATGGTTATACATTTTCCATCAAAATCTTCCTTAAATCCTTCACTAACCAACTGATGGCTTCTTATCAGGTATTCACAGCCAGAAACATCTAAAAAATCACAGAGTGCTTTCTTACCAAATAGAAATCCAGCGCCTCTGGTACTCTTTGAAAAATATTCAATATTTTCTGATGGATCACTCCACAATGCATCTGTAATTTCCGAGTATTCTTGCATACGATTGACACTGTTAAGCTCTTCAACTGTTAGCTCAGGAATAATTCCACCATGAATACAGAAGTATTTATTATTTACTCGAACGGCTATTGGAAGTAAATTAAATATGTCACAGATCTTCAGGTAGATGTATAGATCATATTTTATAAGAACTTCTCTCTTAAATCCATATACTTCAGTCTGAGCTCTTGATTCATGATTTCCACGCAGTAAGATAAATTCTCTCCCATCCTTAGAATTAGTACCATGGCCATGTCCAGTGTGTAAAGCTATTAGTTTCATTATAAAGCATAGTATTAAAACCTCTATGGAATTATATCCTCTGTCGACATAATCCCCAAGAAACACCATATTATAGCCTGAATCTAGATCATCTAATATTGAAACTAAGTCATAAAATTGGCCATGAATATCACCGATCACGTTTGTAGGTCCGAAAATATCTATCATGGTACCTTCCATAGATAAAACATACGCTACATCATCTAAAATTTGGAGAACCATAGATTTATCTGGTAGTTTGGAGTTCCTTAACTCTTTTAAAATATTTTCCAGTATCGATGTTTCAAGCATTTTCAACTGCGAAAATGGATTTTTTTTAAATATTTTTGTGAAATTTATTACTTTGACTGTTCAATATTGAAATTAATAATATACTGTGATGCTTTCTTCCAACAATACATATACTTATACTATCCCAAAAATAAATCAAAATCAGTTCTTTCTAGGCTCAATTTTGGCCACACAGAGTATAATAATATATTTAATAGAAAGAGTATTTTGTTTTATGTTATTTAATGTGGTTTTAAATGGTCAAAATTCATAAAACCTCTTTGGCAGACAGTGTTATTTATTCAAATAATTATCACAATTAGCGAGAACAACTCTTGGGCAATAATTTGTTTTAGTGTAGAACAATTGGTTCAAGAAATATGTAATCAACTATCTATAGAAATGCAATATTTATTAAAAACTCTTCCACTATTTGAACAAATTCTGTTTGAGAGCATTCATCTGATAAACAATGATCTGCATTTTTCAATAACTGAAGGTCTCCAATCAATCTTAATTTGTCTTCTACACTTATTTTGCAAAATTCATCATTTTCTGAAATTACAGATAGAATTGGACATAGCTTCCTAAAAGCAGCATATGATTCATTTGACAAATAGCTGCTGAACACATCTTCTTTCCCAAATCTTTTATACAGACTCAGGAACCTTTCAGATAAAAATATCCTATTTTGGTATTCTACATATTTGTCTTGTTCTGCAATGTTTACAAACGTCGATAATGATGAATCAAGAATTTCTAGTGATTCTGCATCGCTTACTGGTGCTTGAAGTACTATCCCAGCCAAGGAAATAGCTGGGTTTTGTTTCAAAAATAAAAGAGCATCCTGACATCCAGTAGAATGACCTATTAATACAGCCTTAGAATATTCTATACCATTTAATAAATCTCTTATATTTTCAATATCAGAATCTATAGGATAGATTGAATAATTTGGCATTGATTCCAGCTGTGGAATAACAAGTTTAATTTTGTACTTCTCACAGAGTTTCAACAATTTACTAGAGTATCCCACTGATAACAAGTTACTTCCAAGTCCCCCTAACAATACAATTATTTTACTGGAATTGATTTTATTTGTAAATGCAACCGAACCCTTCGAGTTATATTTGAAGAGAATGCCTTCCATTGAGGGCTTAAAAATTTTATATAGATAATAGGGTCATGTTGAAAGAATTAAAATCAGTAAAGGCATTCTTTGTTAAAATCTATGAGTATTCGAACCAAGAGCTTTCACTTACTGTAAGCGCAGACTTTAAGTAATTTTCATTTCATTGGAATTTTTTTAACCCTAAATGATTTTTGAGATTGGTGAAATTCCAATTTATTTTCCGTACGAAACAATTTATCCTGAGCAATTAACTTATATCAAATCTCTATTATCATCTATTCAATCGCCCGGACACATTTTAATAGAAATGCCTTCTGGTACAGGGAAGACAATTGCACTGTTGAGCTGCACCGTCTCCTACAGTATTTATTGCCAAAAAGCTGGAAAGCCCTATAAAATAGTATATTGTTCAAGAACAATTCCAGAAATCGATAAAGCTCTGAAGGAATTAAAAAACCTAATAGCATTTGTCAGAAAGTACATTGAGTTCAAATTTTTAGGATTTGGCTTGTCTAGACGAGCAAATATGTGCATAAATGAGTATGCTCTGAAAAATAATGTAGAACTAACCTGTAGAAGATTAATAAGCAAACTAGACGGATCGAAATGTGATTTTTATGAAAATAATGAATTTCAATTGCAAGAAGGTGTTTATGATTTTGAAGATTTGAAGGCTCTTGGTAGGGAAAATGGGGTATGCCCATATTTTTTGGCCAGAAGGTTTATTCCAGAATGTAACTGCATAATATATCCGTATAACTATTTGATTGACCCTGTTATATATTCCATCATTTCAGAAAACATACCTCGTGAATCGTTTATCATTTTTGATGAGGCCCACAATATTGATTCGCACTGTATTGAAGCATTGAGCTTGGAAATTAATAGAAATACTTTAGAATCTGCTGGAAGAATATTAAAATCAATAGAATCCAAAGTTGCTGTCAAAAAAAGTGAAGCGGCCAGTATGGTGGCAAAGGAATACAACAAGGTTCAGGAGTATACACCATCGGATCAAAACACTAGTGATTCTAACAAAAATCTTTTCCAGACAAGAAATCGAAAAATAGATAAAAAGTTAAAAGATTCCAAAATGGATTTTGGTTTTGAAGAATCAATTCCATACTACTTCTCTAAAAACTTTAGTGAACCATCGGTTTCTACGCCACATTTTTATAATTTAGATGAGTCAAAATATGAATTTACGCCTGGAAATCTGAGAAATAGCAACCATTTCATAAGCGTGATGAAAAGACTAATTGAATTTCTCAAAACAAAGTTAAAGACAACCCATCTTACCAGTGAAACAATTAAGTCTTTTACAGAGAGTGTTCTTGAGATTACATTCATCAACAAAAAGACATTGCAGTTTTGTTCTCAAAGATTAAATATACTGATCAATACTTTACAAATTGATGATGATGAAGTCGGGAAAATAAAAACAGTTGCCAAATTTGCAACAATGCTTTCTATATACTCAAAAGGATTTGCGATTATTTTTGAGCCCTATGATTCCATGGCTGATGTGTTTAATCCTATCTTGAGATTATATTGTATGGATGCCTCGGTTGCAATGAAACATATTTTTAATAAATTTAGAAATGTGATAATTACAAGTGGAACACTCAGCCCCATTGACATGTATCCACAAATCCTTGATTTTACACCCTCTAGCGTTGTTGAAATTGGAGCCACCTTAAATAGAAACTCAATAAGTCCATTGATAATCACTAAAGGAGATGATCAGATGCTATTATCTAATAATGAATTCAAAGAAGATTTAATACCTTTGGAGAAGCATGAATTGTCTGAAGCAGATAGTACAAAACTGACAACATCCTTTAAATTTAGAGTCGATTCTTCTGTTGTAAGAAACTATGGCTCTTTGCTAATTAATTTGGCAAAAACAGTTCCGGATAACATTGTTGTGTTCTTTCCATCCTATATTTATATGGAGGAAATTATAACACTTTGGAGTGAATCAAATATCATCAATGATATTTTAAAATACAAACTATTATTTCTAGAAACACCTGACTTTAACGAAACTGAACTGGCGCTAAAAAACTACAGAAAGGCGTGCGAGAATGGCAGAGGAGCTATATTAATATCTGTAGCAAGAGGAAAGGTATCTGAGGGTGTGGATTTTGAGGATGGATATGGTAGAGCCGTAGTTGTACTTGGAATCCCATTTATGTATACGGAGAGTATCCGACTAAAGGAAAGATTGCGATATTTGAAATCGGAATACAACATTAAAGAATACGATTTTTTAATATTTGATGCGATGAGACACACTGCACAGTGTCTTGGGCGTGTACTAAGAAAGAAAACAGATTATGGATTGATGATTATGGCTGATTATAGATTTGGAATGGAAGGAAAGATAACAAAAATGCCAAAATGGATCCAGGATAGAATAGAACGCGGGAATACAGGTTTAAGTATAGACATGGGCATGCATATAGCAAGACAATTTTTCAAGGAAATGGGTCAACCTTTTACAAACGATGGAATATCCCAGTTGGATGAAATCTCAGCCAAATCGTATTTAAAACAAATATAATGAATGAATAGCCCCAGGAGTGTCTAATTGAAATGCTATTATCACTCCTTTATCTAGCACTGACTATTATAAGTTATAATCATCTAGGTAGCTATACACTAATATTGTATGATTCTTATAGAACAGTATCTATAGATGTTGTTTTCATGGGATATTATACTCTATTACCACTTCTTATCTCAAGAATGGGTTTTCTATCGAATAAACTATATTAAGTTTCTTCCGAACACATGCTCGAACTATTTATTTTTACTAACCAATAGCATTCTCATTGTTTTTTTGCTATTTTGAATATTTTTATTTATTTTTTATAATTATTGTCCATGAATAGAATTGGAAGTTTCCTCAGAGACATTTTTTGTTTAAAAAATCCCACACAAGTAGAGTTTATTACGGATGAAAAAAATAAATCAATTAATTCTGTGATTATTGAAGTAAACGATACGATCAAATCTCCACAACTTCACCTTCCAATTGATTTTGATAAAGGGTCTATTAGAATACGAGAATCAATGTATCAATTTGTAAAACTACCAGATAATCTACTTTGCGTCCAGGATTTTAGGAAAATAGACTATTTTGATTTTGACTTTATTCCAGAGTATGGGGCCTACGGACATAATGAAAATACCAATCAGAATACCATTTTGCAAACTTCAAATATTACCGAATACATTTTGGATAGCAATGATCTAGGTGGTGAACATCACTGTGTAGAATTTAATTCAGCAGTAAATATACTTCCATCCCAAGTAAGTAGGAAACCTACTCTTGTATTGGATTTGGATCATACTCTTGTCTACCCATCAATGAAAGAGCAGGTAGAATATGATTTCTCGGTTACCTTGGATTCCATTAAAGATTATACTATTTACTTTGTAAAAAGACCAGGCCTCGAAGAATTTCTACTAACTATGCGAAAATATTATGAGATGATCGTTTTTACTGCAGGAATAATGCCATATGGAATTAAGGTAACAAAAAAGATAGATAAGCATGAAACTATAGATTATCTTCTGAGTAGAAAATATTGTCGTGCATTAACCCGAACGGGAGAACGTCGAGATGCATTTACAAAAGACTTGTCGATTCTGGGCAGAGATATCCATCAGATATTGATCGTAGATGATCGAGAGTATTCTTATATATTAAATGAAGAGAATGGGCAATATATTCCTCCTTTTTATGGGGATAAAAATGATACTGCTCTTTTTGAGTTGCAGAAATATTTGGTTAACCTTTCCGACTCTAAAGACTTTAGAAACAGAAAGCCATTTGTATTCGAAAAAAATACTGATAAAAAATACTCTAAATTGTAAATAGGTATGAAGGGTATTAGAGATAATTCAATATACAAATTATTGCCCCCTAATATAAAATAAAACTTCGGGATTTCCTGATCTTAAATAACAAATGCAACAGTTCATTGATACTTGCCATCCATGTTGCAATATATTCCTAAATCATCTGGCTGGTGATCTTATAAACAATTTATTTTATTTAAACACAAAGATTAGTTCACAGCCAACCGAGCCTAGTCTGTTCTTCTAAAAATCATTGATTTAATGGCATCCCTGTCTATACGGCATTTCAGTAAGTCTTTAACCTCCTTTTCAGAAATAGAATCCTCTAACTCTTGTAAATTATCCATAAATCTATCTCTTGGACAAGCAATCAATATACAGATATTTTTTAAGAGTGTAAATTTATGAACCATTGTTGTTCTGTTAATAAACATAACATATCCAAGTATTTCATCAACCACATGGAGCAAATTTTCGCGCTGTTTAGAATTGTAAACAATCGTACATATTTGCTTGTATAAGCGTTTATAGGTGTATGTGAGAATTCTATCTGTAAAAATATTGTAATTTCTGCCCTTTAATACCTCTGCCTTTTTGATACTTTCCTTAAGGAACCCCAAAAGCTTCTTGTAGTCTGTTTTTTCCAAAAAGAACAGATTTGATATTTTGCCCTTCACAATTAGATTAATATAATTAATTTGGTCATTGAAGGCTGTCTGAGTTGCATCATTAATTTTCATAGTAAATGTATTTATGAGATAGAACTTTTCCTGCAAGTATTTTTTAGAAATTAGGTACATGTAAGAAAGTATACAAATAATCTCAATTTTATCAGAAACAGATACTACAACTTTATCTACCAAAAGTGTTACTTTTCGGAATGAGTATTTTAATATCTCAGCCTCATCCTCTTCAGAATAAAACAATTTACTTCTACGTTTCATAAGATGCACGACAGCCAAAATCTTTTCAAAAGATCTCTTGTAATCTTTAGAGAACTTAACTATCTCTCCAAGCAAAATATATTGCATTCCACTACGATCGGGTTCTCCAATAAGTATATTAAAGACAATATCAAAACACTCTTTCTCCTTTTGAACACCATTACTGAAGTATTGGCTGAAGGCATCTTGAACAAACGGTTCAGGATTGAACATATTCGATAGGTAGACTGTTAATGAATCAACTTTGTTATAGGCAAAATACAATGAGAATAAGAATAAGCAAGGGTTGTCAATTTTTAAAAATCTCTCCAATGCTTTGAAAATCAGTGATCTATAAACTTTTTCGTAAAAATATTCCGTAAACTCATCTCCGAAAATAAGAAATGAATTTTCACTATTTTCAGATATATTTGAAATTAAAGCCTGGAAAAATGTCGCAAATGTATTGTTCTCGATAATAAAATTATCAAAATCAAATATATCCATTGTGGGTGGAAACACTTCTATGGAATTTTGGAAGATATCAAACGAGTTGATATACTTTTCAAAGATGATAGTCTGCTTCCCCAACTGCTCCAAAGAACGATATGAAGCCCTACAACCCGAGAAGTTTTGGATCTTAAGTGATTCCTCAAACAAGTCAGACATTTTCTCCTCTATCTTTTTAGAGTAATGCATAAATACACTCTTCTGTTCCTCAGTTCCAAATTTCAAGTAGTAATATAAAAGAGTACACAAGAACTCCCAATCCTCTTTGATATCACTATTCAGCAAAGTTGTTAGGACCTTATTTTCAGAACTATTGTCTGATTTTTGCAAAAAAATTTCATCCAATTCTATAGAATATCTAAGAATTTTCTGCATATTCTTAAGCTCCAAAATGTTTTTATTGGTTTCCAGAATATTCTTCGCATTCCCAAGTGGTTCAAGCTTTATCAATCTCATACTTTTGTGAATCCTATTCATCAGCTCTTCCTGACTGATATCCGTAGTGTTTATTAGTTTCTTCGAAAGTTTTTCCTTCTTAAAAAATAACGCTTCATCCAATGCTATCAATTCAGTGAAAATATTTTCCATTTCTGCACAAGTAGACTTCACATCTACAGGTGAAATCTCAATGCATTCTTCTACCACAGAGATTAGATTGAAAGAATCTCCTTTAATCTGAGAAACCGTCACTTTTTTCATTTTATAAGGGTCGTTTTTGTGTTGTGAACAATTAAGTAATATGCCTAGTCTAATTCCCAAAAATCTAGAATTGTTATAAGTAAAGTTGTTTATGGTTCAAATAATTTGTTTAAACAAACAAACTTTAAACAAAATAAATAATCTGAAACAGGTCTTTATAATACTTTTCCATTTATTTATGCATGATCTACAATCTACTGCATTGTGGATTAATATATACTTTTGTTCAAAAGATAGATCCGCATAATACACATGTTACTGAGAATCAGTTGATTGGGATTGATTCATTCCAAGAATTGAAAGATCATACAGAATTTGTTAATGTATTGGAGATGAATAACTTGATGGTTTTACAATCAAGAGATTTAAAAGGCAGCATTATTAACTTCGATGATCCCATCGATAGTGATGGTAGCAATATCCCGGATACTTCCCTAACATTTACAATCAATCATCCAAATTTAAAAGATTTGGAGATGTCCGGAATTTATTTTTGGTTTACTGAAAAAAAGCTGGAAAGTGGTAATTTTAGGGGTGGTAGTCCAAAATTCATCGGACTAATGGCTGGTATAGAATTTTCTGCCCATAGCGCAGATCTTACGTTTACATATAATCATGATGTAGACTATACTGGTAAGGAACAGCAAACAATTCACTTTGACCGAATCAACCCCGATAGGCTAGCTGGTGTGGATGAATTAACTATTAAGATAATTCACACCAAAAACAATTTTAAGTTTGAAGTTTTTGATGGGGATTCTTTGATTTCAGATAGCTTTAAAATGAATGAGCCAAGATTATTCAGTGATAAAATCAAACTTCACAATATTGGAGTAACCTCATACTATGAAGTCCCAAGTAAACATACAGCAATCGAATTAAAGAATATGAATTTCTCAAGCCGTGAAGAGGGAGAAGAGTATAAATCCATGGATCTACACATTGATCACAATGATTTTTCACGCTCTGAAAGCCAAAATGAATTACGCCAATCTATTGCCAACTTGGGGCACTTCATTTCTTATTTATCGGTAGTCTTTGGTACTCATGGAGAATCCACAATATCTGAACTGCTAATGAGTGCCAAAACCCTATTAAAAATTCAAAAATCAAAACTGGACCAAGCTATCCTTGCAATGGAGACCGAAACAATCGTCGATGATGGCACATTGAAGCGTGAGAACACGCAAAAAATGGATTTATTTGACAAGAAGATGCATACAATTTATAACAAAATGAAAATTTATAGTTCACAGCTTGAAGAGTTTCACCACAGACAGAATGCATCAGCAACCAAGTTAGGAAACATGATTGTCGGATTTGGACTCTTTATTGCTGGAATTTCATTAATTGGAGTGATTATTAGTAAATATGGGGACACATCCAAATCCATTAAAAATGAATAAAAAATTTCAATCTTTATTGTTCTTTAAAATATATACGGCTTATAAAAAAGTTGGTGCTATTGAATAGCATATAAATTGAGTAGTCTCTTATATTTTAAAACGTCAAATGTTGCCTTCGCCAAAACTTGTTAAAATTAAAAAATATTTTGGCCGATACTTGGGGATGCAATATGATAAAATTCCGGGCTTTCTGAAAAAAATTCCTCAACCGTGGAAAATACTTGCTCCGATGGTAAGTAACTCAGAAGAGGCGTATAGAGACTTAGCAAGGCGTTATGGGGCGCAAATATGCTATACAGAAATGGTCCATTGTAGGATTTACAATGAGAGTAAAAGTAAGCCCACATCGAATTTGTGGTATACAACCAGCGAAACTGATCGACCGCTTGTAATTCAAATTTGTGGCAATGATCCTGAAGAAATGCTAAAAACCTGTATTTCAGTTGAAAAGTATTGTGATGCAATTGATATCAACTTTGGATGTCCACAAGATATCGCTAAAAAGGGATTTTATGGATCATTTTTAATGGACGATTGGAATTTAGTGGGAAAAATTGTAAAATATTTATCAAAGAATATTTCTGTGCCACTCTTTTGCAAAATACGTGTGTATCCATCGATAGAAAAAACTGTTGAATATGCTAAGATGATTGAGCAAAATGGCTGTGCCTTATTGGTTGTGCATGGAAGAACCAGAGAGCAGAGGGGACAAAGTACGGGCTATGCATCCTATGAGCATATGCGAGCAGTAAAGAATAGCCTACGAATCCCAGTCGTTTCTAATGGCGGAATGATATTTCATGAAAATATTCAAGAATGTTTGGATTATACCGGATGTGATGGTGTAATGATAGCGGAGCCACACTTGTATAATCCTACCATATTTGTAGGTGATATTATACAAAAAGTAGATGTTCAACAGAATCTTTGTAATTCAGAAAATAATTATTCTATCAACAAAACAATTACTGCAATCTGTATTTTACGGGAGTACTTATCAATTATTGAAGTTAGTCCATATAAAGCTTCACAAAAACATTTGAAATCTCATTTCTTCAAGATATTAAATAAAATTTTAGAAGCTTTCCCGAAATTCAGAGCAAAGCTCGATAACTGTCATAAAGTTAATGAATATGGCTTATTTTTAGATGAATTAGGTCAGACCTGTGAGGAGAATGAAGTGGATATTGAGCTTTTGAGAATGCATCCATATATTCGTAAAGAGTATGTGATCAGAAAACAAAAGTAACTTGCTAATAGATTAAGTTTCAATGGGATACGTGTGCTTTTAGTATACTTTTAGGTTTATCAAAAAAATAATAAGATTCTCTCTTGATATAACTAAATGAAGGCTAGAAAGCATTTAAAAACATGGTAGAATAAATAATAACTGCATTATTGTGAATTAATGTATTTTAAAATTTTACTGATATGCCCAAAGCAACCATTAATAATAGAATTTATATTCATTTAACCAAACCATTTTAAATATTCAATAAGTAATTATTTCGAACTTTCATATTTTGTTAACCCTTATGAGCTTAACAAATTTTACGAAAATGATCGAGGAAATTCAATCTGACTTGGCAGAGTCTGAGACAAACTTGAAAATCATTGGGCCTCTAAACATCAAAATCAGATCATTCCAAAATATTTTAAGCAAGCATGCAAATGAACTATCCCATAAAGACTATGAATTTTTAAAATCAATGGCTGATGAGTTCAAAAAAAATATGAAAGTTTTAACAAACAGAAAAATGAAAGAGAAAAATGATGTGGAAAGGGAAATGAGAGAATCTCATCTGAGAATGAAAGGAATCAACGAAAACTTTGATTCTGAATATCGACACGAGAACTCAGAAGGTGATTTTTTTTCACAACAATCAGAAAGATTGGACTCATTAATTTCCAGCACTATGGACTCCTTTGAAGGCTTACGCAAACAAGGAGCTATAATTGATAGAATAAACTCTAAACTAAAGACTGGGTTGACCAGGATGGGTGTGAGTGGCTCATTAATTTCTAGAATTGAATCCAGATCATTTGGTGATAAAACCCTATTTACAGGATTGTTGGTTCTTGTGATCTTGCTACTTTTTCTTTTCAGATTTGTATTTTAAAAATCAGAATTAGACATTGATTTGTGAGATATCGATATTTTTAATGTTTAAGAGCAATCATGTGTGCTCTTTTTGCATAGATTATCAAATTAATGTTATTTCTCAGATCATAAGAAAATTTAGGTATGATATGACATTAGTATAAATATGTACCTCAAATTCTTTACGTTTTAGTACAGTTATTGATAATCACTTTATTAAAATTAAGAACCGCTTATTATGTTTGTTATTAATCAAGAAACCTTTGTTGATTTTGAGAAAAATACACGGTTAATTGTTATTGTTTTTTAAAAAAGTGACCTGATTTTGGTGAAACATTTTGTTTTGTATTTGTTTGCAACAAAAATTCACCCCTAAAGTATGAAGTGCATAAAGAAAGGATTTTTGCTGGTTCTCATAGCACCATTCTACATTTTTATGGTAATACTGATTATATGTATTTTAATGATAAATGCATATAATCCCATACTTAGCCTAAATAAAAAAATTGTGAGGTCTCAAAAATTTCTTTGGTATCACTCTACAATGGCTGCAGCTGCACCATTCTTCTCAAGCCCTATCTGGATCAAATACGATTCCAGGATTATTCACACAAAAAAGTCCTTTATTATTTCTAATCATTGTTCAGACTATGATTGGATATACTTACTTGCGCTAATGTACCATCTAGGGAAGTGGGGAGATTTATTTTTGTTGATGAAAAGGGAATTGGGGAAGGTTCCCTTTTTTGGGTACGGGATTCGAGCATTTGGTCACATTCTGTTGAATCGATGCCTAAAATCAGATAAAAAAATAATTGAACAGAAAACTCTTGAATTGAACAAATTGAATGAGTTTGTGTTGTTTATGTATCCAGAGGGCACATATCCGCACAATAAGTCCATTCAAAGTTCCAAAGAGTTTTCTGAAAAGAATAATATTAAAATTGATGGTGAAGCATTTGTACCAGAAAATGTCTTATTACCGAGAATTGCAGGATTCAATTGTATAAAAGAGATTCTGAGGTTTGATAAGATAGTAAGTATGACAATTTTATTAAATCCTTATCACTTTGCAGTAGGTGATAAAGCAGGTCCATTGCAGGTTCTTTTGACAGATAAAATCAAAATAAGCCAGATAATGATATTAGAAATTGAAGAACAAACAGAAAGTGATTCTGAATTTCTCTACAGGATATTTGCAAAAAAAGATAAAGTTATCGAGGAGTTCAAAACACAGATGAACGAGAAGATTACGACTTCTGAGCAATTTAAGAAACTGCTTGATCAAGTCAGCCCAAAAAAGGCATTTGATGTTGTGGAAATCATATTTATCTCGACAAAATATGCGATTCTCCTGTATATTGTCCCTTTGATAGTTATGACTCTGACCAGCCTAAAAGTATATGCTATTTACAAGCAACTATTTTAATTCCAAGGTTAGTATGGCTAAATGATTGTTTTAAATAGTAATAGTCGGATAGGCTTTCCCAGAAAGGAATTTATTTACTATTTGCCGGTGATTTTCCTTGAAAAAAGATATTGTGTTGATATTGTCACAAACAGTTAAAGAAATCACTTCTATCTATAAACCATTTGACAAAATGTAATAAAGAGAATCTCCTCATTTACTGGATACTTCAATTATATTTAATAGATTATCTCCAAATATATGCTAAATGTGATAAAACTAGAAGCATGGTAAAGTTTTCTTTCAGGTATAGGATAAATAAAAAGCATAATGTTCAATGATGTGTACAGCGGATGATTTGTACGGTAATTTCCATATTTTTCAACCATTTCAAGTAATATTGTTTCTGACTCCTTTCCTCTTTTCAGAATATCTCAAATATTAAATTTTTGAAAATCTTTGACCCATGATAATTCGAAGCTCTGTACTTTATAGTGAATGAGTCAAAATTAGCTAGCAAACACTTCTAAACTCTGTCGTTCTGGAAGATACATTTTAATAGGATTTTTCTCTTAAGTTGGCTATATAGATATTTGTCCAAGTTATTCTGTTTTATTTCAAATACAAATTATTTTTTAATGTCCGATGAGTAAAGCCGATAAATGTGTACATGCAAATTATTTTATTAAGTTACCATTATTGACTTGTCTATTTTACATAATGGGATCTTCCATTTATATCCATTAAGATTTTCAAATGTCTTAACCAATAAAATTTTGAAACATTAACAAAACGGTTTAAAAATAAATCACCTTCCTATTAATAAATTGAAATATGTCGAAAGGTAGCAATAGTCTAAATCTTTCATCTAAAATCTTTCAGAAAATTCAAGAGCTTTCCAAGGTTACTGAATATTCTTTACAACCATTAGTAATTGAATCTAACCACAGTTATCATAATGAAACCAATAAACATCACCAAGGGCTTCTTATAGAAGACATAAACGATAGGGTAAAAATCATCTACGAATGTTCAAATGATACTGAAAAGGTTAATAACATAGAAAAGGTTGTGCAATTTATTTCAAATACATATAGTGATCAATGTCTAGTTTATTCATTCACCAAAAATTATATCTCAAACCAGTTCAAAAGATCTCAGATTTACACCGATGCTAAATTCAGTATAAAGCAATGCCTTGAAATTGTTCAAACAAGCAACTGTTGGCTAATGCTCAATGAAAAAAACAAAATAATTTTGGAAGTTAGTGTTGGAAATGAGTCTGAAATATTATTCTTCCTATGTGCAGTTTTGTCATATTCAAAATATCATAACTCTGCTGAAAGTGCATTAGTGCATGTATTGAAGCAAAAGCTATTGAACATTTCATTTAAAAAGATGAATTGTGTTAAATTATATGTTAAGTATTTTGATAAATTAATTTCTTTGGGAGATGTAAAATCATTTCCACAACTCATCTTAAATCAGTTGATAATAACCACAATCCCAACAATTATAGACTCTGATGTCTACAAACCCATTCTGGAAATATCACAAAGTGATTTCAATACTTTGAACTCCAGTTCAATCATCGAATCTGGAAACTATTATAAAGATTCTGATTTTGTCATTTTTAGTGGGATAAATAAAACCCTCACTGACGATTTCAAACTGTCTCTGTTTTTTGAAAAGGAAAAAACTAAATACCATATATTTGATATTCAGTTGAATTCAATTTTCTATGAGCAGGGGTTGTATCGATTTTCCAGATATGATGTTGATACTCTTTTCCCTTCTTCTGATATTTATAAATACTTCAGTAAAGATTTCAGCCTGGACCTGATATTTGTATCAAACTCTGATTCTTCTGTTTTAAATCCGTACACCCTGAAGCGAGATTTAATTGCTGATATGATAGCAATTTCATCTAAAATGTCAAACTCCTTCAACTCCCAACTTTTTGACAGATTGATAGAATTGTCATATAATAGGACCATAGCCAAGTTTTGTGCACAAATGAATTTTGAGTTTGAAGAATGTAAGAGCCTGGTGAAATCCTTGGAATCAAGAGGATATAAGAACTTAATCTATATCGCACATCCTGTCCAAATTCCTGGAATTAATCCAACCATGGTGGACAGATCCGTCTTTGATGTCAAATTAACTGATTCATATGATTCATTAAACGATCAGTTGTATCAAAATCAAACTCTTGATATTGTGGAGGTTGATTTTGTAACAGAACAGTTGCGAAAAAATAAACCATATTCATCGGTTAGAAATATGTCCTTCTTACGAAGAAAACAACTCAAACCATTGGCGAACAAGCCCAATGTTGAATCCATCAAGCCACTACATTGGTTGGCTGTTTTCGGAACTGAAGGCACAATATTTGAAAAAGTTAAGGATTTACAGGTAAATATTAACTATCCAAAAATCGAGGAAAAGTTTTGTAAATTGCCAAATTGTGCTATAAAAGAAGAAATTAAACTGGAAAAAGAAATTCCCACAATCTGTGATTCAAAAAGATTGTTTTTAGTGTCACTAGCCATAAAACATTTAGAGTTAAGACACATCAGTTGTAAACATATTTCAGAAATAGTGGATTTACGCCCAAGGACCCTTTCTACTCAAGATCTAAAGAACTTATTTTGTATACTTCCAACAGAAGTGGAAAAAAAGTGCTTTGGAGAAATTGATTTTTCAGATTTGGGGGTAATTGAACAAAAAATGATTTTCATTTCAACAATTCAAAATATTATGCCCAAATTGCAGATTTTACTTTTCGAAAGAGAATTTTTTGAGCAAATTTCTACAGAATTGACATTTATGTTTGATTTTAATGAAGTCTTGGAGAAGATTTTTGAATCTAGGAACCTAAGATATATGATAAAAATATTGTTAGAAATAGGAAACTCCATAAATTATAAGTATTCGGTTCAGAATAGATTTTCTGAAGGATTCAAACCAGAAAGTTTGGGAATATTTCTTTGCTACTCCCACGGAGGATATTACATATCTTCATTGATAATAGAAAGCTTAAATGAGAATGGGATCAATTGTAAGAATTTATTTGAGGAATTTAAGTGTTTAGAGAAATATCAAACAATAGATTTAATTAATATCCGAGTACGAATAAACAAATTAATCGAAAGATATAAAGATAGCATTCAGGAATTCAATGGTTTGAGTGAGATTGAACAATCGTCATTTGTAGCGTTCTTTGGATATTCATCCAATAAATTACGGGAACTAACAGATAAATTTGATCAAAATCGAGATATTTCGGAAAGGTTACAGGAATTTCTTTGTGAGGATAAATCCCGGACAATAGGAAGTACGCTAACTTCGATATTCAGCTTTATAGAAAAATTATCGAAGCTACAGTAGTAAATAAACGGATACCACAAATATAAATTTATTAAACTGTGTTTCATTAGAGATAAGTAGATATTGATTAACCTATAAGTGACTTATGCAGTAGTTCTATTGAGTAAGAAATTCATGTATTTATCAATAAGTTTACGGAATGTTACTCCAATATTTAGTAACTACTGTCATAAAAACAATGTAGATTCATATTGTTGCCCACTTGTTGCTTTCAGGTTATGAAAATGAAATTATATTACACAGTATTATAATAATTTAGATCCATTATACAAAATAGCTTAAATTTCTGAAAAATATCTAAGTGAAAAAATTCTGTGATTTTGCTGATAGCCTTTCAGTATTCTTTCTCCTTCATCAACCAAAACAATATTGGAATGGTAAATCGGGACACACTCACAACAAAATACCCCGATCCCTGATGATGCCATTCTCTGAAGCTTATAGAAAACTGGCCCAGTATATTTAATCTTTCCATTATGTATTATTCTAAACACGGTCTCTTGAGTTATTCCAACAGATACATCTATTCCCATGGCTTTGAAAACACTGAAAACATTCATTCCCCATCGAGCTGCAGAAATCGGAGTGGAAAATCCCAAAATGATATTTGTAGATTTCTTTTCGACTATGTATCCCTTATAAATCTTGCCATACACATCAATAATTCTAATAACATTCATGCATTCTGAAAATATCACATCATCGATGTTCAAATTATGCTGATTAATTTTCAAAAATGCAAATGTCGGGTTTTGAATAGTTTCAAAGCTATCTACCATACTATAATCGTTGTTAGAGTTATCATTAATTTCTCGGTGGTTTTTCCCATCATTCATATTCTCCGTCAATATATCATCAAACTTTTTATGAAAGTCCCTAGAGTGGATGGACTTAATATTTTTAGACAAAATCGCAAAATTCTCTTTATGGCCAGATAAAATATCGGTTTCTTGCAAGTGTTCTGAACTGTTCGAAACTGTAAATTTCAATGAAATTGATGATTTGTGATTTAAAAATGCGAAAATTTCGCATAAGTTTGAAAAGTCATTGGATAATTTATATTCTCGTTTTTGGGATCCTTTTTTATACTTTGAAAACACAGGAATTATATGCCATTCTTGAATATTATTAAACATTACGATCCTCATCTCTGTATTAATTTTAATAACTTTAGTAAATGTAATAATAAAAATGGGCAAGTTAAAGGTTCGCACGAATACATATTTTTCAATAACCATACAAAATGACACTGATTTTTTGGCTGACAATATACTCATATATGCCATTTTAGTGAGTTCTCTAAAAAAATTAAAGCAATCGTTAGTACTATTACAATCTGAGCATTCATTATTTGCAAGTATTTTACGTAAAACATTTTCAATGGTCTCCAGCAATTTCACCTTCATATAGGTTTGTGTTGTCACATATAATACCATTGAAACACTTCTATAAATAATTTTTAACGATACTTGGTCAATATAGCACTCAGCCCCATTATACAACAAGTTATTTCTTGTAATTAATGAACCAATACCACTCTTCAGATCAAAACAATGACAATATCCAGGCTTATTTTCTAATTCACTTGTTCTATTATCCTGATCTGTCAAAGCATCATTCAGCAGTTCTTCTTCAGTTAATAGATTGAATGAAGCATTTATTTTTTTTAAATATTCCTTTCCTTTTATTGATATTTTAAACAGATGATTTTTGGACACATCCAAAACTTCCACATTTTCTGTAGAAATTCTATTCAAAAAATTCCCTGACAAATCTACTACTTTGACATCTTTCAACTTACCAATTTTCCACAAATTATTATTTTTGGCAAATAAATATTTGAGCTTATTAAGGTTTTTAGGGGTATTTTCATGTTGCCTATCAATAGTTCCACTTTTTCTATTTCCCATTGTATAAGGAGTATCATTTTCACCATTGCATCTCGATCCAATGATATTAATGCTTAGTCTTTTTAAATTACAGCTATTCACAGAAAGATATGTAAGATTGTCACATACTCCTAACTTCAAGGTTTTAACATAATTTGCCTTCAATATTTTGCATTGCAAGGAGAGCTTATTTTTAACCCTAGTTTTCTCGATATTTATATTTTCACCGTCTCCATGGAACTTTTTAAGTGGATTGTGCGATAAATTCAAAAACTTATAAAAAAAATCACTTTGGAATGCTTCAATTCTGTTGTGTGATAAAATGAGCACTTTTGATTTGATTCCAAACACCCTATCTTCATTGTTATCCAATACTTTAATTCTATTTTTCGTTGTCTGATAGTGCCCATTCAACTTGTTATTATTTAAATTGCAATATTCTAGTGATCCTGCAACAAGAAACCTTTTTAACCTACAGTTTGTTATTTGAACATGTTTTAGAGATGTTAATATACGAAGATCAACTCGTCTAATTCGAATGTTTTTAATTGTAAGTCTTTCCAGAGAGGTTGATAGTAGATAAAAATTGGGAAAAACCCAAATCTTTTTCCAATAATCAACTAAGTTGTTAGTGGCTAGTTTAGTAGACTGGTTATCTGTGCAATAGTTTGTGGGATGACAATTCGGTGATAGGAAATGACCATGTGTATTATTACACTCGTGATCTAAGGCTGATTTGTGATTTTTTCCATTCACGGAACTTTGGATGGACTTTGGAATAATCCTTACATCTCTTCGCAATTCAACAATACCTGAAAACTGGCAAAATAAGGAAGTTATAGAATTTTTTTTGCAGGGAAGGATAAGTTGATCTTTATGATAAACATAATAATTATCAAATATTTGCAAGTCAAAAAATAGGGGTGTATGATGGGAAGAATATTGGATGGGAGGTGATAGTAGTGGATGTTTGTAAGCTTGGGTAAAAATATAACCAAATGCATATTTTTTCGGCTTGAAAATTCGTTCTGAAATGTTGCTTTGATAGCACTCTGTTTCTAATTGTGGAATATTGGAAATAAGCATGTGATTGAAATTACTCGGATTTACTTTCATAAAAATAAGGGCTAAGGATCTTTAAAAAAGAAATTTAAAGAGTTTGAAATTCGTTATAGAAATTGAATATGTTTCTTTTGAATTTGTCAGAAATTATATCCCTATTCTACCATGCGGTAGATTGGTCCTTTTAAGATAATTTTTAAGCATATTGGAGAAGGTCCTTGTATTACTATAAATTTATTAATAATTGAATTACCCTTCAAAATAAAATCTAAAGATAGTTATAAACTTTAGACGCTTCAGTCTTCAAAGAATAGTCTCCATCAGTCATAATTCTGGATAAATATTCCTTAACCCAGTTGCCACGTAGCTCTTTGAATTTATATGTTCTTGTCAAATCTGTCAATAGTTCAATAATTTCCTTATCACATCCTTGGCTCTTTGACATCGCTGTATAAAGCTCATTAGCAATTTGAGGAAGATGGTTTCTCATTTCTATTGAATCACCACATCCAACTACAATGCAACTCATCAGTTTGAGGATTGATGCATAGAGCCTATCAATATGCTTCTCATCATCGGAGGAACGATCCAGATTATTTATTTTGCTAAAAAGAACAACAGCCATTTCAACATATGTATTGAACCTATTTCCACAGACCAGAGCAATCGTACCGAATGATTCCATGACATTTGCTTTAAATGAAAGCGAAGTAGAGGTATTTGTAATTGTATCAACCAATGCAGGAACAACTTTTATCAAATGATCCCCGAACCCCCGGTCCATCTTAGTTGCAATATCACACAATAAATTTAAAGCAGAATGCGTTAAAAATCGATCTTTCTTTTGCAGAGCTTCCAGAACAGAATTTAACATTTTTTCCAAAAATAATTCACTACACTCATCGATTAATTTTGAAACAGCTATAAACACTTCGCCTTTAATTGTGTTGGAAGGAAGCTCCAGAAACGCTGAAAACGCATTCTCCATTGAAATTGAATCAAAGCCTGGTTTTTGTTGCTTTTCTAAAGAATTTACACCAAATGTAATGTTTCTTTTTATTGAATATAACACTTCAGACTGAAGAGCAATAAAACCTGATAATACATCTTCTAAAATAAGCATCTCTTCAAAATCAACAGAGTATATTTTGGTTAAAACCTCGTGCATTTTAATATAGAAATGCGACATGAGCTTTCCAAGCAATTCCAAATCATCACAGTGTTTCATGGCTTCAGTAAGAGTTGTATTTAACGCATTCCGAATGGAAAAATCAGAAGAGTCAATATTATTCATCTTTGAAACTAAAACGAAGATAATGTCATTAAAATGATATCTAACAATCTGATGTGTTTCTATCGAGCATTTAGCAGATGAAAAGATTGCATGAAAAATCCAAACTGCATTTTCTGTGAAATCGGAATCATTCGATATCAATTCCCCGCACGTCCTAATAATCCGTGATAAAAATGTACTATCCTTATGACTATCAAAGTTGGAAAACGAACTGGGATTTTCATTACTCATTGTTACATCGAGATCCACCTCACAAACCCTGGCTATAGCATACAGAAGTTCATTTGATGCAGATTCTTGAGTGAAATCACGGATTAAAACACTTAAAGATTTACATAGGAAGTCTGAACAATTTTTAGAACAGGTGCTGCCTAAAGCTATTGCACCGATGGAACGCTGGTTGGAATCTTGTGAGTTCAATTTTGTGATGATAAAATGTTGAGTTATTTCATTGTTTAATATTACATCCCCGAATTGAGCAGTCAATGAAACAAGAAGCGCAGAACAGGCCTTGTGGTCAGTCCATTCGGTGACAAAAACTTCCTCATTAGTCAATGAATGGAGTAAAAGCGGCAAGAATATAGGATAATGTTGAAAAACCATTGAAGAAAACCTTTCTGTTCTGGAATCTTCAGTATCTGTCAATATGCTCCAAAATTCACAAATATGCATGATACAAGTTGGATTTTGTTGTGTGGCCATACCATTGTAGAATTTCACAACTTCAGGCAGCACCGGATCAATATATTCGATACATGTCTCTACAAAAATATTAACAACATTTAGTACCAACTTTTTAATATTGTAATCTTGGGTTTCTTCGGACAACTTAAGAAGTGACCATGTAAAAGACACTTGTTCTTCACGTTGCTTAAGTATCTGAGAAAAGATTTCCAAAGAAATAGCTGTACAATCCAAGGCAGCAGTCAGAACCCCAATGGGACAGCATGAATTGTTCAGATAGTGGGTGCTAACTTTATATATTATGATATCTGTATTTTTAAATGAGTAGTTTGTTTCATCATATAGCTGTCCTGTGGCAGCTGCTACTGTGTTGAGAATTCCTACAGCATATTCCAAGTTTCCTATGCCTTTGTACATATCAATAAAAAAGCTGTTGGAAATACCCTCTTGATCCTTAATATTCAGATTATTTTTTATGTTTTTATTAACCTCATGAATGATTTCAATTCTCGCTATCGAACCCAATAAGATACAAATAGAATTTAAAACTGATTTGTTCTTAGAGTTTAAATTTGCTTGTAATAGACTTCTAAATGCTTCCTTTGGTATTTCAGGACAAGTAATCCATTTTTCCTGGTATGATAATTTCAAACTTTTGGATTTAGAATGAAATGTATTCTTCAGCACAATTGAAGCCAAGTTGCGTATTCCTGGCATAACTGCTAAATCCAACATTATATCTCCAAAAACACAAATAAACAAGGGGTATTCTGTTGCAATTACTACACTAATTTGTTCTTCAGCAATTTTTCTGACATTTTGGTCTGGCTGCAAAGCATTATAAAGAATTTGTTCAGCCTTTTTTCTAAACTCAACAGCATTCATTAGAATGTTGGAATTTGTTTGTGAATCAATAGAGGCCTCCATTAAGGGATAAAAAATCTATGGAAAGTATGATGGATTAATAAGATAGTACTTTCCCATAATTAAGGCATTTACTTACGACTATAATACCTCAGTAATACATTTTTGGCAAAAACTAGAGATTGTAAATGTTGTGAAAAACTATATTTTTAGTAGACTTATCCTTATAGTAAAACAATTACAGCTCAAATGGATCAGAATTTTGAATATTATTGATTTTACTCATATATTCTCATTCTAAAAAGGCTCTAAGATTGAAAAATGACCGAATATATCTGAATAATAACTGCACTTCGAATTAGTGATGTAAATAAGATCAAATGCTAATTCAGAAAAAACAATTTTATTCCCTGAAGTTTGTATCTTTTAACCACAAATTTAGTGTTGATACAACCAACCTAAATCAAAAATCATAGTGAAAGAATGTCATCTAATCAAATAGTGTACTCTGTTTACATTTTCATATATCTCTTTTCAACTTTTTAAACTAATACTTCTCATATTATTTATTTTTTAATTCTATATTTTTTTACCCATGATAGACATTTCTGAAGTATCATATATATCAACGATTAAGACACCTACATTGAAGTCTGATACTATTGTAATTGACAATGGGGCCTATGAACTCAAAGCAGGATTTTTAGGAGATTTGTCCTTTATTGTTAAAAACAGAATATACAAAAACAAAATTAAATCCAAGTTCGAGCCTTTTCCCTCGGCCATAAAGTATTCAATGTTTGAAACCGATGTAATTACTAACTTTGATATTCTTGAATTGGCAATTGACAACGTACTGAATCATCTTGAACCTTTAGAGTTAAAAAATTTGATTTTTACAGTTACTCCATTCAGTCCCACAAACGGATTGCTGTTAGATTATCTATTCAACAATTATAAATTTAATCGAATACAGCTTGGCTACGACTTTATATATGCATATCATAGGTATTTTCATGGGAGAGACTGTTTGGTTATTAACATGTCATATTCCAATGTATTTTTTTGCTATGTAAAAAATGGCAAAATCAAACTATTACAAAAAATTAACTTTGGAGCGCTGGATTTGATGGAATATGCAAATAGAGTTTTTCATAATAGATACAAGGATTTCAAAAAAGACTATACTCGCCTAATTGAGCATGTTCGTGTTTCAAAGGATTTTGAAAATGAATCTTTAGAAATTTACAATCAGATATGTAGCATGGACTATTCGAATAATTTGTTCATAACTGGGCCACCTCCTGATGTTGTGCCGGAACAAATTAAGACTATTAAAAATAAAGAAATCAAAATGACAGAAATTCCAGAAATAGACTATAGTATTCTAGAACAGGAAGATAAACAACTTAGCCCATTGGATTTGAAGGCTAAGAGAAGATATAAACTTCTATTTTTCTCTACGCTTTCGAGACTAAAAATGAAAATCAATAAGGGTATCAGAAACCTTCAGGAGATCATTAAAATTAACAAAAATGAACTGGAAAAAATCAATGATCCTCAAAAATACATTCAAATAAAGAAAGAAAACTTCGAAAGTTTGAAGCGTGAGTTAAAGACCAGGGATAACTTAAGAAAATGTGCTAGAAATAGAAACACAAGAGAATTTATAATTAAGAACAAAGAATCCAATCTTACCCAGGAGGAATTGGAGATTCAACACCAAATTGCAGATGCTGAAGATAAGGATCGAGAGAATGAAATAGTTGCCCGGCTAAATAATATGGCAGCTGTAATTAAAGAGTTGGATTCGGATTTCATTCCATTTTATGCAAACACTGTAGAAATTCTTAAAGGAGACAATATTGGCCGTCAATGTGCTAATATTGATCTTATCAGATTTCCAGAAATATTTTTTTCACCTTCGATTGTTAAAATTCCAGAAATGGGCATTTCAGAAATTATTGAAAATATTTGTAAAGAATTCACCATATCTGATGTATTGATCACTGGGGGATTGTCTGCAATGAAAGGGTTAAAGGAACGAATTTATAATGAAATGATCTGCAGATCTACGGAATTGAATATTAAAATAGTGGATGATTCCAAAACCGATCCGTTTTATGGGGCTACTTTTTCAGAAAATTGCCTAACTGTAACTAGAGATGAATGGGAAAAGCAAGGTGGAGAGGAGATTATAGAAAGATATTACTCGGATTTGTCCAATACCTTGTATTCCATTTAAAGTATTTATTAAAACTTTGACATTTGAATCTGCAAATTCCCATCAATGAATATTTTTATTTCATTTTCTGACTGCTCAATAATAAATCTCTGTGCTTTATTTCCCTTTTTGATTTGGTGATTCATGGCAAATAAGATTCCCTCCAATATTTCATAGCTATCGATATCGTCATAAAATTGTACTTTGATTGACTTATTTTCAATAATCTGGCGTAGAATGAATTCTAAATTAAACTGTTCAAATGAAATATCCAATTTAAATATTTCAAAATTAAATTCTTCACTGTCAAATATCCATATTTGGATAGGAGAATATTTACATACTAATAATTCAGTCATCTCAAAATTTGTGTGCAAAATTGCGAACTCACTCATGGGCTAAAAACTTTATTTTAATATCAGAACATTTGGTTTAAATTCGAATCTTCATTGCAATAATCTTTGTTATCAAAAATGTTTACACATATCAATTGTTTCTACAAACACCAATACTTCTTCAGAAACAATATCTTTGGAGTTATAACTTGGACATTCTTTTTCTGAAGAAAAATAATTCAGTGAACTGATATCATCATATTAATATACCTCAATATCAAAGAGTATCACAGGTTGAAACTTTAATTAAAACTATATCATTTAAGCCTTAAAATATGTATCAACTCTATCAACTTCATCATTAAACTTCATTGTATTCACAAATTCTTTCATATTTTGAATCTCATCAGAGTAGTCTTTCAACATAAACTTTCCTCCGCATCTACAATATTCCTTCAACTTTCTTTCTTCATATTTTCCACACATAGAACAATATCTATCCCCACTTATCTGTTGTTTCCAACAATAGTGAAGATATTTTCGGCACTCAGCTTCAAGAAGTAGATTGTCGATCTTGGAATGACATTTTACACAGATATGCCTAAGGAAATTCTCAAATTGGCAGCTTTGGCAAAAAACAGTCAAGTTAGGCTTAAATTCTACTTCCTTGGTGAAGTCTAGTGTTTTTAATAATTTGTAGCAATTAGAGGCCAATCCATGGACATCTCTCTTATATGAAAGAATTCTTAGGAGGAGTTTCACTGCCTTAATGTCCATTTTTCCGACAAGATCATATATTTGTTCATTTTCAATTCGTACATCTGAAAAATACAATTCAAAGAAGGAAGTTGGGATTTTAGAACCACAATTGCTTTCATAGAACAATCCATCCTGAGAATAAAAATATGTGCAGGGATTTATGAAGCTTATCTTTTCAAAGACTTTAAGGACTGACAAGTTTAAAAGTTCATAGCCTTCCATTAAACTAACTTGTTTAAATATGTATTTCGTATATTCTTCACATCCAGAAGCATCTTTTTTTTCAGTTTCAATGAATAGTATCTCTTTTGTCAAACAGATTATCCTAACTTGAAGATCTTTCAATTTCTGGGTTAATCCAAGTAAATATTGCTGCTGTAAAATTGCCACAACTTCTCTCAATTCAACAGAAATAAATTTGGAATCACGCTTTATCCATGCTTCAATATTATTGAGCAAGAGAGTTGCACCTACATTCCCTTGGACAGATTTAACTAGCAATTCCTTCAAAAATTCATGAAGTATCTTAAAATCACTTCTATGAATACCAGGAAAATTAGGATTTTGAATAAAACATTCATATTCAATTATTGACAATAATAAGGACTGGCATATCTCAAGTTGAATAACATATGTTTCATAGTAGCCACTCTTATATATTTCATCTCTCACTACAATATTATTATATCCATCAGACTGGGTGCAAATAACCCTAGAATTCATCATAGTTTTATAAAAATAATAGTCTAATATATTTTGATCAATATTCATAATTGGAATTTTAGTTAATTTAGAAATCTCAATCTTTTCAGTAAAGCTAATTACCATTCGGCGATGCAAATCAATCTGAAGATTTTTTAAACTGACAAAGCTTTCCAAGAATCCGGAAACCTTTAATCCTAATTCGACAAAAAAACTATCATCAAAAAAGTTCTTAATAACTCTAAGGGAACCGTCAAATTTGTTGACTAATACAATTTTAATATTAGATGGGTATTTATAGTGCTTTAAATTATAAAAATCAATACCATCAATTCGTAGCTCAGAAATAAACACACAGGCCTTATTCCTAGAGTTCGAAATACAATAAACAGACTTTTTCTGATATTGAAACGACGTTACAACTAAATAATCTTGATTTTTATATATAGAACTATTTTGCCACAAAATTTGATAAATTGGCTCTAAATAATTGTAAATGTTCTTTATAGCAAAGTGTTCAAAAAACTTTGATTTTCTATGATTTTCACATTCCGAGGCTGTTAATTGCAATTTAAACAAATCCTCAGGCTCACTTTTATGAGGTAGACTAAGTTTTATACAGTCTGTTGAGTTGAAATATTTCACATCATTGATATCTAGAAACAGCTCTCTAACAAATTCATGAGATTCTCTTTTCCCATCGAACAAAATAATGGAGTATCGATCCTTGTGATATTCGATTTTAATAATCTTTTTAATATCTGTTGATCGATCGTAATAAAATCCTAGCCATGGTATCCTGACAGCATCCAAAAAATCATTGAAAGAATTAAAATTTTGAGCAAGAGGACAAGGTATAGTTTCATCTTTCAAACATTTCTCAATAGATTCCGTAAATGAATGTTTAAATGAAACAGAAGCAACTTCTTCAGTTTTAATTCTTTTGTTTTTAATGAAAAAAACATCTGAATATCCATTTGAGCTCAAAGGTCCAAATACACTATCTTCATTTTTATTAAAAGAACCTTCATGGCATTTTTGCAATACAAGATCATCAGATTTTCCAAAATCCTCAAAATCACATGTTTGGATCTTTTTAAAATTTAACAGATTGGAGCTCTTATTGGCCCACTTTGGAATGGTTACTCTTGGAATCGGATTATGGATTTGCTGAAAATGTGCTGGAATAACTATTAGTCTTTGTAAAATAGCATCAAACCTAACCTTATAATAATCCCAATCAAGAATATCCTTTAATTCGTAGGATACTAACCTTCCTAACCACTTTTCTAAATACTTTTGGCAATCTGTTGACTTAAAAATCATTACTGGAATAGCTCTGCTTGCAGTAGGTTCACCCTCAGGAAATCTACAGATAATGAATTCACATTTAAGTTTATCTCCTAAAATATCTTCTCCGAGAAATTCTGCCAACCTTTTTGCTGTTGATAAAATATTTGATTTTTTGTTGGCATAATCTCCAATATCTTTTGACATACTTCGAGATTCCGAAAACAAATAAAATATGGAGTGATCGTCCATATTCTCGCCTTTAGAATGAATAATATCTAACCAATAATTACAAACATTTGCTAGGGAATTATAGCATTCCTGTAAATCACTACCATCATTAAAATGCTCAAAAATCTCTTCCTGAAATTTTTTGATCAAATTCAATTCACCTCGTCGTTTTAATTCAAAACCCTTCAATTCTGTGATTTTGTTATTATGATTGAAAACTACATACCTTTTTTTCAACAGTCTATTTTCTTCTGTTGAACTAGGTATTACCATAGTCTTATATGGACCATCAATTTCAAAGTATATAGTGTTTTGAGATGTAATTTCAAAGTTCGAGATGTTTTTATTGTTGATCAAGATGGATAGATTCTCATCATCAAAATCATTGATTGGATTTTCGCCATCAATCAATCTTTGCTGATACTGATTATTGGTAAATTTTTTACAGACAAAGTAATTCAAAATAGTTGCTAGCAAAGAAATTTCGTTCCCTCCGATGTAAATGTTGTTTGGGATAGAAGATGGTATAATTGCCCATATACCATCGGTATCCAGCTCCAATGGCACACCTATCCCGTCCAGAAGAGTTCTAGCCAACCTTATGATTTCCCCACCAGTATGGCAGGTAACGGCTGCCATTTCTATTGAGAACCATCTGGAGCCTTTTCTCATTACATATCCGTAAAATGAATTTAAAATACACTTGTAAGCTGTTTGAAGAGAGTTATATATGATAACCTTATTCTTGTTTTCTTTCGTAGGATAAATCTCGGCCTCTTTAGTGGCATTCTTGTATAAATCTTTATAAACATACCGTGCATCACGAAACTTTCTAACTGTTTCAACATAGAACGGGACCTCCCTCTGGCAAACTGTAACTTCTTGCAGCTTTTCTTCTTTCTTCTTTGTTTTGGTATAAATCTTTTTGGAATATTCAATTATTCTATCAAGCAAAATGGAATCCTGTTTAGAACTTGGTAAGTCCCCATAAGACACTTTTCTTTCTTCATTATTTATAAACGTATAGAAAGGCTCATTTTGAAGCCGTTTCTTGATTGTTTTAACTTCACTATTTGATGGTGGATAATATTCAGCTCGTGAGATCCAATTCATAGACCTTTTGCATCTATTTTGTGAATCGTTGAAATCACATCTCACACAGATATCTTCACTTACAATGGAAATTGGTTGAAGACGGTTTGTAAGAATAATATTGGGATACATAGCACCTACATCTAGATGGTATATTTCTCCGGTTTGTATGCTTGGGCCTATATTGCCCAAAAGCTGCTGCTTCAGAAATTCCTTTTTTACTATATAGTCTTCACATTCAATATATTTGGATAGCATATCATCCATATTGTCAATTATCATTCTTACTATCTTTTGGTCAATATCAAATTTATGTTGAAAATCTGATCTAAAAACACCTGCCTTTAAAGATTCTACGTGTCCTCCAACATATGTTAAGTTCTCCGCAATATGCCCTTCATAATATTGTATTCCCTCATCTCTTTTTACTGTTGGAACCAATACGTTGTATTCAAATGCTTGAGAGATTAGAAGGGCTTCACACAAGGTTCCAGATCCGCGACAAAGAATTTGAACGGGTGGCATGGGAATTATTGAAGAGATTGAAAATATATGGGGATGTACATACTTATCATACAATAAATATGTTGCAACAGCATCAGAAACAGAATAAGATGCCATTTTCTGAGGTTCTTCAACTGCACATCGCATCATATCTTCTGGATCAATCTCATCGGGAAAATATCCTAGTTTAGCTTTGGTTGCTGCTTTTAAGCCCTGGCAACTCATGGGCAAATAAGAATCTCTTTTAACCCATTTATAGCAATCCAGGTGTATCATAAAGGGGCAATCATAGTATTCTTGCGAATATGAAACTCCTACCAGTTGCTGAAGATTCAGACCGTAGTACTGCAGACGTTTTTCAACAAACTCGAAATCAAAAAATCCACCATTGTATGTTGTAATGATATGTGGACACGTTTGTTGAACTACCTCAACAAATCTTACAAGCAATGCCTCTTCATTCTCCTCATTGAACACCCGAAAAGTCGTTCTGAATTCAGGCTTTGGAGAGTATTCAAATTCTTGAATGTTTTCAGAAATAATCTCACGATTTATTATCAGTTCTCCAAATGATTCTGTCATTATTGAAATCATCATAATTTGGTCCAAATCTGGTTTTGGAAATTTTAGTGGCTGTTTGGTGGTTTCAATATCATATGCCATTATCCTTAGATCTGGGTATGCTACTTTGGAGTTCTGCTCTAATATATACCGATCGCCATCATATCTTACATCAAACCATGATCCACATCGAATATTGTAAAATGTTCCAACTTGAATATCTGGCGAAATATCAAACTCAAAAATATTAACAATGGAATCATAGGCATTTTCATTTTTGGAATACATCTGAAAATATCCTGCTGAAGCAGACTTTCTTTCATAGAGGATTTCTTTTACATCCCTCACGAACTTATTAAATCCAATGTCATGCTTAAAGTATATTTTCATCATTTTCTTCGGTAACTTACTCAAATGATTGAAGTCTGTTGTGTCTACTCTAGAGCAATGCTCAATAAGATGCACTTCACTTTCATATTTTCTTAAAATACATTCCTCAATATCTTGAGGCTCATTGCTTTCCAGTATACAGGATGGAAAATATCGTAGTTTAATTTTAAAATTTCCAGATTTCTCGTCGACGAAGTATAGAATTACGTCATTTTGTTTTTCTAAGTGAATAATGTGGTAATTAATTAGCCATCCAGCTCTTGGTACGGAATCGTAAAAGTAGCTGTATCCAAATTGTTCATCCAAAGATTCTTCTTGCTGAAGTTGAGACAGATTCATTTAGGCTAAAAAATCCAAAATAATTTATCACAGAAACAGAAGTTAAAAATAAAATGACAAAATAATTGTATAGCTCAAGCAGTCATTAATACATGCAATACCAGATGCTTGAAAAAATAATATTATATTTCTTAAACACCTTAACTTATTTAATTTGTCTTTTGTAGTTGTAGAGGGGTAGAATGTTGACCAGTTGAATCAACTTATTGGCTTAAAGATTGGGACATAACACTCTCATCGATTTTATGGTTCCATACATGGATTTATAGATGGGCTTTTCACATCTATGTTCATTTGCTATACAAAAACCTTCCAAGAACGATTTAACCTGATCATAGTTCTTGTATATGTATATACTTTTCTGAACAAATAAATTTTAAATCACTCGTTTATATTCAATGATATTTATCATTAATTGTATCCCACTATCCAAGCAAATGAAAATAACATTAGTATTTAAAAAAAACTCCTAAATCATGGTTAATTATTTATTTGACAGCAATCTAGGGTCTATGCATCATCGGCAGAATCATCATCTTCTTCAAGTCTTGAAACATAAAATCCAAATAGTCTAGGAATATATCGTTTTTTAACAACATTTTCAAAGTGATAGGGATACGAAATAATTAAAAATTGAGCAAATGAAGTTCCCCATGCACTGCCATCCACTCTTTTTAAGCTTCCTTTAGGTTCATAAATATTCTTACAAACATGACAATATACTTTAGTTTTAGATTTTCCGAAATCGTTTGACAATCCTATAGGAATAACATTGGATTCATTGCAACCATATCTAGGGCAACAACCATATTCACCTGATGATACTCTATCTAATACACTCTGCATTCCTTGTTTTGAAAAGGTAATATATCGTTGATGGATTAAAAAATACAGTTTACACTCCTCATATGGATTTCTCTGATGACAATCATTCTTTATAACGCTATATGCTTCTTCAAAATCCTCTACAATCTCTTTCAATCCATGAAGATTGAATCTGTCCAAAATAAAACTATCTGGAACTCTTTCTAGATAGGCATTTTCACGAGTCGACAAAAAACGAGGTATCCACAGATCATCATAGTCTATTTTGCCAGATGTATTTTTAGTAGTAGAGTCATTCCGATGCATCATTTTTAAGGATTTAAAATAAATATTTTTATTTTAAAATCATAAAGAGAAAATCATTAAGAGCCAGTAGAAACTTATTGAATAGCAGAATTGTATATACATTTCAATCAAATATGTATTGTACTATTTTCTACGGTTCTGGCTTTTGATGGGTTGAGAAATCATTTGTAGTTTAAAAGTAGTTAGTTTTCTTAGTGTTTCACAATAAATGTTGCAATAAAATCTGTTTTCTATTTATAAATATGCACCAAAGATTGCAGTCTTACTGTCTCAAAGGATCATATGACAAAATTTATGAGATTATTTCATCGAAAACAATGAAGCCTAGCTTGTTACACCGTGAACAAACTATTTCAGCGACAGACATTGAAGAATTAACAATATTTATCCATGAAAGAATTAAGCACATACTTTACAGTGATAAAAGTATTCCTACAGAGTTGGTAAAGATTGCTGGTGTTTTGGGGATTGAGTTTATGAAAGGATTTCAATCATTATCAATTTCATATATTATTCCAAAAACAGCAGCAGACCTCTCCAATTTTCTAAACGTACAGTTTAAAGACTTATTTGACTTGACAGAAACATACAAATTTATGGAATCAACAGTGGAGAGTATTAACTTTAAGTATGGCAACTTGCCTTCTCATTGGATTATTGATTTACATTTCTTGACCCGTGGAGTTGTTATGATAAAACAGAAGATATGTGACTATTTTTTCATTAACGAGGTAGATGAGAAATCTTTCTCTTCAGGGTTGATTGCCACACTAGACTTTGAATTAAAAATGAGACAATTTCTCAAGCTAAACAAATGCTGTCAATCAAAAATTAATTTTCACGATGTAGTAAATTCTAATGATGATATTGTTTCCATAAATGAAAGTAATGATGATGAGATCCACTGTGTTCATATGAAGATGCTATCATCAATATTTCTTCCTAATTTAAGTCTATATTTTAAAAACTACCTACATCCCTATAGTTTGATGAGATACAATCAAAATATTCAAGAAATGAATATTATTGAAGTATTTACCATATTTTTTAGAGATGTCCAGCTAATCTATGAAAGAATCAACTATTTCGATGATATTTCAATTACCAAGGAGTTCTGTAAGCATGTTGACTATTACTTATCGGATTTAATCCAAAAAATATATCCTGAGATCGAGCTAATTCAATCTTATTCAGTCCTTGATACGATATTTTTTATAAATCAAACATTAGAAGATATGATGACTGATATAAGCGAAAGATATACCATTTCAATAGACTTCAAGGCTCTAAGAATTCTGAGAAAGCTGGAAAAATCACAGGAGGGTCTAATTGATAAATTTTTATCCTTGAACATTCCACAGTTTTTAAAAGAATATGGTAATGGAGGAAAATTTATTAGGTTTTTTAATACTGTCATTCCAGATACCTCAAATTTAACGGATGAAGTATCTCAATTTATTTTGGAAATGATTATGAGCAATGTTTTAGGCCAGATTAGTTCAATGAAACTGAACCAGGGAATTTGTGAAAATTTGATATCCGACATCTGCGAAGTTGAATCATTTTTAAGGGCAAAATACCCCCAAATTCCATACATGAAAATGATCAAAAACTACCTTAAAATTTTTGTAGTTTCCACAGAAAGCAAAGAAGAATTTGTTAGAAACTTTTTATTGCTCTCTAATAATTCCTTTACATTTCACCAGATTTTAAATGCCTTGGAAAATCAAGGAGATGCAGGTGATTTATTTATTGAATATAAGAAGATTCAAAAGCTATGACAAAAGGGATATAGTAACATTAATACAAGATATTTTTGTTGTATACAAAATGGTGAATTGCATTGATCAGAACATATTGTTGATTAGAAATCAATTTTCAGTAAGCAGAGAATGTTTGTGTGAAATAAACTATATTATCAAGAGGTCGTATTCTAATATTTGCAAATTCTTAATTTCTATTCAAATCCAAATGCATATTATCCCTTTAAAAATGAAAAATCCCTTAAATCAATAAATGAGTCCATTGATTCAGAGACAAAGTAGGCTTCTGTAATATTTATAATCCAATGATATCTCATATAGTTTTTTAAAGAAATTGTCTTTTCACCGCTAAATTTATTATTTTTCATTTTTACAGATTCCGTCAAAATCAAGTAGCAGGGACAACCCTTCCGAATCTACAATACCATCTTTTTCATTGATGGAGATATACTTTAAAACAGTCTTTTCACTCTCAAGTTTTTCCTGATAGCCGATTGGTTCATCGAATTCTACGTTCAAATCTGTATCTACGGTATATATTGAGTCTGAATTTTCAGGGGTAATCCCAGTTATCGTAAATCTCAAAACTCCGACATCTTCGAACTCTACTGCAATTTCATCGCCATATGAAAGCACAGGATAGTCTCTTAGGCCGTTTTCAAGATCAGATTTTGGGTTTTCGACCTCTAAAAAATCTATTGAATGGGGAAGCAGCTTGATTCCATTTCCAAATGGAACTTGAACATATGTTAGAGTTATATCTGGTGAATCTTCCAGGTTCAATTGTTCGAACATCCAAGAAGGAATAGTTATTTCATCCTCATAATCAACAAATTCACCAACAGAGCATTTTGTTCTAAAAATTTGATTGTGATGGCAGACTTCAAAAATAAACGGCGGTTGGAAGTTAAACATGGCCAAATCACGTAAAATGGATGTGGGAATCATAACTTTGCTAGACTGGTTAAATTTTGAATTTTTTGGATGTTTCAAAGGTGTTAGAACCCAAGATTGTGGTGGAATATCCTCTTCGAAATTTTTAAAAATATTAAAAAACATTAAAGGGGATCAAAAAAACAGCATTAAAAACATTCAAATTCATAAAAGTTTTCTAAGTATCCATAATTCTTAATGTGAGTTAAATCTTTAAATATGTTTTTAATATAAATTTATGATTTTTGGAGATATGAGTGAATTGGCTTGCAGCTATTCTCCTTAATAAGCAAGCACACATAACTTTGCAAAATAAAGTCTGTGGTACGTGATGAGATGTACTTTACAAAATATCAATTTATTGACCCATATGAAAGAGATCGATCAGTTTGGAGGATTTGACAAATCAAATATTGCTGATGAATTTCCAAAATCAACATACTCAGACAATTTAAATGTTAAACTACCCATTTCTAAGCAAGAATGTTGCACTTTCTGCTCTCATATTCCCATTTCCATGGAGTTGAAGGCAACATTCAAAATCTCAGTGTGCCAATCATGCAGTTTTACACAAATGAAATTTATTACGAAAACAAAATGTCGTACGGACTATTTACTTACTGAAGAGGAAATCTGCCAGTTTAAATATCTTAACAGGCCAAATCCACACAAAGGATCCTGGAATGACATGTTGTTATACAGAGAGGAGGAGATCAAGGAATATTCTCTAAAAAAGTATGGAAGCTTGGACAACATTTCTACAATTTTACAGAAAAGGGTCGAAGTTAAAAAGGAAAAGATAATAGAAAAGATAAGGAAGAAAGTTAAAGAACTTAAAAAAAAAACCTTTATAGTTGAAGCCAAAGAGAAACACATTCATCTATTCATTCAAGTTGGAAATATGGGAGTGTGTAAATGTGGAATGAAAATAGAGCAAGAGACAATCTAGACCATTATAAGGAAGATTGACCAGAAATTAATCGTATAAGTAAAAGTTTGAAGCTGGAATGACTATTCCGGTTAATATTTTTGAAATAAAATAATATGAAAATATAAAAAATAGAATTGTTGAAAATAAAATATGCCTCATATGTTACTGTATCTTAGGAATATTCTTTATTAATTAGAGTTTGTGTAAATATAAATCTACACCAACAATATTTCTATCTACTTTTCCAATCTTTTTGAAAATTTGGATAGTATTTTTTTGTAAAATAATTTCAAAACTCTCTCATATCTATGGAATACAATCGATAGATTATTGGATGTGTAGTCTCCTTGGATCATAGGCTATCTGTCATATGTAATTTCTCTGTATACTATTACATTTTGAGAATACTTATTAGGAATACAATCACACACAGTAATATTCCGATTAAAATATTTCTTCCATCATTATCCAACGATTTTATTGTTTTTGCAAACATTCCAGTGTTTTTTTTAAATATTCTCTCATTGCTCTTTGTTTCTTCATTGATAGATTCTATTATCATAGACTGCTGTTTTATTTTATTTGAAATTTCCCTTGCTGCATGTGTCAGGCCAACTGCCTTTATATGAATTTTTTCCTCATCCATTTTCTAACAAATATAAAAATTATTTTATAACTTTTAAACTATTTACTAACAGAGTTTCAAAATTTTGAAGAATTAATCATCTTTACAATAAATAATACCTACATCTGAAACTACTTGGAATAGTCTCATTGGTGTTACTAAGTTCCAATCTATTTGGAAAATTTAATACATTCTAGACGGCCTTATGACTAGTATTATCAAACTTTTTTTTATCATTAGATTTAATAGCTAATTAATGATTATCTCTAGCACATGTGCATTTATTTAAAGTATTAATCGGTATAAAGTATATTCATATTATGGCCAACATCATTGAGAATGGAAATCAATATAATTATGAATATTCCATGATAATCTCATAGCTATTCCACAACTTCAAGAATTTTCCAAAAACATCTCCTAAATGTTCCGAAAACTTTCTCAGAGAGAACAGAATTTTTACAAGGAAGTTGCAGCAATGGTTTCAAAGATAAACAATAACCAATCCACTATTAAAACTGAGGTGTACAAGACAAATAGTCCTGACAGATATCATGCTCTTCTCCACAAAATTATTATAAATTATCCACTTTTAAGAGAAATTGTTAAAGAAACCGACTATATGAAGAATATCGTCCTGGGGACGATTATTGTTCATGAGATATTAACTGGAAAGTTAAGGAACGATGGCTATTTAAGAAAATTTAAAAGAGCATTGGGTAGTAGAAAATTGAAAGATACTAGCAATCCAATTTATATACGTATTAACACCATCTTGTCATCAAAAGATGAATTGAGTGATTTGGAGCTGGAAGATACTGTAGTAGAAAATGTTTTCAAAGTCACCGGTTTGAAAAATGGTGGAACCAATATTATGAAGCATATTGTTACTAACTATTCTAATAGGGTTAAAATTCAAAATCTAGCCTCATGCCTTCCTGCATTCATTCTTAATCCTGAACCATACTCCACTGTTATTGATGCTACAGCCGCTCCAGGAAATAAAACAACACATCTTTGTTCAATTATGAACAATGTCGGGAAAATATATGCTTTTGAAAAGGATAAAAACAGGTTTCAAACTCTAACCGAGCAATTGGAAGCCTATGGTTGTAAAAATGTCGAATGTAAAAGACAGGATTTTTTGACTGTAAATCCAGAGCTTAAAGTTGACTATATTCTTTTGGATCCATCATGCTCTGGATCTGGAATTCATATCAACTATAAAAAAAGCCAAGACAGAATCGATAGCTTGAAGAACTTTCAAGCAATGATGCTGAATCATGCATTCAAATTTCAGCCTACAAAGATTGTATATTCTGTTTGCTCAATACATCCAGAAGAATGCGAGGATGTTGTTAAGGAGGCATTAGAAAAAAATCCGGACTATGAAATTGAAAACATAAGTATTCCGTGGACTAAACGAGGAAACCCGGGATATGAGTTTTCGGATTATGTCATTAGGGCAGGTGAAGAAGAATCAACTATTGGATTTTTCGTAGCACTTTTCCGTAGACGTAAAGATTCAAGTTGATTAAAAAATATTTAATTAAACAAGCTCGCTAAAATTTGGTTGCATAAAATTTTAATCTCTTTAATTTACGGTTATATAAATTTCCATTTCGTTATATCCATGCTTCGTAATGTCTTGTATCTCTACCCCACAAACCTCTAATTCCTTGTTGATTTTCTTAATATAAGCTTTAATATCTTCTTCATAGTTCCTTGGTGGAACTAAAATGAAAAATGGGCAAATATATCGAAAAATATTAGACCATTTCCAACCATCAACTCTTTCTATAATATCATTTAAACCAGTAATATATTCAGTCCACTTGATTGGATCAACTATTCCCAAAAGTCCTACAGGCATAGATGTATAGAATTTGTTTTCTCTGGTTCTCAAATCCTTTGGAATTCTGATAGCTCTTTGGAGCCCAATGAGCATTTAGGATAAAAAAATGGCAGCTTTAGAAGGGCATAATCAATTTTATCTATCATTAAATATGGCAGGCATAAATACATTGAGAAATTCTATATATAGACTCACATTTGATTTAACATTGATCAGAACAAAATTTTTTATATAAAATATTTATTTGTTGTCTCAAGTTTAAGCATAAGTTTGTGGGGTCTCACTCTTAATATTTTCCAGTAGCTCAATAATCTTTTGATGATTAGATTTGTATTCATGGATATTTGGAAGAATGTGAGTCATAACCACATCACTAGATAATTTGCTTAGGCACAGGACTGCTCCATATTGAGATTCCATGCTCTTTGTCTCATCAAGCCATGTTTTCTTGAGAGTGTTAATTATTCTCGGACCAAGTGTTTGATAATTGAAGCTGTGATGATCAAATACATACTTTACAACATCTGAGGCTGTTAATCGAACATCCAGAGACACTGATTTTCCAATGACACAGGTTAGTAAAGATGGCAAAATTTCGTGCAAATATGGATCAATGAAAAGTGATTTATTTCGCAACAAACTGTAGTACATCAAAATGATTGTTTTTATTTTGTCTGCATTGGAAATGTCTGCTCTCATTTCAGTGTTGAAATGATGAATAAAATATGGAACAAGCTGCTGAATTCCGGTTTCATTGGATAGACAATCCATTGAAATCGTAGGATCCGTTTCCATCACCTGTAAAATTTTCTCAAAATACATGTTTAATTCCTTTGTGAGACGATGTTTTACTGTCTTCTTCAACGTCATTTCCTCCTGGTAGTTCGATAGACTGTCATTCCTGACAACCGGCCGTTCAACAAGTATGGGATTTTGCTGAATTGGCGGTTGTAATCCTTCAATTGCCAACCAGTGGCTTTGAATGTATGGTTTTAGCGGGATTTTTGGAAGGGGTTTCTCCAAATATTCTTCTAAGTCAATTTCCTCATCTGGAACATAGTATACATTGCTAGGAAGTCCTTTAAAAATCAATATTTCCTGAGAATCGTATCCAAAGAGTGGTTCAACATTTCTACTAATCAAAGCATTGTTAACATCGTTAATATTCAATTTTGTTCTGTGGGATGCAGTCATAAATTTAGCTGCTTCCTGGCAAACTTCTTTAATACGATATTCCAGATCCTGACTTAAAACTCGATATGCTTCATCTTCGATTTCCATTATTCCCTTTGAATCGGCAAATGACTTAAGAGTGTCTTTTGTAAAAAGCATTGAAGGGTGAAAAATAAAAATACGATAAAATAGGCATCAAGATAAAGAATATCTAAAATCACTTTTCAGGTGGAAATGTTTTATAATACAGCGTACTTTTGTAAGGCCTCCTCTCATACTCATAAAACTCTGATATTTATTCATCTCCTCTCTGATCGGTAGTATTTTGCTGATTATCATATTCTGAAGTATTAATACTGTTTCCTACAGATTGTTTTTCTGAGGAAGTCTCAGAACCAGCCACAGAGCTTGAATCTGTTGTTCTACTATTGTATATGCATTCTCCTTTAAAGCACCCCAAAAGAATTTTATTTATTTTTAAATTAAATCTTGGCCCAATCTCGGCCATCCCATCGATAATATAATTTCTTATAAAAATACTAGTTCCATCGGTAAAAAAACACAATGCTCTTTCAAAAGCCTTTTTATTGTGAAAAACTTCAGAAAATAGTTTTTTAATTTCAATCAAGTTTGGTGATTCATCAAATTCTCTTGAAAAGCATAAAATATGCCCACCTTCTTTATGGCAATTCACTGGATTACTCAGTTCGAATATACTCAACATTTCGATAACATCAAATCTTATACTTATTTTAGAACTTGCAAGCCATATTCTCTGAAATCTTTTTGTTATCTCAAAAAATATCATATTTTCACAGTCATTGATGTCCATTAGAGATTCAATCATCCCTAACGACTTCCTTAAATTGAAATTTGGCTCTATCTCGACATTAGCAAGATAGGAAATATCAGATAACATTCTTTTTATGCTTGCTTGAGGATGTCTTGTAGACATCAGCATAGTAGTCATTTTTGAGGGAGAGAATTTTTAGAAAATTAAATGGATTTAGATTCTTATCAAAATCTAACTCACAAATATAAAGATACAATATTGTTGCTACTGAATGTGTATAGTGTATTTATTTACGCTGTAAAAGAAATAGTTATATGTGGCCAAATCTGACTATTTCATAACAATAAGTAAAAGCGAGAAAAAAGTTATTGTATGACATCAGGAATTTTGAATTTTAGATGCATAAAGATGCTGATCTCTAGATATAGATTTTAATATTACAATAGATGGAGTTTTGTTACATGACAGTTCGATTATTAATGAGTGGTTTTGCTTACCTTAATAATATTTTTTAGAAATATTCTTAACCCATGAAAAAATCAAGTTTTTTAGTGAAATATGAATACTTGGGAAATATTTTAATAGAGATTTCTGGAAGAGAAGCTACAGTTATCACTGGGTTAGGGGTGAAGAGTTATGAATTTACTTATTTGGATAGTTCGACTGATAACAGATACTTAATTTTGAAAATTGCACAAAAGACATATTTCAATGAAATAATTGATGGTTTTGATAGAATATTTGAAACAAAACCAGTTCAGAAAAAGTCTACAGGATTTTGGTCTTGGTTTGCTACTTCTGAAGAAAGCAAGGAACTTGCTTTGCCAAATTTAGAATATAAAGTTGACATAACAAGTTATATGATCAGTAACATTGATAAGTTTAATTGGGAAGATGTTGGAGACATTCATGAAATAAGACATTCCGATGATATTTTAAAATGTTTACAGATCCCACAGAAATGCTGTTTTAGAGGGTTTGGTAAAGAGTTTTTCATTGATGATTTGAATTTAAGTATAAAAGAGAAAGAGCATGATCTTATTAAGGTAAGAAGTATAGAAGATGATGAGGATAGAGCAATCCGATTGTATTTTCGCCGTGAAATAATGAATATCCTAGAATTGAAGGAGATGGAAAAGGAATTTGAAAGGCTTATGAATATACAAACCGTTCTTAAAAAGTCTGATTTCATTTTATTCCGAGAGACTATCGAATGTTTTCAGTTTTTATATTTGACAATGTACTATTCATATAAAGAATATTTTGATTGTTTGCTTTCAGATGAATTAATCCAAGGTTGTTCATTGATTAAAGCCATACAAAGTTTAGATTTTGTGAGTGCCAGTACAGTAAAGACCAACGAAGTATTCAATATAGAACTTCTATCGCAATTCTTCATTTCTAACTTCCATTTGTTCCGTAGGTTGAGAAAATTTCAAGAAAGAGTAGGAGAAATTCTACTAAGAATTAAATGTATCAATAACAGTGCTGTTTCAGTAGGACTTAATAAATTAACAAAGCAGATTACTGATTTAAAAGTAACGTTTTATAACTTCTTGAAAATCAGTAACAATCACACGACACGTTCTGTTTATATTAAACTAAGTAAGTTCAACACCATTATGAACAGAATCAATGAAGCCGAATACCAACTAGGTAAAAAAGTGTGTCTATATCAAAATATTGCTCCCAACACCAGTAAGCATCTAAAATCTAAAATTGAAGGAAATAAGCTATATGCATCTATTAGATGCGATTCTAGTGGATATGGAGTTCTTTCTTTGTATCTATTCGAAAATATTTTAATAATTACCAATCACAAATGTGAAGTTGTTGAGAATTTGGAATTGAAAGATCTGGAGTGGTCTGCCTTTAATTCATATGCTTATATTTTTACAAATCTGCAAAATGGTCACAATATTTTCTCTCAGATAGAAAAGACAAATTTGAGGTATTTAAGACTTAAGATGATCAACCGTGAGAAAACAGTCGAATTTGTGGAAATGTTTCATTCATTAAAATACATGTCACGCTTACTACATCAAACTATTAAATCTATTTTTTATAGAATAGAAACTGATGACTTAAACTCGTCCTTAAACATCTTGCCAAACTCAATGAACGACCAAAAAAGCACAGATAGCTTTTCAGAAACTGAAATAGAAGACAATACGATTTTTAATATAGATTGTATCTCATATGGAGTTTCTGAAACAATGTCCTACTACAATAAGGAATTATATGACATCTTCATTAATAAAACAGCAGAGTTTGAAGAGTATCAGTGTATATTCTATGATGTACAAGTAAATGGAGTCAAATATTCGAAGATAACTGAGAAATCACTCTATGAGATCATTAACTCAAAAATATTGGAAAATGAGCATAAGCATATTCTCACAGATTCTTTTTTACAGAAATGTAAACAACTTTTAGAGGATATTGACAGATCAAAGTTTTATCAGTATAATTTACCATCCAATTTCGAGGATGATATTTCATTTATTTATAAAAAGTCTTTGCTCAACAGAATATTTGAGGAAATTAAGCTAAAGCACACCTATAATCTTCATAGTGATTTATTTAAAACAGTAAAGCACAAAGCGAATGATGAGTTTCTATGGGAAAACGATATATTGTATTCGGTTAAATATGAGGAAGTGGCTAAATTCAAAAAAATTTACTTAACTTTCTTGAAATATAGCTGTGAAGCGATGCCCAACTTATCTCACTTCCATCTGTATGATTTGGTTGTACTATTTGGAATGCTTTTACAAAGGAATATTTATTTTTTCTATACTCCAAAGGATTTAAGTTTGATTCAGAAGCAAATTGATGATGGAAAAATTAATGTTAATACAATTTCCCAAACATCTCGCCATTTTTTGAAATCTTTGCTGCATGTTGTAAAGCTTATATATACTTCAAACTATTCCAATGCTGCAGAGATGCTTCTAGGAATTATTTATAAAGGTCATATTAATGATAGGACACGTTCAACAGTACTTTTATGGGTGTAATCGCCATGATTAATAAATCATGTTGACCTAGGCTTAAGCCATGACTTTGAATTGATAAGAAAAAGTATAATTTTTTTACAACTGCATATAATACACTTTTATATTTATTTTAACTTTCTTATATTACATCTTATAGTCCGTGTAACTCTATTGAAATAGTTGGTTATTCAATTATAAGAATATTTTATTTATAAAAGGCAGCTGCTAATGAAAATTCATCATAAACTCCCTCAAAATGACTAGTGAACTTATAGAGTTCCACAAAAAATGCCAACCAGAATATGTATATATGTTACAAGAATTTAATTTGTTATTCTATGGCTATGGTTGTAAACAGAATCTATTGATGCAATTATTCCCCGAAGCTAAAATGTTCAACTGTAAGTTCTTGAAACTGAAGAATATTGTAGAAGAGCTCATTATTGATGGAGTGTGTGAAAAAGCACATTCATCAATAAAAGACATAGATAAGGAGCTAGTTCAGAGAAATAAAACCATTATTCTGATTTGTATTAATTTTTCATTCGATATGGTGGAGTTACAGAATCTTAAGGCCATAAAATTGATTGGAACACTCGAAACTATCAATTTTACGCATGACCAAGACGATATTGAATCATTCAATTTCGTTCATAGGGATCTAACTACATTCGAAAATTATACGGAAGAAACCATTGATATTGATCTTTATGCCAACAATGTAGTAAATTCTCTGATGGTTCTCAAAAGTGTTTCAAAGAACTCCAAAATTGTTTTTAAGTACTTAGTCACATTGGGAAATTGCCACATCGACAACGTATTTGACAAAATAAGAAAAAAACTTATGGTTTCAAAGAAAAATGTAGTTATGGAGTATTTGCATGAATTTGTTGATCATGGGATTGTTAAATGTAAAGATCGGGGATTATTAACTTTAAATTTAAGTAAGAACGACAGGAATAGCTTGTTAGAGTGCGAAGAGTTTAAGGAAATAATACTATAATAATCGACTTCTATCTTTATGGTTTACTTGGATATCTTGATTAAATCAAACTAATTTAGATTATGCCAATAAGGAAATTTCCAATGTAAGGAATCTATTCAGAATTATTAATGAGATACAGAAATGCTGCGTAACTTGGGGGTACTTAATAGTGTTGGAGATTAAACGAGATATTTTTCTGGAAATTCAAATTCCAAAAAGTAATTTGATTAACATTTCTAGAATAATAACAATAACTATTCCCCATAAGACTTCTTTGTAAGTATGATGCTGATAGAATATCCTTGAATATACTCCAATTACTACAATTGCTGCCATTAGAAAAGATGGAAATAATAGCAGGTATTTGAAATAGACCATGGAATGGGAGCTTGGAAAGCTGTAATGACTTTTAAACCTGGTTAGGGCATTTGGAATATTCCATGCTTTGAATTTATAAGTTTTTATGCGTCTATTGACCTTAAAAAATGTCTTTAAAATACCTGATATTATATAGGTGTAACCTATTTTAATTAAAATATAGATATGCTTGGAGGACCTAAGGGCACAAATTGTGTGATACATAATAAGAACCAATGGGAGAATGCTAAAAAATTTGTCTATTCTATTATACATTAGGGTAAACTATTCAAACAAAAGAAATACCAAACAGACCAATAAAATATTTCTTAGTATTTTTATGTACTACTTTTGTGGCCAACAATATTTTTGGCCCTTCTGGATAAATGATTGTTGAAACACTTCAAAATAATTTGCCAAAAATCCTTAAAATGAAACAGAAAGTAAGATTGTTCTTGATAGTTGTTGCATCTATTTTATTGATACCGAAATATTGTTCGTTAGATTTTATGTCTTTCGAATCATGCTATCAAGGTTTGGATAAAACAATTAATATAATAACAGAAGATTTTACTCCTCCATTCTATGTTTCAGATCACAAATCATATTTGATTCCATCAATAAGCTACACAGACAGATTTATTCCATCCCCGTCTACCACTATTCTTATAGTATGTAGCGACATGGTATATTGGACACATAAATTATCCAAACTTAAAATTCGTTCTCGTGCAATAGAGATTTCTAACAGTGATCAGAAAGGTAACTACTTCTTAAAAATAATTTTGAAAATCTCAAAGGAAACTAAAATGGTGGTCAATCCATTCTCTTTCCAGCCTATTTCTGAAATTTATAAAATTGCACAGGAGTTGTTTGAAGTTCGCTTTGATTTCAACTTTTTCAATCCACATACAGAACTTGGAAATAGGATCATATTGGAAATGGCTAGCGTTGATTTACAAAAATTACTAATCTTTTTGAGAGTTGTTATGAACTTCAACTCGCACTATTATGGAATCTATTACTATTTCCCTATTGGGAATAAAATAATCAAAGGAGATCAATTGGTTTTTTTTTCATTGACCATTGCATTGATATTATTATATAAGTGTAAGTTCAATGAATCTCCATTCATATTATTCCTTAGTATGTGTATGTGTTATCTTCATCCTTTGGCATTTATTTTCTTTTACAGAGAATGCAATGCGTTCCTTTATACAATTATATTTACAACAGTAAACTTGAAATATGGATTTATATATTCACTTGGTTGGTATATATATATTGTCTATAATGAACTAGCAAATTTGATTAAATATAAAATATTTGATCAAAGAAAAACAGACCTAAGGATTCATAAATAGCCAATACACTTAACTTCTCCAATTTACTTAAAGTTAAAGAATTTAATATTTTAATGGTGTAAATTGCTGGATAAATTAGTTTATTTGTATCACCATCTGAGCCAATAAAACTAGTTGTTGTGTTTAGGTTATTTAAACAATAATTGTTAGTTTTTGACTTTAAGTTTGTGCCCTTTCCTATTAGTTATTATGTGTGCCTATTTTTAAACTCGGGTAGATAGTTTTGATTGAGTAAATCATCTATGATGATTTTTGGAATTCCCTTAAGTCAACCAGTCTAAAAAATATTTATTAAAAATCGGAAGGAACGTCCCCATTCTTAAAAAAGGCCCCGACCGGGAATCGAACCCGGAACCTCTCGGACCCAAACCGAGTATTATACCGCTAAACCATCAGGGCTGTTAGTGCAGCATATATATTAAATAATTAAGTACAATGATAGCAGAGTTCAAAACTACCTGTGTGATAAACCGGTATGCAATTTGATAATTGTTCAATATAAGTTGATATTTCGAAATAAAACAACCACCAATCAATATTCAATGGTAGGTACCATAGTGGGCCGGAAACAAATTCATTCAACATAACATCAGTTTATTTCTTTGCAAAGACTACCATTGCATTCGCTGCAAAAGCTTCTAAATGAAAAACAGGTTTTACTCCTAACCTCATTCTTTCCTCATATTTTAAAGCCAGTTGAACTAACTCTGTTACTTTTGTAAAGTTCTTGTGAAGCAATCCAGATAAAACACCCAGATGAATATCGTGTGCGTCGATGCATGATACAATTAAAGATGTGATCTCCTTCCTTATCTTAATCATATTCTCAGCCTTTGCTGATTTTATTAATTCAACTATGGCTTCAACTTTTAACTCCCAATCCAGTTTAAATGTTGTAAGATCTGGTTTTTTCTTCTTCGTTGTTTCTGACTCTCTATTGAAACAATACATCTCTAACAGACAAATTGCTCGTTTAGCATTTCCTCTAGAATTTTGAGCTATTTGTTTCAAAATGAACAGCTCCACTACATAACTCTCCTTGTCTATGATGCTTTGACATATGGAAACAATCTCTTCATCAAGAAATCCTCCGGCTCTGACGAATAAACTTCTACTTCTGATAGGTTCAATCAATTTTGAAACCTCTGTACATACCATGATAATTCTAAGATGAGAAGTGTACATTTCCATTGTTCTTCTAAGAGCCGCTTGTGCATCTCTTGTAAGATTTTCTGCTTGCTTTATTACAATTAGTCTTACAGATCTCTTTTTTTGGCCAAACATACCCATTATTGGCTTGTTTTGTGCAATTTCTTTTACTATACCTTGAATAATTTGTCTATCACGATTTCCATAATCTGATGGTGTTATCTCCACCATCTCCTCAGACTCCAAAAAATCAATTATAATGGGCTTTGAGTTGATTTGAATTTCGGATGATTTTTGTTTCATTTCTGGGTATTTTCCATACAAATGCTCGATTAAACATCTTACCAAGGTATTCTTATTGTGTCCAGATTGGCCATATATAATAAGATTTGGAATGGTCTCCAAAGTGTAGCACTTCATCATCGACACAATGTTTCTATGTGAAGTTACTTCTTTAAAAGACTTTGGTCTGTATTCATCAATCCATAGCATTAGGGAAAAAATTTTAAAATGCAAAATATGAAATGGGAAAGATTATTAACTTAAAGAGAAAGCAAAATAAAATGTTTTAATTGAGATAATATACTTTACCTATTTAAAACGTTAAAAGTGGGAGTGAGTTCTACAATGAAGGTGTTTGATGCAATAGTGGGACTTTTTGATTAAAACTACTCATTTTATAAATATTATGAAACAATTACCATTTAACAACTAAAATGTTTATACAAATATGGAAAATATTCATATCGAACCAAGAATGACGTATAAGCATATTTCTGGCGTTAACGGACCATTGGTTATCCTAGACAACATTAAATATCTAAAATACAGTGAAATAGTGACAATTACACTTTCTGATAATACAACTAGAAAAGGTCAAGTTCTAGAAGTTTGTGGAAGCAAGGCAGTGGTACAAGTGTTCGAAGGAACATCTGGTATAGATGTAAGAGATACCCATGTAACATTTACCGGTGATATATTAAAGATGGGAGTATCAGAAGATCTTTTAGGACGAATTTTTAATGGAAGTGCCAAGGTTATTGATGGTGGACCTGAAATTATACCTGCTGATTATTTAAGTATTGAGGGTCAACCAATAAATCCACAAGCAAGAATTTATCCAGAAGAAATGATCCAGACAGGAATATCGGCAATTGATACAATGAGTTCCATTGCTCGAGGGCAAAAAATTCCAATTTTCAGCGGAGCTGGACTTCCTCATAACGAAATAGCAGCCCAAATCTGCAAACAAGCCAGCTTGGTCAAAAGAAAGGACACTCTGGATACCTCCAAAGAAAACTTTTGCATAGTTTTTGCAGCAATGGGGGTAAATATGGAAACAGCCAAGTTCTTCAGGTCTCAATTTGAAGAAAACGGTTCTCTTGAGAGAACTGCTTTTTTCTTAAACCTAGCCAGCGATCCAACTATTGAGAGAATTATTACACCAAGACTTGCTCTAACAGCTTCAGAATATCTAGCATACGAAACAGAAAAACATGTTTTAACAATAATGACTGATATGAGTTCTTATGCAGACGCTCTAAGAGAGATTAGTGCAGCAAGAGAAGAAGTTCCAGGCAGGAGAGGCTATCCAGGGTATATGTATACTGATTTGTCGACCTTATATGAAAGAGCAGGAAGAATAGAGGGTAAAAATGGATCTATAACTCAGATACCCATCCTAACTATGCCAAACGACGATATCACCCATCCAATACCAGACCTAACTGGGTATATAACTGAGGGACAGATTTATGTTGATCGTAAAATGCACAATGCAGGATTATATCCACCCATCAATGTTCTTCCATCACTCAGCCGTCTAATGAAGAGTGCTATTGGGGATAAAAGAACAAGAAGTGATCATTCTGACTTGTCCAATCAGCTTTATGCGAAGTATGCTATAGGAAAGGATGCCCAAGCCATGAAGTCTGTTATTGGGGAGGAGAGCCTAACTGATGAAGACAAGCTATCTATTGAGTTTTTGAACAAATTTGAAAGAGAATTTGTGTCACAGACAAAATCAGAAAATCGTTCAATTTATGAAAGTCTTGATCTAGGCTGGAAGTTGCTCAAAATATTTCCAAGAAACATGCTTAATAGAATTCCAAAGGACATTTTAGACAAGTACTATGATGAATAAAGAGTTTTAACACAAAACATTTATTTTTAATTTTCTAGTGTATGTGGTCCCAATATGGACTTTAACCGCAAGAAAAGAAGAGCTGCCGAACAGCTTTCTCCTTATAGCGGAAATGAGGACTTAGAGGGTAATGACACACCTATAGAATCAACCAATTCGCCTATAAAGAAACGTGCCAGGGCTGTAAGAAATAAAACAGCCAACAAAGACAATTTACGTGGAATATTTGGTTCAACCAAAAAGCTGTTTAATCCAGTTATTAAAAATTGTGACGACCCTTTGGCAGGGTTGAATCAATCATTTTTTCATGCAATTTCCAAGACGCTTGATACGCAAGCCAATAGAGATTTGCGACCACTTATCAACCAATATGTTAAATATTTGGATGAAATAGAAAAGAAAGCGTAAAATCAATCAAATAAAAATATGATAGTTAAAGGTTTGTTTTAATGATAAATTTTATATAGGTTCAAGATTACTTTCTGTAAAAAATTACTGGTTCAAAGTCAACCAATTACAAAATATGTTGGCTTTAAGAACTTTTGAAATATCATGTATGTCTAAGGTTTGCTTAGTGGTGATAGATGGATATGGTATTTCAAACAATCATATTAATTCTACTGAAGAAGCAAGTTTCATAAATTCTCTCAAAGAAAGCTGTTTGTATTTTGAATTAAGCGCTCATGGTGCACATGTAGGCCTTCCAGATCGTTCAATGGGAAACTCTGAAGCTGGCCATATGACAATCGGAGCAGGAAGAGTTATTCCTCAGGGAATTGAAATGGTCAACAAAAATATCAAAAATAATAAATTGAGGCTGAGAATAGCCAATATTTTACCGGAAATGTCCAATAGAATTCACTTGGTAGGCTTATTAAGCGATGGTGGTGTGCATTCATCTATTAGACACTGTGAAGTTTTGATGAATACAATCTTATCAATAGATACTTCTAAAACAATATTAATTCATGCCATCTCGGATGGAAGAGATACTTCTCCTAAGGTTTTTAGAAAATTCTTTGATCAGTTTGAAAATATTGTTTCTGTTGCAGGAAGATATTATACAATGGATAGAGATCACAATCATGATAGAGTTGATAAAGCTTTCAATATGATGACCAGGGGATGTGTTGAAGAACTTGATTGGGACATGGTTTATAAGGATGGAATAACTGATGAATTTATTGAACCAATTTTGATTAAAGATGAATGTGTCCATCCCAACGACACGCTTATTTTCTTCAATACCCGTGCGGATAGAATGATTCAAATAGTCGAAAAATTTTCTAAGATCAATAAAAGCATTTATACACTGACAGAATATAAACCTGGACTAGGGGAAGCTATTTTCCCAAATATTGAAATCAAAAATACCCTTTCAGAGGTTATCTCTAGGTATGGGAAAAGTCAGGTTCATTTGGCAGAAACAGAAAAATTTGCTCATGTAACTTACTTCTTCAATGGATTATCCAACAAAATATTTCCTCACCAACTGAATATTTTAATCCCCAGTAAGAAGGTTAAAAGCTTCGATCAATTCCCAGGCTGTTCAATGCCTGAAATCTGTGAAAAAGTAATTGAATTCATAAAAAAGCAAACAGACTTCATTCTAGTAAATCTTGCAGGTCCCGATTTAGTTGGGCATACTGGAAACTACAAAGCTGTGTTGGAAGCTATTAAAACAGTAGATAAAGTTGTCAAAAAAATATTTGATTGCTGCATGGAGCATAACTATGTGATCGTAATTACAGCAGACCATGGTAATTGTGAAAAAATGTTTGAACACAATGATGTTTGTAAAACACATACAACAAATAAGGTCCCACTAATAATTTCATCAACCAAGCATCAGAAACTATTGAGTGGTAGGATGGGATTAAGCGATGTAGCACCTACAATACTAAAAATTATGAACATCAATCAACCACTGGAAATGTCTGGAAAGCAACTATTAAGAAGGAAATAAATTTGTTCTGAAATGGATTTATTAGAAGTCAATATCAGCATCCTCCTCTGATTCTTCTTGTACTACTTCAGTGACAGTAGCACCAGCTGAAGTTGTGGAAACAGCTGCCACTGGTGCAGAGGATCCAGTTGAGGACAAGAGGTCTACATATTTGGATGGCGATAAAGCAAACATGGAAGCCACCTTGGATGAGCACTCCAAGCCAAGCGTCTTGAATATAGATTCTATTTTATCTTTAGTTACCTCCTGATTGGTTGCATGGATAAGCAAAGCAGCATGAGCATATGATTTATTAATTGTAGTCTTTTGCATTTATCGGTTAGGGGCAGAAAGCTTGGGGTTTTTTAAAATTAAAATTTGGTTAAAAATTTTCAAAAAATTTTCAAACTGTTTGAATTTTATTAATAAAGAAATAAATATAAGCAACTCCTTTGAAGATCCATTTTCACATCCTTATTCATGAGATAAACATAAGAATAAAAACCACCAAAAATGAAAATATACAAAATTTTATCAATTCTTTTAAATTCTGGATTTGCTCAGGTCTCCTTTGGTATGATGGTCTTCTCGACTGCTGATATATGTTTCGGTAAACTTGACTAAGTAGAGGATTTTCATCTAAGGATGAATTGAAAGTAAAACTATTAAATCTAGGATAGTTGTGCATAGTAAAATAATACCCATCTCCAATATTAGATTCATAGGCATATTCTCTAGTAAAAAAATCATTATTACTAAATAGGTTTCCATATTGAGGAGAGTAAGCCTGGTGTCTATCATAAGCATCCTTTTTCTCTTGTGTATTTAGATCCAAATATGCTTTTTGGAGTATTCTCATGGCATCACACGACCCATCTATGTGAGCCCGAGAAGGATGATACTTCGATGCTAATTTTCTATAGGATTTCTTAATATCAGCTACAGAGAATGTAGAGTCGACTCCTAAAATTTTGTAACTATTTTTATGCTCCAAGTCAATAATACTGCATATTTCCATGTAAAGATCATACTCTTTTTCTGCCTTCTTTAATTCTTGTAAGCTCTGCTCAGATGCATGCTCCTTGTATTTAGTCCTACATTTTTCAAGAGCGTATTTATATTTGTTATTATTTGTCAATTTTTCTGTTGAAATTCGGGGCATTTCCTTGGGTAAATACTGTAAAATTTATCTGAAATATTTTAAATAAATAATTTGAAATTGAAAAAAATATATTTTTACTTTTAAAGCGCTAATGCTATGGAATTAAGGAATAGAATATGGTCAGAATTAACTAAATTATAGGAACATAATGCTACTGATATTCTAATTATAGATAAGCTTATGTTGAAGACTATAATTATAAGTGAAAATGTTTTAAATATAAAATGAACAGTAGAATTTTTATCTTTTGATGGTAGCTACTCTAAATTGTTTCATTTTGACATTGTGAATAGTTGTTTTTTGAGGAAAACAGAATAACCAGTATAAAATGTATTCTACTCATATTCTCGGACTCCAAATAGTTGACTTTGTAGATCTATATAAGATATGTGATATTTATATGAATAAGAATAGTAGATTCTTTACTTTGATAGACAGCATAATTATATTGTATGATCAAAGTTTAAGGAATTATCCTGTGAAATATACTTGGGAGTGGTCGATTTATATGAAATCAGGGTTATTTTGATTATCAATTAAAAGTTAATTTAACAAAATGTTGGAGAGATTAATATAGTTTTAATTATGTTTACAATTTACCCTTTTGGTTTGTTTTTACCTCAATCGTACATGGGTTTTATGGTTGATTACTTTGCTATTATTGGAGTCATGTAAATGGTGTTAATTTTATCAGGGAATTTCCAACATTTATTAAATTTAGCTTTCTATAAAATTTGATAATCATCAATCGATTTTAGATTGAAGTTTTGTTACCCCCAATGAATAAAAAACTAAATAACATTGAGAAGCTAAACAATAAAGTGGTATTTTTTAAATCATCATCAAACTTTGAAATCAATAATTGGCAGAGATTTCCATTTATGTATATTAATAACAACCATGGATTTATTAACCATGAAGGTCGCAAAAGAATTGATGCGGCACTAGGTTTAATAAAACTAAAGTCACTGAGAAAATAGAATATGTGAATAAATACAAACATTCATTCTCATTGAATAGATAGGTATGGGGCATGGTAATGGAATTTCAACATATATTGAAGTGTTAAGTGTATATCCTTCCACAATATATTGATCAGTTTGGATCTCTGGCATTATAGGCCATTTTGCTACAATTTGAAGATAATCTTGATTTTAACGCACAATTAATATTCTATCGGCTTGTAAATACCATATTCTTCATCTAATCGGTTACAATTTCAAAATTATAAACACTTTTTTTAAAATTTTTTTAGACCCCCGAATTCGATGAATAACGATCTTAACACTAGCTTGAACAATTTAACAATAAAGGCAGCTGAAGCTACACAGATGAAACAACCAATAGTCCACTGTGGAGATTTGTCCCTAAAAACTACTTCGTTAGAACTTAAATCCATTTTTGGGGATTTTAATGTGACGAATGTTGTTTTGAAAAAGACCCCCAATAATCAATATTCTTTTGCCTTCGTTTACCTTGACACTATTGAAGCTGTAGAAGAAGCTGTGGAAACTCTTAACTATACGCAGCTACATGAAAAAGAAATAATCATGACAGTTTATGATCCACAAAATAAATATAAAGATGAGAGTAATGTATTTGTAAATAATCTCCCAGAAGAGATGGCTGCTAAGGATTTGGATGCTATTTTCCAAGCATTTGGAACGATTGTTAGTTGCAAAATTTCAACTGACCAAAATGGGAAATCTAAAGGGTACGGCTTTGTAAAGTATAAATCTAGCAAGTCAGCTAAAAAAGCAGTTGCAAGCTGTAAAAATGTCAAAATTGGTAGCAATGCATTGGTGGTTGAGTTATTTGATAGTTCAAAATGCAAAAGAAATGTTAATCACACGGCTTCATCGTCCTTCACGAACTGTTTTATTAAAAATTTCCCTCCATCTTATACTAAGGAAAAATTGAAGGAATTATTGGAGAAATACGGTAGGATTACGGAAATGTATTTTCCAGAAAAGCCTAACGGAATGACTGTGGGCTTTGCATGTGCAAACTTTGAGAAGCCCGAAAACGCTCTTAAAGCAATAAACGAGTTGCATGATAAGAGAATATTTACGAATGAAGAGATGGAAAAAGATTCAGAGTTTGCTGTTGAGCCATTCTACATTCAAAAGGCGGAGAAGAAGAAAGATAGAATGGATTCTTTTAAAGAACAAACAAACTCTAATTTGACTACTAGCTCAAAATTAAAGAAAAATCTTTATATCAAAAATGTGCCAGAAACATTTTCAAGAGAGGAAATTCTCAGTGTGTTGAAGGAATTCGGCGAGATTACAGATATTTATCTCGCAAAAGATACTCTCCATCCAACAAAGCAATACGGATTTGTCTGTTATGCGACTTTGGAAGAAGCCGCAATAGCTTTGGAACGCAGCAGGCAGGTACTTTTGGATGGAAATCAGTTGGAACTATTGGTTTATAAGAACAAATATGAAAGGGACTTTGAGAATAACACATCTAATGGAGTTTCAGCTCCATTTTGTACCACGAAGTTGGGGGGTTCAAAGGAAGAGTATCGAAAAAAATTGATCTCTTTAATTATACCCATCGCTTCACAGTATACTGAAAGCTGGAAAAGTGTAAATGCTTCAGATCAAAGTGAATTCGCAGAAGTTATTGCTGAATCAATAATGAAGTTGTCACCCGATACTATTAATACAGTTCTAGAGAATACATCAGAGCTTAAAAATCAAGTTTCGCATGCAATCATTTCAGTAGATGATCATTCAAAACTTGATTAATTTAATAAATTAATCCAAAAAACTAATTTTAGTTTTATTTTTTATTTGCTGGCTTTTTAGACAAATTCAGAATATTTTTTCGGTTTTCTTCATTCTTTTGGAAAAATATCAGATCTTAAAATGAACAGAAATATAATATATAAGTAAAATTAAACGATCCGAAAATAATTTGAGAATAATAGCTAAATTCAAAAATATACAAAGATAATTCTCGGAATTTTAAAATTGTACTATGATATTACTTTGGAAGCTAAACATCTACGATTAAATGCATACGAGTACTGTACATGATAATGTAAAATTCAAATCATAACCATTTAAACATTTGAAGTATCTGAGGACTTAATAAAATAATAAGATTTATTAGTTCATAAAAATAATTTGTAAGTGAAAAATAACTGAGTTGGGCTTATAATTTCAAGTTATATAACTATCCTTTAAGTTCCTATTGGTGGTTAATATTCGATTTTATTTAGGAGAAAGGAGTTTATTACAATCCAGCGTTTTATACCCTCTAAATGAGTGAGCTATATTTACAGAATGTTGAAAGTGTACAGAGGGCGCCCAAATATAAATTATACGAACTCATAGAAAAGCAGCTAAATCATATGGATTGTACTCCTTTAAATGTTTTTGAAATTAAAAATTATATTTATTATGGATTTAGTAATGAGGATTTACGGCCACAATATTGGAGAGTAATGTTAGGATACCATTGTAAAAACAAATTTAATTCGGCTAATTATTATTCAAAGGCTAGAAATTCATATTCACTAATTGAAGTATCTACTTCCGATAAATTCATGGATATGATCAATAAGGATATATTAAGAACCAAAGCACTGCTGCCAAACACTGGATATGTTGAGTATATAGATTCAATTAAAACAATTCTATTGAAGTTTGTCTCGACAAATTCAAGCATAGGCTATGTACAGGGCATGATTGATTTGGTATTCCCAATTTATCATGTCATGGCTACTAGTAAAGATCTCGATATTCAAAAATATGCAGAAGAAGACTCATTTTACATGTTTAACTCCTTAATGTCCGAAATCAATGATTGCTTCCATAAAAGCTTTGATAATTGTAAAAATGGAATAAAAGGTAAAATAGGAGCAGTATTTGATATCATCTTTGAAAAGGATCAGGAGATTTATTATGATATGCTAGACAAGGGACTTCTTGATACGGATTTTCCCATGAAGTGGATTGTTCAACTTTTCAGTACTGTTTTTACCTTGGACGATTCGATTTGGCTCTGGGATAAAATTTTGAGCGATTCCTCAAGGTTTGAAGTTTTGAATTATCTTTGTGCAGCAACAATTTTACTTCTTAAACCATTAATTTTGAAAAATACTTTCGATAAATGCATGATAATTTTGCAGAATCCCTCTGTTATTGATGTGAAGATGATATTTAGCCTTGCAGATGAATTAAGACGGTCCAACAAGGTATTTGAAGAAGTTTTTGCAGAACAAACTCAGTCAATAGTGTAATAAATTGATCACCTGCTCATCATTTATTTGTAATATTCAAGATCTTAGGTAAAAGCATGTTTATCTTAAAAATCAAGGCCTTCAAAAGTTTCCTATGCATTTTTAAATCTTTTCCTCCTCTAATGACGGAATTTTTTGAAGAACGTTCAACAAAAATTCGAAAATCTGAAGATACATTTTTCAACCCAGCTCAGATCTTGAATCGTGATATTTCTGCATTTGTAATAAAGAGTCTATTCAAAGATCGAGAGCGTATTCGAATTTTCACTGCTATGTCAGCTACTGGATTGAGAGGAATTAGATATTTAAAGGAGATTCCAAATGTACAACTGTTTTTCAATGATATTTGTCCAAATGCAATTTCTACAATTAAAGAGAATCTGAAATATAATGGTTTCAGTGAATTTTCAGAATTTGAAAATTTTTCAGAGCTTAGATTGAGTAAGGAAAAGATAAATATCACTCAAAGTGATTGCAACGTACTAATGAATCAAGTGAGCAGAATATTTGATGTGGTCGATATTGACCCCTTTGGAAGTTGTGCTGAGTTTGTAGATGCAGCCTTTAAATCTACTAAGCATAATGGTATTATTTGCTTTACTTGTACAGACAAAGCTGCTCTATGTTCGAAAGAAGGTAAATGCTTTTTAAAATATAATACACTAATCAAAAGAATTTATTCCAAAAATGAAACACCGCTTCGGGTTTTACTAAGTTTTATTTCTCGTGAATTTTCCAAACATGATGCGAGTATAGAGCCTATAGTTAGTCTTAGTGTTGATTTTTACGTTAGAGTAATTGTTAGAGTGAAGAAATCAAAGGGCTCCCAAGCCTTGACCAATAATTCCCATGTAATGATTTGTGATTGCCAAAATAATAAAGAACAGAAGTTTGGGAGTATAATAAATCCACTTTGTGAAGTATGTGGGTCAAATATGAAGCTATATGGCCCATTCTGGACAAAGTCGCTTTATAACAAAGAAGTTATATCTGACATTCTTTCACACACCAGTGAAGAAGGTAACGAACGTATGGTTGGGCTTCTTAAATTGATGTATCAGGAAATTAATACTTTGTTCTACTATGACATGTCATTGATATCGAAATTTCTTAAGTTAAATGTCTGTAAAATAAAATACATAATGTATGCATTAGTGAACGCTGGTTATGAAGTATCTTTTTCGCATTGTGACAATAACATTTTTAAGACAAATGCACCCCTAAATATTGTGCATGAGATTATTACAGAAAGGGTGAATGGACTAACTGAGAAATATAATTTTGAAATTAATTCATTGGTGCAAAATCTACTGGAAAATGATTATCATCGAGGATTAATGAAATCTGGGATGAAACCTGGAACGCTCCCAAGGAGATAGTATATTTTTCTATAACTAATAAATTTAACCACATATCAGCCTGTAACATATTAATGTCTTATTTTTTGTATTGGTAACATTAGGTTATTTTTGGGAAAATATAGGGTATAACATCGACTGTTTGGCGGATATTTCTCGTGATATATATATTAAGAATTGAAATGTTGTTTCTCTTATGATTTTATTGATGATGCCTGTGTATTTTCGTTTATCCTCATTAGAAGCCCAAATTTCACACTTAAATTTTCAGAGTCAATCTAATCCGGTGTATGCTTGGAGCTTTGAAGGAATTAAATGTATGATCTAATCTACATTGGACTTAAGCATCATTTGTGATATTATTAAGTGTTTGTAATATAATAAACCTTTTAATTAAGCTGGAAAAGATAACCTCGTTGGATCAACTTTAGAATCATTCTTTTTAATATTTTTGTTTCTCTTTATATTTACCATTTATTTAATCTTTTTTAGAAAAATTTAGACGTTAAATGTTTGATAGAAGAATATGGAATACAATCGGTAACAAGAAAACATGTTCATTTCGTTTGGGAACAAAAACAGAAACTCTTTGCAAGAACATTTACAATGTAACTGGTCTTTGTAACGAATTTAGCTGTCCACTTGCGAATACAAAATATGCAACAGTTAGAGCAATTGGTGAGGAGCTATTTTTATTTGTTAAAGAGCCAGAACGAGCTAATTCTCCGAAGAATATGTATGAAGAAATAAAATTGAACAATGACTATCCAACAGCACTTAGGGAAATCGAGGAGAATTTGGAGTTTTGGAGCTCTGAAATAATTCACAAATGCAAGCAACGACTTACAAAATTAACCGAATATCTAGGTCGTTTGGAATATTATAAAGAACACGGAATGCCAGAAATGACAGTTAGAAAAACAAAAATGAATAGACGAGAAAAGGTTCGAGCTCTTAAAACTTTGAACACAGTCAATTTTGAAAAGGAGGTTGGTGAAGAATTAATGGTCCGTCTTAAATCAGGAATATATGGAGAGGAGCTTAAAGATAAAGTAGAGTGTGCCGAAGAAGTTTCTAGGAAACAAAGAAAGAAACGATATATTGCAGATTTTGAAGAAAGTAACGAAGTTGAAGATACTAAGAAACTCAAAAAGAAAAAAGAAAGAGAAACACATATGGAATGGTAGCTTTAAGTTAATAAATATCTTTGATATACATTCTCTAAAGGAGTTACTGCAACCATATTGTCATATCTAAACTTTGTCAATAGAATGGGCCCAGTTTATGGTTTCTTTTTAAAGATAATATTATTTTTATTGAAATGAATAACTAGTTTTATTCTTTGTCAAGATGAGATGTTTAACATAGAAGTATGCAATCTATCAAACAGACAATTAATAAATATCCTATTGCTAGTGAATCTAAAGCAGCAAAGTATAAGGATGATATGATGTATTTTTTAATTTTAAATCATTAATGACTAATTACTCTTAAATATATGGAAGACATCACAAATACTGTTCTTGCTTGCCAATATTGATTTTATAGTCCATTTAAAAATTCTATCAAATTTGCTGAAAAATTCTATTTTTCCAGTTCCTAAAACATTTTTTCCCCAAATGGAGCTTAGAAATTCCTCGGAATCAACTTCCAGTTTATATTATTGTACAAATTGTGGTGTAGACATCACACTAAGGCCAAAAGATCCAATTCGCTGTCAACATTGTGGAAAAAATGTTTTAGGAAAGCGTAGAAAGCCAAATTCTCCAATTCAAATGCAAGCACTTTGATGAGTAAAATGGTAACATGAGATATTAAAATAAATGACTTCATAGTTCTTTATACCAAAGCAAATGTTATATTTTCTGGTATTCATTCAGATTAATGTTATCATAGAGAATCGGAAGTATTCCAGACGTGTATAGAAAAATTTAAAATACTTATAATTTATTCAGTAGTTTTGTTTGTTGGCTTATAAATGCCTACAATCATGGCATGGTTTTTTTCGTAAGTCTCCAATGTTACTTGTTCTTTTGGTCTGAAATCATGCCTTTTAAGCCAATTGACTTCGTTTACAAATACTTGTTCTGCTGGTATCGAGGAATCAACACAAGAGGCTTTTATACTTATCATAATTGTACCTTCATCTTTTAAGAAGTATTGTGCATTTTCCATTACAATTTTACTCTGATCGGCCTGGCTGATATCACTAAAAATGGTATCAACCATGGGCACCAGCATTCTATACTTACTAGGGTTTCGTGCATCTGCAATAATTGGAACAATATTGGCTCTTTTAGTTGCTAAATTGATTAAATCCCTACCAGATCTGGTTGAAAACTCAACAGCATAAACTAAAGTGTCTGGGCCTACAATATCAGAAACATGAGAAAGTGTAGTTCCTGAGGATGCTCCAAGATATAAAACTGTAGTTCCTGATTTGACGCTCATAAATTCTAAACCGCATACAATGCCAGCTGCTAATTTACTTCTGAAACAGTTCCAAAATCGATATTCTGTTTTTTCACCATTCTTTTCAACCATTACTCTTTTTTCATTGTACACACTGGTTCCTGGAATCATATTTAAAGTTAATAATACATCTTCTTTACCTCTTCCAATATAAATGTCTTGAAATTTTGGATGTGCTTCTACAACTACCGATTTTGAAGCTCCTGCAATATTAGTTCCCCTCTTCTTGTTAATTTCACGCATATTTCTGTCATTTTTAAAATCCAGTCTATTTCCAATAGATTTTGACTTTGATGTAGTTGACTTAAATTCGCTTTTAGTAATTTTTGCCATTCTTGGGTTAAAATTTTAAGAAAATCAAAGTTAAATCAAGTCAAATATTCTACGAAGCTGCTCCAAACCAATATATACTATTAATAATAAAGTTTTTGAAATGAAATATTTGAGATACCAATGAATTACAATTGGATGATAAATACAAAGATAAATCACATTTTAAATTGTCATGTTAAATCTTTCAATGTAGGCATTGTCTCCTTTCCTTTGATTATTGATCAGAACAAAATAGGAAATATTATTACAACTAATCCTTGGCCTTGCTTTTGGTATTTTATATTAAGTCGAAGAATTTTCCAGACTGTTTTGCCCATAATGAGACGATTTACTCTAACCCCTAGAAAGAGTATTCACACAAATACTGGAATTCACGTAAATTCAAGTGTTCTAAGAACGTCGATTTCTATGGATGATGCCAAAAAAAGCTTTAGGAATATTCGTGACAAAGAGTACCGGCAAATGTCTATAAAAACGATTTTCAACTTTCTGACTTACAACAAGTATGATGGAAATTTGACCCAGAATACTCTGACAAATCCATCAAATAAGGATTTTCAAAGTATTGTCAAGTTTATATTTTCATACATAGACCCACAGCCATTTAATAGATTTGAAGATGACATCATTCAAATTTTGAAAATCTTAAAATATCCTTATTCGAATGAAATTACACGTAGTCAACTATCCTCCATAACTCCACATGCCTGGCCAGCTATATTAAGTATGATTTGTTGGGTTGTGGAATTGATCACAAATTGTGAAAAAAATAATTTAAAGGAGCAAACCGTGGAATCAGAATTCTTTGAGTTTGTTTGTATGGAGTATGAAAAGTTTATGAATAATGAGGAGGATAACTCCGGGGAGGAGGAATTTATGGAGAAAATGAAAAATATGCATTCCAAAGAAAACGAGCAGATAGAGTCAATGAAAGAGGAGATAGAGCTTCAAGAGAATGAACTGAAAACAATATTAAGTAAGTTTGAGGATGTTGGCAAATTGGATCAAAAGAAGAAGAAGCAGAAGGAAGATTTAAATATGTTAATTCAACATCAGAGCCAAATAGAATCCAGAAAAATAAAGTACAGAAAAATTATTGAAGAAATAAAACAAGAAATACTCAAAATGGAAGGGAAAACAAAAATGCTGTTGAAAGAACAGACAAGTTTGAATAGTTTGATTTCTGATCAGGAAATAAATATTGAAGATATTCAGCAGTTGCAAAAGCAAAAATTAGATTTAATGCGTGAATTAGATCGAATAAAACCTGTTAGAGATCAATTATTGCAAGACATTAAAAATTATGACAATGAGCTTATATTGGCACAAGATCACCATGATAATACCCTGAATGAAATCTCTACGATGAGAGCTGGAGATAATTCGGGGCTTTCCGTCAATTTGACAGACTATGACAATGAACTTAATGATAAAAAAGAGACATTAACTAATTTTGAGATTAACAATAAAAATTTAGAAGTAAAAATTGCAGAAAGAGTTGATACAATTAAAGATTATGAAGCACAGCATTCTTACTTAATAAATAAGCTAACTACTATGGGAGCGATATACTCCGAAAAGAAGGATATATTTGACATACAGCAGCAACAATCTTTGAAAGACCTTGATAGATTAGAAAACCATCTATTGAAACTGAAGCTGGAATCCGTTTCTAGTTTACAAAAAAGTGAGAAGGAGCTTTCAGAAAAACGGATCGAAATAGATCTTCTAGAATCTCAGGTTTCTCGTGAAATAGATGAAATTAACAAAGCAATTTGGATATTTCACAATGATATTTCAGCCCAATTTGGTAAAATCACTGAAATGGAAGGGGAGTTAAAAGCTTTATTAAATGATTGTTGATAGCTAGCAATTAGATTTTTCAATTATTAAATTATTTTGTGCGAAATTTTATTGATTAAAGAACTTATTTTTCACTGGATTCAGTTGTACAAAATTATATAAAGTAAATTTTTAACTTATGAATTTATTAGAAGATATTTTTAAAAAATCCCTTTTTCTTTTCTTCTGTCTTGGATGATTCTGAGGAGAGTGAATCATCTTTATTGTCTTTTTTTGGTGCATTTAAGTCACCTAAAATGTTCTTTGGAGCTTTAGCAATAGAAGACTCGTTGTCTTCTCCAGTCTTTTCTTCTATTTTTTTATTAGCTTCCGTAACTGTCTTCTTTTCTCCAGTCAACTTATTGTCTGCGTTCATTTCTAATAAATGTTTATGAAATTTATACTTTAATGAACCAATTATTTTTTAAGGATGAATTAGTGATCAATAATCTTTTTATGAATAATCAAAATATACACTATTACATCTCAATATTTCCAAATTACAATCAACCGAATGGGCTGTATTCTGTGATTGAAAGCGCTGTTGTTTTTGATAGGCTTCAGAGTGATACAACTTCATGATACAATAAGGAGTTAGGAAAATTTTCTATAAATGTAATTAGTTTCACGGTAAATACTGCTCACAAACGTTTGAAGAATCCAATATGTCTGGATAGCTCATCTCATCATCTTTAAACTGTTCTGGCTTTCCAAATTCTTGAATGAATTCCTCATATCGCAACAAATACTCTTTTAAACCCAAATCATCAAACTCATCGGCCTTCTTTTTTCTTTTAATATTTCTTTTTGCGAAATATCCTACCAACTCCTTAGAAATGGTATCATATAATTTAAAATAAGCTGGCAAAATCGCTCTTTTTGCAATAGCTTGCCTAATCAATTTTTTATTGTTATTATTGATATCAATTTGTTGCTTATAGGCTTTTATTGTATCAGGAAATATAAAAAAAGAATCTAAAACAGAGTGGTTATATAAAAAAGAAATAGAGTGATCTTTGGACGGTACTTCTTCTTGGAGCTGATTTGTTGATTTGATTGTATCGTTGTCGTGAAATTGATACTCTTTCTTCACACCATATAGTGAAGTATTATTGGCATTTCCAGGAAAAAATGTCTTAGATTCGTTATTATTAACATTGTCTAACATTTTCAATTCTTCTTCATAATATCCAACCTCTTCAATTTCGCCTTTAAGAACAATGGATCCACATAATCGTCTACGAAGCATTTTTGCATTTCTCGTATAAATATCCATGCTTATACGTTCCTTCTTTTCTGTATCATCAACCAAATCATTAAATCTTTTTTCAGTCATAACACTGGTAAATGGATCTACAAAATTCATAAATTCTGTATGTGTAACTGAGGTTGTATTCTTTCCGTTTGAAAATGCTTTATTACTATTTACATTGCAAATTGTTTTGTTTGCTTGAGCGGAATTGTTGGTATAGCCACTATTCCCAGAAAAAGAATTATTTTCCTTCTCTGTCATTGAAGGGGAAAAATATTTTAATAAAAATCTTACATTGTAGAAAAGATATTGAGGGCTTAAAGCTTATGATGCAGCATATTTTTTATCTTTCCTATATCAAGTAAATATTTTCCATTGTTTATATGAAGGTACTTATTTTTCGACCCTTGTAAATGCTTGGCGACATTATTATTGGTACGTTGTTTGGATTGACCTTATATGGCTGTTTAGACTGTTCTATGGATTCCAAAGCAGCCAAATTCTTTGCGGAGTCACCAGGCGGTAGAGTAAAATACTATACAAATATAGTAAATTATATATCTTTGCTTTCATTCACCTTCTATACTCTCAAAAAGATCTTCAAATTCAACTTTCTAAAAAGAATTCATTCTTATTTGATGTCCATTGCACTTCCTCTGGAAACTACACTCACAATATTTTATTGGGGAATCAAACTGGTAGATGCTGAAGCTTTCCATCGCGAAACTATCGAAAAGACCAACAGCATTCCTATGAAAATTTCCATACTCCCAGATCTTTGCCAGCATTTCTTTCCATTCATTGCCTGCTTATTATCTCCATTTAATATTTGCTCAAGTAGCGGAATAGTAAACACTTCACTTTTCACAATAACTTTAACATATATCGGATATATTCAATATTTACGTATTTTCCATCAGGAATATACATATCCATTCTTAAAAAATGGAAGCTATTTGGAAATTACAGGATTTTATGGATTATTAGTTTTTACGCCCTTTATTATCTATAAATTACTTATTTTGTTAAAAGAGAAGGAAAAGATAATAAAATCTAAACAAGAATGAATAAATTCTATCAGTTTATTCAAATAAAATATCTAAAAGCCCTAATCTCATCATTAATTAAAAATTACTGATTTAAAGTTGATAATCATTATTGGGAGTTTGACAGGTAAAATTTCCCGGTATTTTTGTATGTTAAAGCCCGTTCTTCTTCGACCCTTCATATGGAAGACAGAATAACCCAACCAAAAATTTTCAAAAACGAACAGCAGTATTCGAAATCATTCCTAGATATACTCGTGAATGAAGTTCCTTTTGAATACAAGTTGAAAAGATATAGGTCTGGTAAACACTCTATTGAAAGTATACCGTACGAAATTGACGATTGTCATAAATTCAGAAATAGTGTATACATTCATGAGAGAAAAGTTGATGAGAAGAAAAAAATTTCACTGAAAAAACCTGAAAACCGGGATGAAGTTCAGAATATCGACAATATTCATCCCATTGATATTATAAAATGGGAGAATGAAATATTTGATGTAGACAAAAATGACGATTGTAATTTATATACGCAAGTGTCAGAGAGGATTATCCAGAATCGATTTAATAATGCAGTAACCTCAAATCGCTTAACTGTTGAAATAAAGGAATATGTTTCCAAACTTCTAGAGTCAAACTGGGAGAAAAACATTGTATACGATAAAGTATGCGATCAGAAACCCATGACCATCTTTATTGATGATCCTAATTTAATCTTTGAAAACATTGATAAACAACAAAAGATCAAAAAGAAGCCAATCAAAAATGGTAATTTGGAGAAGCCCATTAAAAACAAGTACAACATTAGCAACGATAAATATTATGACTCAGAGGTGAGGAGTAAAACAAGCCTAGTTAGTTTTGGAGTGCAACATTCTATTCCAGCTTTGAAACTTAATAGTCAGTTTTATAGAATTAACCACACCAAAGAAGAGCTACGCAATTTTCATAAGCCATCGCTTGTTATGCCAAATAAGAAATATTTATTCTATAAAACAGTTGGATTTGACAATTCTCTTTTAGGAACTAGTGTGAATGCTTCAAATGCATTCATAAGAAAGCCCTATGAACTTACTTGCAATGATTCTGCAGAGATTGTTATTTTTGAGTATTCAGAAGAGCATCCATTCTTCATAGTTAATCCAGGAATGGTAAGTTTGCTGAATCGATATTATCGTAAGATTGACAATCAGGATGATTTGACACCAAAAGATTGTATTATATTGGAGCCTGATGATGAAGGCCCTTTTATGGGGTATGGAAATGTACCATTTGGTAACACAATGAACACGATTGACAATAATTTGTTTGTTGCTCCAGTTTTTATGCATAAAGCTCAGAATGATTATTTATGCATAATCACCGAAAACAAGCTAATTGTTCGTAAAATAAATAAAGTTTGGTTGGTTGGGCAAGAACTGCCAAAGGAAGAAGTTTATGCGCCTCATTCGAGAAAACTAAACCAATTTTGTAAAAATCGTTTAAAAGTCGCGGCTTATAGAATTTACAATAAGAAAGAAGATCTTACTATGGAGCAGCTGGATGAGGTTATGCCATACTTCTCTGAAGGATCTAAGAGAAAATGGTTGAAAGAGTATTCTGACACGATTAAAAGAGGGAAGGACAATATATATGTTCCAAAGGAGAATTGTAATATGATGAATGAGGAAGATTTGAGAAAGCTTGTAATGCCTGAAAACATTTGTCAGTATGAGAGTATGCTTGCTGAAGAAAGAAGAATGGAGGATTTAGGCTACAAAATACTGGAGGACGAGGGTGATTATGAATATACACCAAGCTGGGTTCTTAGTAGAAATTTTGTAAATTCTACTAACGGTAAGGGTCTTTTGGAGTTACGAGGAAAGAGCGATCCAACGGGAGTTGGGGAGGGATTTAGTTTTGGTAAAGTGAGATTTAAAAAGAATTCTGAAACTGAGAATCGTAGAATGCTTAGTGAACACCAAGCACAGTACAAAAGTGAAATAGCCAAAATCTGGAATTCACATGTAGAATCATTAAGCAAAAAATATGAAAATGGTAAACTGAGACATAATTTAGATCCTTACGGTTTGATCAAAAATGGACATTTTCCCATTCCAAGTGAAGGCCAAGACGAATCCACTAAAACCTTGAAAAAACACAAATCTGGTGAATTGTCCAATGATATTGTGGATGAGAGCAACTGTCTAACAATTAAACGAACTTATTTGGAAAATGGCAAAGAGATTATTAGGTCGGTTAAGGTCTATGATCCAAAAGTCGTTAAAGCATATTTACTGGCAAAAAAGAAATACAGATCAGAAGAGAAAAAGACGAGTTTAACATGCTCTAACTGTGGACAAAGTGGACATATGAAGACCAACAAGAATTGTCCAAAATATCAGGGAGTAAAAAAAATTACTGGGAAAACTCCAAAAGAAATACTTCAAGAAAAGCTATTAAAACTGATGGCTCAACTTACTAACATACCATTTTCATCACCCTTTCACCGCCCAGTTTCTAATAAAAAATTCCCAACTTATGCAACAATCATTACAAGGCCCATGGATTTTTCACAAATTAGAAGTAATATTAAGAATAATTTATATTCTTCATATGGTGATTTTCTATTTGATCTTGAACAGATCTATGAAAATTGCAAGGTGTTTAATGGACCGGTTCACTCCCTTACTGAGGTTGCCAAAGAAATTTATGATCAAGGATCCAATTATCGAATGTTGAACTTTGATGAGCTAAATGATTTGGAAATGCGTATTCAAATGAATGAGTCCGAAATTGATTCTCAAAATCAATAAAAACCATTGGTAAATGGAACAGCCTTACTGCAGCCATTATCCAAAGTATTACCACTAAACAAATAAAAATAGTTTGATGGGTAAGTTATGCGGTAAAATAAAAAATTTCTGCATCCCCTCCAATGTTTGAAAATGAAGAGGATGATACACTTCCATTGCAATATCTGAATAATGAGAATCCATATGCGTTTTGTACTGACTATCATAAAAACACAATAAATATGACTTCAAAAAAAGAAAAGCTAAGTGCTATTCACAGATTACAACCAACAAAGCTGCAGATGAAAATGGATTTAAATCACCTAGATGCAGAAAGGAAACAACTATTAGCCGATGCAATTGAAAAAAGGAGGGAGATGTTAATTATGAAAGGTTTGGCAATTCTAAATACCGACAGTAATGAGCCAGAGCTATTATTTGACCAAAATATTCAGAATGAGCATATTCTTGAGATTGCTCTAGAGCTTAAAAAGATGAAACTTATTTATCATCAAATGAGACTTCGAGCGCGTGTGAGCCATGTTCTTCAGGCCAAAGTTTCTGGAAATCTAGGGAAAATAGTCAATGGGGACGAAAAGGTGATTGTTGATAATCTAAAGGAAGGGTTGATTTTTGTTCAATTGAAGGAATTAAACCAATGTACATCAGAAAAATAAATGTGTGCTTCATTTAAATATTATGTTTCGATTGAAGATTTGGTAAGTCATCACTTATCTACTCTTGCTAAACCGTTGATTATTCTAATATATTCTAAATTGATTTTGTTTGGTATTTGATGAACTCAAAATCTTGAGATTGTAATCTATTTTGTATAATATAGTCCAGTACATCAAAAGTGTACAAAGATTTATGAGTTTTTCACCGTTACATGTTTAAATATACAGGATCTTAAAATACTGAATTTGGAATTCATTTTAGACATTGCTATGATAGTTATTTATCAAGCATTTTGATCCAGACATAGAATTTCAAAGGTTACTTACTGATTAAGTTTGAATCATAAAATTATTTATTCGATACTGAAGTAAAATATATGCAATTGTCATAAAATGAAGACCAAATGACCTCTGTATCAGTTACACACAATCCATAGCATATAGAATTTGTTGAAAAGGTTTGGATTAAATTAAATTGAGGGTCGAATATTTTCATACCCTCATACATAGATGCACAATAAATTCTGTTATCGGACTGTATAATCTTCCAGAGAGAACCAGTCTTAATAGATTTCAACAATTTATTTCCATAAAACAATTGGACATGATCATCATATGAGCTGACAGCTATTTGACCTTCAATTTGAACAACATCAATAATACCTTCCCTCTTATAACCTAGTTGTTTTACAATCGTGTGAAAAATATCCATAGAAGGTGACAGAATATTTGATGATGAAATTTGTAAAGAATTTAAACATTTAGAACTCAATATGCTTAGATCAATGGAAAATAAATTTCCAGATTCTGTTCCAACAAAAATAGCCCCACCAATCTCTTTAGAAACCCATATACTATCACTGGAAAGTTTAATTGTTAACAATATTTCCAAATCAAACCCATATAGCACAGTTTCTCCTGCATTATTGCTGATAATAACATATTTCCCAATAGAAACATGGGTATTCATATGCTGAGTGGCTATCTTGCTTAATATCTCCCCATTACTGCTTAATATACTAATATCACCAACATTTGCGGCATATAATCTGTTATCTCGGACATGCAAACAGAATGTTCCACTTGTAGATATAACTTTTCTTATTTCTTTGGATTTTTTCTCCAAAAAATGAATTTTTCCACTTCTTGTCCCGGTATTTTTTTCATAGCAGTAGCTTCCTGTAACTATAAAATTACCAAATTCAACAATAGAATCGATTGGATTACCTAAGTTCAGGATAACTTCTTGCATTAAGTTGGGGATAAAAGTGCTCAGAATAATTTTTTTGGAAATTAGGCTTCATAGAACTGTATCGACTCTTCCTTGAATGAAACTGAACATTTTTTTCTTCGAAGTGTCTGAAATTTATCAAAAATTTAGTGAAATATTGTCTTCTGGTTTCAAACAATAACTTCCTGTCTTTATTTTAAATACGTTTATTCCGGGATCGGTCTGAGAAATCTCCAATCTGTAACAACTGCAGTATCTTCTAACCGAAAATTCATAAAATCTAGCTGTAATATTTTACAACATAGGTAAAATTATACCATTATGTTGTCCAATTCTAAATAGTTAGCTCTTAATGTTAAATTCAAAAAGTTCTAATCTATAAAAAATCTATTATACTTATTAATTACTACCTGACAATTTCTCAGTTTCTTTTTTATCCATTCTATTCCATCATGTGGTAGTAGCACATTACTGATTTCGAAGTATCTCAAATGGATTTTAATTTTTTCAATCATTTCATAAAATCCAATCTCATCATAAAAATTGATACTTTCAATTTTCAATTGTACTAACTTTTGAGTAAAAAATCTGATAGTTTTTGTATTCAAATTTAGTTTTCTCAGATGGAGAAACTTCAGGTTTGGAAACATCTTTATTTTGCTTATTACCTCATCTCCACAAAGCGTTAAGGATTCGATTTCCTCTGTAGGCAACCGATTAATTATGGAATTGTTTTCTAAAAGAGTTGCAGACTTGTATGTATTACCATTTATATAAAATGAAAACACCATACTATCAGATACATATGCAATATTCCCTATTTTGTTAGCTAACATAGAAAATTCTTCAAATCTAATATTGCATCTAGCAATCAAAAGTTGAAGTAGATTTGAATTTTTAATTCTTGAATATAGTGTATGAATCGAATATTGGTTAAAGTTGGTTAAATTGACATCTTCCAGTTCAAGAGATTTTGGAGTAATCAATTTTAAAATTTGGTCAAAATCCTCAATTTCAATTTCAAGATTGACAAGTTTTAGTGCAAAAACATTAATTTGTGTTATTCCTGAGAAATCAAATCCTAAAACTCCATTAATTTCCAATTCCTGTACATCAATATGTCTAAGAGTATAGAAAAATAATCTTTTCGTATTTTTAATCATGATCTTATCTACCTCTTCAGAAGAATTAATGGTATCGGTAAAGGCGTAATTGAAATCAAAGTGAAGAATTTTTGGAATTTTAGATATGTTACAAGAGATTATCTTCCTGATTCTCGGGTCAATTTCCGATAGAAGTAACGCTATATCATTTGGGATTTGAATGTCCATTGATATTTGTTTCTTTCCAGAATCTGCTGACTTTATCATTCTCTTTTGAGCTACTTTAGAGAGCTTTTGCATGCCAGGGGTTAAGTTGTAAATTTTAGAGCTAATTACGAAATTTTGTAGAGAAGATTGTTTTTAGACCTATTAATAAAATTTACTGTTTACACAAAACCCTAAAGAATAATAACATGGATATTCTATACTTGCAATAATTTAGTAAAAGCAATCAATATTATAGTTACATATAATTCATCAGAGCTTCCAACAACCAGCTTTAGATCATCAACTAAATGACTTTATTGAAGTATTTTATGGTGGTGACTTCCTTAATTAAAACTGGAAGGAGCCATTGTAAAAAGGCCTTTTTATAATATGTATTCAAAGAAGAAAAATTAAGATAGATACACCGTGAATCTTTATCAAATACTAAATAATACCCTAGATAGGCCCAATATTATCTTTATTTTATTATTGAAAATATCTGAAATCTATTTAATTGCTGGTTTTTTTGTAGATTGGTCTACCAAACAAAAATTTCGTCAAAACAGTTTTGAAATCTGGTAATGATTTCTTAAAAATCTGGATTAGTCCACATAATTCTAATATAAATCCTAGCAGACCATATTTACAACACATTAATATAATTCCAAGTCCAAACATTAGAGTCCCTTGCATTCTATCTATTTTAAAGAAATATGATGCATTTGTCTGGAAAACTATCAAAATTCCTACCGTTAATAACAGATTTCCTGCAATAATCAATGCTGTATCTAGTAGAAGAATAGTTCCCATAATAAAAACAACAAACCCCATCATTATCGTTATAAACCCAGTTTCTTTTGAAAAATAGGTCATTTGAGGGTTATAAAGAGCAAATGGCTCGATTGTTTGAGTAAAAAGTTATATTTTGTTGACGGTAAAGTAAGATGATACAAAATATAATATACTATCTAGTTTTATTGAAAACTTCATGATAATATCCTCAAAAATTGTTATAATATTGAATATTCACCCTATTGAACCAAGTTATATTTGTTTGAAATGTAAATTTCACTAACTTTACGGATAAATAAATTGTAAATGTGTATATTTGAAAAAAATGATTTTAACAGCACACCCTATGTAGCCATTATCCCAGTAACTAATTTATTTATTTATTTGTTCTTTTTTTGATAATTTTATAGCCCAAAGCCTCTAGATCCATTTCTGATCTTTCAAATTCTATTTCTGATTGTTCTTTACTCCATTTAAAATACTTCTTAAGTATTTTTCCAACTGCTATACTCACATTAAACGCTTCTAAAACATCAAAGAATCCAATTCTGAATCTATTATTTACTACATCACTGATTGTCAGTGCAAATTCATGTTCTACAACATAGATTACTTCAGCTGCTCTAAATTGATACTTTTCACTGATTTTCTCAGGATATCTAGCTAAATACGATTTTAATTTCAAGGCATTTGTTCCGTAATGGTCTTGAAGGTGTTTAGCATATTCTAAGCTGATCTTAAGCTGGTTTTTTATTTTATAGTAGAGGTCTATGCTATATCCATAACTTCCATCGATAGAAAGATAATCAGTCAAACATCTCCGAGTTGGTTGTAGCTTGTAGTTTTGAATTGCCATATCTATAGTTTTTTCAGCCATAAGTCGAAATGTAGTCCATTTTCCACCAGTAATTGTGATTAAATTGTTTCTATCATCAACAAGTTTGAATTTTCTTACAATTGACTCAGTTGATCCATTACTAGCTTCTTCCTTTACAAGAGGACGAATCCCTGTCCATGCAGACAAAATATCCTCATCATAAATATTCAGATCATTATACTTCTGTACCTCGTGCTTTAAAAAGTCAATATCATCATCTGTAGGGGTTGGGCTTTCAACAAGCTCCCTTTCAACTTCTGTCGACCCTGCTATTACAACTCCTTTCCATGGAACCAAAAATAACATCCGTTTATCATCAGTTTCGCTATCTACAAGTCCCATATTTGCAGGCCCAAATGAGGGTTTGACAGCTATATGTGTTCCAGTGCTATGAACCATAATGTGGATCTTAGGAGTAGCCTTTTCTCTAATGATATCAGTAAATGAACCGGCTGCCGATATGAAACATTTGGCATTTATATGGAATTCCTTTTTAGATAATTGATCAAAGCATACAGCTTTCGAGACTTTACCTCCGTCTTTCATAAATTCACTCAGACTTACGTGGTTAGCCACAATAGCACCGTGGTAATGTGCTGTTACAGCCAGCATGATATTTATTCTTGAGTCATCCATTACTCCATCATAATAAATCATACTTCCAACTAAATTCGATCGTTTCAGATTATTAAACTTCATCTTAGACTCCTTGGCATTGATAAAGCAACTTCTTCCTAAAGAATATGGCATGCTTAGCCAATCATATATTTTAAGAGCAACCCAGTAGTAAATAATATGCACTTTTTTATAAATCGGAAGCATGAATGGCACAGTTTTAGATAAGTAAGGTGCTATCTTCATAACAGTGGCTCTTTCGTGCAATGCATCTCCAACTAAAAAAAATTGAGATAAATCGAAATGTTTTAAGGCCTTGTCTAGGTAACGCACACCACCATGTAATAATTTTGTTGATTTAGAACTAGTTCCTGAAGAAAAATCCTTTGCCTCAATAAGTGCAACTTTCAACCCTCTTGATGCTGCATCTAGAGCACATCCTACTCCAGTAGAACCACCACCAATTATACAAATATCAAAATTAATTGTCATCAGTTCTTCCATAATCCTCTGACGACTTTCTGGCTGTCTAGCAGATTTTATTCCTTTCATTAAAGCATCTGCTTCTCTTCGATAACATATATTTTTATTGAAATAATATGCTGCTCTACCAAATATTATCAAGGATATTGAAAGGATTAGCTTAACAAAAAATCCAACCATGGAATAACTACAACATTTCTTTATATTCCATATTACGCTCGTTTCACGTTTAAAGTAAAGAAATATGAGTCATAGCTTATATATCTGCTATGTTTAATTGGTTAACATAGATAGACCAGAAAACAATTGGCTTGCTTGCTATACTTTGAAAGTTTAATCAATTTTCCATATAGCTCACTCTTTTATGTGATTTCTCCTTAAAGATGATTGGTAAGAAAATTTAAATAGGTTTTCTTGGATCACCCCAAATGAAAGAGCTTTTAATTAAACTGGAAAAATATAACAAAGAAATTGAGCTACAAACAAGTTATAATCATAGTTTGAGCACTATCAATGCAGATATCAATCGTACAAACTTTCTATTCTCCAAATTAAAATCCGATAAAATAAAAATTATGGTGTACAAAAATATTTTATTTGAGGTTTTCAAGCACACTTCACTGGAATATATTCAAGGAATGTCTGAAGTTGCGAGTGTTTTTGTAGAATTATTTTTTTACGAAAAAGTAAATGCATTGGAATTCATTGTTGATGAAGAAGAATCAATAAATAAGGATGATGTGATAAACAGGGATAACGATAGGAGAGATGGCGAAAGTAAAACAGAAAATGAAGATATAAATAGATTAAAATCCAAAAATGACCATCCATCTACTTTGAAGACCGTATATACAGATAAAGAAGATACAAATAACATTACGTTTGGTAGTTTTTACAATTTGAATAATTCCGAGAATAATCGTGTTCTAAGGGAGTTTCTCAATTCGAATAGTGTGGATATAGCCAAGATTCAGAGGATTTTTTGTAATTTTATTTTAGATAAACTTACACCGTTAACTTGCAATAATTTTTCATTGTATATTGATTACAACAAAGTATTTATAAAAATGATGAAGAAGAGAGGTATCAAAATTGATAAAAATGTATCCCTCAAATATATGAATTTCCTTTTGACATTTTTTACTAGAGAATTCTCAACTCCTGAAGCAATCTTTGAAATATACAGCATTATTGTTCTGTCTGACTGTAGTGTCCTATTTTCCATACTAGTTGTTTTATTTAATCACTTAAAAACCCAAGATTTGACTAATCTCAACAATAGATCCATGGACAGACTACCTGATAACTTTATGGAAGACCTCAAAAATGCACATGTAGAGTTTAAAGCAGTTTATGAAGCTGGTGATGAAAATTATGATCCTTGGTCTTTTTTAGTCGTAGGTGCTGCTGCTAGCGTGGTTGCTGCCGTGGGGGTAGCACTCTATTCAAGAAATAAAAAATAATTTCTTTATATGTAATTTCCAACTGTTTAAGTAAAATAACATGGCGGATAGCCTCTAATAATTATTCTTAGTGTTTTGAACTTCCTTAATTAAAAAGTTGTAATCCGTGAGTTGAAGAGTAATTCTTCTTAGCAAAGTATTTCAGAATTTTTACTTTGAGAGGGTATAGGATATTTTAATAATCATGGGGTCTCATCTGATCCCCTATCATGATTGTGAGGACTAGTTTGCATTTTATGAAATTATTTATTTGAAATCTCATTATTTAACAATAAAGTCATGATAATATGTCTTCCCCTGTTATATCTCATAAATTTGTGGGAATATATACTTATGAGCTTCATTCTAATCATTTACAACATCTTTGATTTCCGAGTGTTATTAATAGAATTGTACACTTTTTTAAGTACAAAGTCAAAATCTCTTTTGGATAATGTTTTATTTGGGTTTGAAGAAGCGAGTTCGCATGTTTCACTAACTACTTGATGAAGAATAGAATCTAATGATAGTGCTACATTCTCAACAGTATTTAAGACAGTGCATTTATCTGAATAACTATCCGGTTTGAAGTTATCAACTATAGAATGAATTGAGATTCTAGGAGAAGGATTCTTCTGTACTTCATAAATGATTGGCTTCAAGTTTTTGGGACATATATTTCTAAAGACCGTAGACTTACATTGCTCATCCGTTGAAGGATTTGGAACTGAACCCGTGGAAGGAATATTAAAATTTTGAATTCCTTGAGCAACAGAAGGATCTGTGGAGTGAAATACATTGGGATTGTACATCTTCATAACTTTGTCATGCTGAGTTTTTGTAATATTGGATTCCCATGGGTCTAAAGCGTATGCTTGACTCACTTCAGAAGATGGATTTCCATTATTGTTCAGTAAATCTGTACTCATAATTGGAGTATTTACTTGATTCAGTGGGCCAGATTCAGTGTTTACAGAGACCATATTTGCTAAAATTACATTTTGTGGGGCTAATCCACCATTATCATACAAGTACTCCATGTTTCCAAGTTGATAACTACTTTCCTTAGCAGTGTTGTCTTTTTGTTGGTTACTATTAATAATAGACTGTTGCAAATCAAATTCATCCAAAACTTTTGCAATTTCTTTGGGATCCGTATTATTTAAACTTCGACTATTGATAATGGGCTCATAATTTCGAGAAGCTGACAGATCTTTTGTTTGATTGCATGGTATAGCAAAACTTGGAGCATTTATATTCTGTTGTGGTTTATATTGAATGTTTCTGGCTTGTTCGGTGAGCCTTATTTGTGGTGTATTTTTTAAACTATTGGATGTGCTTTGATTGATATGAGGAGTCCTGGATATATTTTGGTGCACTATTCGATGAGGATCAAAAATTCTCTGGGGTTCTGAATAAGTTTGTGGTGTTCGGAGTCCTGGAATCTGTGAAGGCTGTCGATCTGAAAAATTGCAAAGTGGTTGGCCATTGATAAAAGCCATCGGCCCATTGATAGTACCGTTAGGAATGTTCTGACCATTGCCATTTACGAACTGATGGGTCTGAGGTAATTGTATATTATGGATTAGGTGATTATTGGGTGAATATTGAATATTCTGAGGTTGAGAAGGACTATTTTGATATAGCAAAGATGCATGATGATTATCTGAGTCACTATGTACTTGCAACGGAGAAATTCTTTGATTTGTTTGACGTGGCCCGCCATTTGAATTTAGAAGTTTGTCAGAACTGGTATTTGCCATATTGAAATTAACATAGTCATCTACTGAAAACTTCCCGGCCCCATTTTTCCTTGGTCGAACATATTTTCCACATTTTTCCATAAACATACTCAACTTTGATTCATTCAAATAACGTTCCATCTTTTCATCATCACTAAGCTGTCTTGTATTGGATATTTTATCCAATTTCTTTTTTATAGTCATAAGAACCTCAAAACATGATTTTAGTTTCTCACCATGTGCCTGAAGTCTATTCTCTGTAATACTCTTTTGAGCATGAGAGAAATTTGGGTATGGAAAGTTTTCGAGAGGGTTTTGGAATTGAGAGCTTCTCATTGAATTTCTTGTCTCCGTTGGAGAATGTCCTTTGCTAACACCTGTTCTTGGACTCTCATTTGTGTCTTTTGATGTTCCTAAATTAATGGGGTATTTAGACGGCATTCCAAAACTATTTATCGAAATATTTGAATTCTGGTGTATCATCATATTATTTATGTTTCCGAATGGCATTTGATTTCTCATATTACTTCCTGATTTCTGATTCAACTGTGTATTTATAGGCATGTGACTTACTGGGTTGGGAGTATTTTGGTTTGTAAATCCTAGGTGACTATATCCGTCTCTCGAAATCCCTGAATTTTGAAGTTGTATGCTATTCTGGTGATTGTTTAGAATTCTGCTTGATATTCCATTAGATACTTGGTCGTTCTGCTCATTGTAGTTTGGGGTAGCTTGCTTATTTCCTTGAAAAATATCTGCCTGGTTGTTTGGTGAACGATTTCTTCCATTCAAAATACTTTGTTGTTTATATTTATTACTTTCATACAACTTTTTATTATAATTTTCACTCATCTAATTATTGGGGTATTTAAAATAAGTTAGAATCGAGCAAACAATAAACTGCAGGAAGTAAAAAACAGGAGCTTAGACAGCAAGTTTTCGTTATTCAAAGATTCTGCGATGTCAAAAGGCATCTTAGTGAGATTCTGAATTCAGCATAAATAATAATGGGAAATAGAAGGCAATTAGATAAGTTTTATATACACACAAATTTAGATCCATCACAAAGTGGTATTATTGTACTTTTTACAGAATAAATAGCTCTTCTACTAAAACTTACATAACTTTTAACATTCAGGTTTTGGTAACTTCTTTTTTTAGAATTGATGAATTTATCAATGATATGCATCTATAGTCAATACAGAAGCGTCATCAATTGGTTATATGAAACAGTTTATATGGTTAGATTTTGTAAGTGAACGCTATAATTTTGAACAATTCGTCAGTTTTTAATGATATAGCAGTTCATTGTTTGATATTTATACTAGCATGCACTGTGCTTTGACTTAGAAAGTTTTAGTCAGTTTTTTCTTTTTCAAAGTTTTAAAAAATAACCAATTAGGAAATAAGAGGATATTTGGAACTAGTCTTATAAAGTATAGAAGAAAGAAAATAATAAGATGGATAACATACAAAGGAAAGTTATTTTAGATACCAATCATGAGCATCAAACTTTTAAATGGATATAAAAGCAGACAAAATCGGTATTGAATGATATTTTGTGACTGATGGAAATAATATAGCCAAGAAAGCATCTTTTGTTATTTTATCAAATTAGAGAGTCAAATAAGAGCAATTCTTACAGAAGTCGCAATCTAAATAATTTAGTGGTATAGCTAATTTTTTTATAGGAATAGTTTTGATTACTAGGACCTGGATCTTTAGACATTCTTTTAACTTTTAAAATAAGTATTATAATTAAATTGATAAGTTTAAATACTATTTGATGTATAAGTATTTTCGTAATCTCGAAACCATATCCAGTGTTTTTAACTTGAAAGTTTGGTATTTATAATTTTGAGAGTAAAAATATTAAACACATTTAATAGAGATTTTACTGGAGAAAATGATTTTATGATCTTGAATTCTAATCTGGTAATAACCCTGATCTCAACCACATTTGATAATGTATTTTTTACTCTATCAACCAAATTTTAATTATCAAAATTCTATTTATAACCTTACTAATTGGGACTATGAATCAGTATAATGTTAATTTCCATCCATATAATTGTGGATGGTAAGTAAATATACAGATAAATTCGTTTTAAGTTAAGAGTTAACCAATTTGAAAAAAATGATAGCATTCCTAAATTTATCCTATTGGGCCATACTTGTTAAAAAATTGTAGATAGCTTAATCTGAAGTACTTATTTGTCAGTTACAATTTACAAATTTGTTTCAGATTTATTTCTTTTTCTAATATTTATTGTAAAATAAACCGTACCCTCAAAATGGTTGGTTCTGGAGTTGGATCTTCTACGGCTAAAAGAATTATGAAAGAAATTGCAATTATGCAAACAGATGCACCTCCAAACATTAGTGCAGCTCCTATAGACGATAGTGATATGTACAAGTGGCACGCAATTATATTTGGGCCAAAAGAAACACCATATGCCAATGGAGTTTTCAAGTTGCAGATTGATTTTCCGGCAGACTATCCGTTTAAACCACCACGTATAGATTTTATAACCAAGATATTTCACTGTAATATTGCAAACAAATATCTCTGTCTAGATATTCTGAAAAATCAATGGAGTCCTGCACTGACAATAGACAAAGTACTTTTATCGATAGTCTCTCTTTTGAATGAACCTAATCCGATGGATCCTCTCAATAAAGAGGCGGCCGAAAAATATATTAAAGATATTGAAGAATACAACAAGACTGCACGCGAATGGACAAACAAGTATGCTACGGAAGAAGCTGTTTTCAACAATAAAAAAGACCTTTGAAGTTTTAAAAGGATTTTGGAATACTGTTGGAATTTATTAAAATATAAATCTTATTTTAAAGCTAGTATACGTATATATATTTACAAATCAATGATCTTGTTAAAATAGTTTCCTCATAAATTATTCGTTTGTTTTATAACTAAAGTATGAGAGAATCTACAGTATTTAAGCAGTTTATATTTCCTTTATCGTGTTGTTATTCCATTGATTAGTTTATAGTTTCGTTTTAATAGAAATCAGAAACCGAGCAAGATAAATTTTGGCAAATAATAAAAAATATACTTTGTCAGACTATATTCAAAACTTTATAGCAAAGATTCTTTAGTTTTAAGATTGGAGCATGCTGTTTTTACCATTCTAACAAAATTGATATCTCTACTAACTTTTTACTTTGTTCTATATGAATTTATACAAGTTGTTGAAAAATGAATAAAATGCTTTAAAAAATAATCCCCAAATGCTTAAAAACGATGCAGTTATGGATTTGATTGCAGAAATGAAGCAGGCATCTATAAAGCCGTACAATACTTTTCATACAAATCAGATTCGAGAGGAAATGGAGCATATGGACAGACAAATGCAACAGCTTAATGAAGAGGCACAGTCTGGGATATCAGATGAAATATCAATAAACTATGCCATACTTCATCTACATAAAGAACGCAACTTAAGACTAATACGAGCATACCATTTTAACCGATTGCTTAAAATTCAAGAAACATATTTTACAAAGATGAATATTCACCATTTAATTAATACATCCGAATTAGATTTCACATGCGTTTATAAAAACATTTTGGATGAATACTTGAATAATTTTGAAGGAATGGATTTTTACAATAGACACATTCCCATAGAATTTTTTGTCCAGGTAATTCCCCTGGAAGACTGTGGAATAATCATGAGTGGAGAAGAGTTTATTGATCTGAAGAAAGATAGGCTATATTATTTAAAAAAGTCTGATATCATACATTTGATAGATAACAATGCGGTAAGAATATTGTAGGGAAAATAGTTGGAAAAGAGTAGTTTTTTATAATGAAAATCTGAACTTTTCCATGTACCATAATGGATAAACCACCACAACTATTTATAATAAAGATATTGTATTAAATGTACTCAAAAAATCATCTTTCCAATATTTTGTTATCTGGAATTTAAAAACAATTAGCTAATAATCTGTGACTTCTAATAAATTTATTTTAAAAATCAATTTTATGAGTTTTAGAAACTATAAAATCCATAATTGACTTTCGTATAGTTTTAAATTATTAAAATTAGAATTTGTTAGTACTCCATTTATTCTGAAGAAAATTCTATACTGAATTTCCTGAGCCATAGAGTTATATTCTAATTTGTATTAAAATCTTTTATACTGAAGTGCAAGCTGATATTTAAAAGCATTAGTGTGCTGAAATTGGTTAGCATATTTTACCAAGGTTTCTCTAAATTCTATATTCCCTCCATTTTTACAAGAAAAATTTAGGACTTTTTTAACCCATGGGAAGTTCTTTAGATTACTCTAATTACTTTGACGTTATCCCAGGATATGTACGGGAGTTTAAGTTGGACAAAGTTGATATAGACAAGTTTTTGGACAAAATTTCCATGGGAATGGCTTCTAATATGTCCAAGGAAGATATGGCAAAGTATTGTAGTGAGATGGCAGCATCAATGTTTACAGAACATCCTCAGTACATTCAACTTGCAGCAGTGATTCTTACCTCATATCATTCCTCGGTTACTATGAATTCCTTTTCTGAAAAAATCAAGTTAATTCAGAAGAGAAAAGATATTATCAATGACGATATATTACAAATCATTGTGGACAATTCGGAAGCAATCGATCAAATGATTGACTATACAAGAGATTATACAATCAACTATTCTGGTATGACAACGCTTCTCAGATCATACATGATAACCATAGATGAAGTAAGAATCGAGAGACCACAGGATGTTTATATGAGAGTGGCTCTACAGTTACATCGTGATGATTTTGAAAATGTCAAATTAACCTATGATCTACTGAGTTTTCAGTATTATACCCATGGTACACCTACGCTTTACAACTCCTGTTTTAAAAAGTGCCAACTAGCCAGCTGCTTTTTGGTGGCAAATAAAGAGGACTCTATAGAAGGATTTTTTTCCACTCTTACAGATATGGCTGTTATCAGTAAACTATCTGGTGGACTTGGTCTTCATATGCATAATGTCAGATCAAGGGGTTCAAAATTGATTCAATCTGGTGGTGCATCGAAGGGTATTGTTCCAATGATTAAGATTATCAATGATTCGTTAAAATACATTAATCAAGGTGGTGCTCGTAGGGTTAGTACTATTGCTATATATTTGGAGCCATGGCATGCAGATATATTTGAATTTTTAGAAATTAGAAAGAATACTGGTCTTGAGGAGCATAGGGCAAGAGAGATATTCCAAGCGCTTTGGATTAATGATTTGTTTATGGAAAGGGTGGAAAACGGAGGTGAGTGGAGTCTTTTCGATCCTAATATTGCACCAGGACTTGATGAGGTTTATGGCAATGAATTTAGACATTTATATGAAAAGTATGAAAAAACAAAGAGTAGAAAGATAGTTTCTGCTCAGAGTTTGTGGAAGGCAATTATAAGTTCCCAAATTGAAACAGGCACACCCTATATGGTGTATAAGGATAGTACAAATCGCAATTCTAATCAAAAAAATATTGGAATTATTAAATCTAGTAATCTCTGTGCAGAAATAATGGAGTATTCCTCACCCGATGAGACAGCTGTGTGTAATTTAGCTTCTGTATGCCTGCCTAAGTTTGTAAGAGAAGATAGAACATTCGACTATCATAAACTGAAATATGTTGCAGGTAAAATTATTGAATGTTTGAATAAAGGAATAGACACCACAGTATATCCGTTGGATAGTTGTCAAAAGAGTAATTTTGATCACAGACCGATTGGATTAGGTGTGCAGGGATTAGCAGATGTATTTATTCTAATGAGGTATCCATTTGAAAGTCAAGAAGCTAGAGAAGTGAACAGACTTATTTTTGAGACTCTGTATTTTGCAGCACTTGAATCATCATGTAACTTATCCAAAATTCATGGCCCTTATAATTCATTCTATGGAAGCCCATTGTCACAAGGTATTTTTCACTTTGAAATGTTTTCGCCGGATCAAAAGGTCAATTCAAACTATTGGGATTGGACAGCACTAAGGGCAGACATTTTAAAATATGGTGTCAGAAATTCTTTACTTTTGTGCTGTATGCCTACTGCATCTACATCGCAAATTTGTGGGAACTCTGAATGTATAGAGCCAATTACAAGTAACATATATACAAGAAGAACTCTAGCTGGTGAATTTCAGTGTGTAAATATCCACTTGATGAGTGATTTAATCAAACTGGGATTATGGAACAATGAAATGCGTAATTTGATTATTGAACGTGATGGATCCATTCAAAACATTCCAAGTATCCCTAAGGAGATTCAGGATCTTTATAAAACGGTCTGGGAAATTAAAATGAAGAGCGTTTTGCAGCTGTCTGCAGACAGACAGGCCTTTATTGATCAGTCTCAATCCTTAAATCTTTTTGTTTCAAAGCCGACATATGCATTGCTATCTTCCATGCATTTCTATGGATGGAAATTAGGGTTGAAAACAGGAATGTATTACTTAAGAACAATGCCATCTGCTAGTGCAATTAAATTTACAGTCAATCAAGAGCTTATTAAGAGTCAGCTTGAATCAATAAGGGATGATGAAGGTCGACGGAGTAGTGTAACTGTTGATAATGGGGTTTGTGAGTCGTGTTCCTGTTAAAAAATAAATTTATTTTCTTCAAATTTGACTTACTTCTGTTGAGTATCGTCATATTCTTCGAAGTGTAGAAGCTATGATTAAAATATTATTGATCAATATGAATTCCTATAATAGGACCGTTTTAGTATTAAGTGGTGATGGAATTTGTAGTTTATTGCATATCTAATATAGAGCAAGATATTAGTTATTAAAGCAACGTGTTCCATTTAAAGAAGCCAAGCTAAAAATTAATTCGATTTATTTTTCTGGAAAATATCAAAATCTTGTCCAATCCACTCTATTATATTTTCCGTTGTAAGATGAACATCAGTTAAATCATAGTTGCATCCATTAACGAATATAACTTGAGGCTCGTCAAAATACTCTTCGATTTCTTCTCCAACTACGTTAAATGCCTCACAATCGATATTCTCTTCGATTTTAACTGTAGAATATCCCCTATCTTCTAATCTTTCACGTAATGTTTGAAAATCCGATCTTAGCTGAAGGATGTAATCAAATTTAATATCTACGGCAACACAGGGCGAATGGGTATCTATAACGAACGAAGACATGTCCTCAATGAATTCATTCAATTTCTTAGTGACAAATTCTTCATCAAATTCATAAGTATCAAATTTTTTGTTGTAGTTTTCAAATATTTTTCGACTTTTGATGAATTCTGAAACATCAATGTGTTTTATGTTAAACTCTCTTTCAAGTTTTTTCGCAAGTGTCGTTTTTCCAGTCCCTGGAGTACCACAAATCAAAATTTTCATGGATAAAAAAATTATAATTTTGAAGAGTGAAAACAACTTAGGTAGGGCTGGTCAGTATGATAGCCATATCACTATATTAAATCTTTAAACATTCGATTAGATCATATTAATATTACGATCAGATATGGGTATAATTTATATGTTTAAAGATGCCATACTTACATGTAATTATGCCTTAATCAATAAATGTGCCATTAGATATTTATGGTTTGGAATTCTTAGGCTTTCAGAATCTTCTCTTTGTTACATTCACACCATCATTTATATTCTGTCAGTAGTAATATACCTATTACATTACTTGATCTTTAAGGTCCTGTTGTTAGCACAATAACAACAAACCTATTTATTTAAATTAATTTCATCCTAATCTTCATCAACTAACGTCTCAATTAATATTCAATTGCAGAGTATAGTTATTGCTAACAGAAATATTCTTCTCAATATCAACAAAGTACTGCTATTTGTGATTTCTACGAATATTAGTTGGAAGACTTTTGTGTAAGGATAAATTTTCAAAAATTTCCTAATCCTATGAATCGGAAAGGAAAACTAGTTAACGAAATGGAAAAATAATTTGATTAATGAAAATCATTCTAAACCAAAAAACATCATATTTTAGTTATAAGATGATTTGCTATTTTAGGTTAATTTAAGAAATTAAACATAAAGGCATTATTAATGAATATAACTAAAAAAATTGTATTATAAATTGTTTTAAAAGGCCTTCTTATAGTAAGATGAATGTTAAGATTGAAAAACTATGTGATAAAGTCTTGTCAATAAGACTGAATGAAAGCGGTGAAGACCTCGATGTGATAAAGAGACTCATCGTGGACCACATATTTGATGCCAATTGTACAATAATTTTAGTGTCAAAGTGTGCACTCACTGATATTCTGAGTGATGATGCGGAAGACTTTTATGATTTACTTCGTGATGAGCGCAATCATGATGTTCTAATAACAAGACATCACTACCTGACGCAAACACTTACATTTGATGGCGTCGATTATATTATAACGGGTGTATACGACGCGCCCAAGAATGTTATCCGAGACTTGATTACAAGTCAAGAATTTGTCTGGGGAAACGCCTATTTAATACCCTGCGAGAATATTATCGATGAAATCAGTAATGATTTGGCCACCGATATCTACAAAGTGTTATCGAGTACATTTCTCCAAATGCCTGATATTAAGTGTGAATTACTGGTTACTACTGATGACGGCTGCGAACTCTTGTGGTTTAATTCGAGTATTACGTTAAATACACATTATAATATATAAACTCTGACTTATGTTGATAATAAATCTGTAATTTCTTTTCAAAAAAACTTTATTTAATACATTATTTGAGATATGATATATTGATACTGTTTAGCTATTTTATAAAACTTTTATTAATTTTTTATACAATGCTCAAGGATTAATTAATTTGCAAACTTAACTCTACACATAATTCTTTATATCAATAATAACTAAATTATTTTTAGTTTGTTACAAATTTTCAGAAATTTCCTAGCCCTATGAATCGGAAAAGAAAGCTGATTGATGATAGAAGTTATGAGTTAAGTGGTAGGATAGATGAAGAGCAATTGCTTCAACAACTTAGAGTTCTAACTAAATCTGAATTCCTTTCCATAATTCCCAATGGATGTTATGAGCAATATAGAATAAAATATTATACAAATATTTTTAGAGAGTGCTTGGAAAGATTTAAGCAAAAGCTTTGGTTTAAGGAGAGGTATCTTTCTGGAAACAAATATGATGGTAGATTTGATTTTATAAATAACCTTGAAGATAGAAGTCAAGGTTCTTGGTATCGTATTCAGCATGTAGTTGAATCGACTAGTGAAATGTTTGAAAAGTATGCAAATAAAGCTGATGAGATGCATATTTGTCAGAATGGATTTGATTATAATTTTGAAAGAGATCTGTATATATTAAGTAGATCTCCTATTGAAAATTGGAAAGGTTTTACATTCACCCAAGAAATTGTTGATGATAATGATAATTTCAGCGAAAAACAACTGAAAAATGTGTATAGAAATTTGGAATCCATGGGGATGAAGCTTAAGGAATCGGTAGAGATAGATATTGAAAGTTTAAATGCCAAAGAACTTACAAAACAGTTAAGAAAGGACTTCTTATACTGCACAACTTGCAATATTAGGTTCGATTCAGAAATTCAAATGTATGATGTTTGTGGTTTTTCTCATGAGAAGACATTTCCATCGCATAGAACCTTAGAACTCTTTATAGATTTGTTCAAAGATGGACAATCCTTACTTGATTCCTTAAAAGAATCTTCATCATGGCTAAAGCCATACTTCCATAGTTCTCGTGATGGAATAAGATGCATGGAGTGTCATAAGTTGTTTGAAAGTGAGGAGGGTGCCATGAACCATATTGTGGGTGTTCATACCGAACTGTCGGATGAAGTCAATAGTTTAACTAGTATAGCAAAAAATATGGACCTATTTTTGCTATCATGGATTGATGGAACAATTACGAACGAGCAGTATAAAATAAATGAATATAAGTATACGCCATGGTTCGGTAAGTTAAGACCTGAATATAACATGGTGAGGTACAATGTTCCACAAGTGTATTCTGGAAATTTGGAAGAATAAATGCTTTTGTGAAAACTTTTTGTTCATGCTTTAACCATTACTTCCTATTGATATAAATTAATTTTCTGGTTAATTGTTTTTTTGAAAATAACATAAATAGAATCCTATCTTTTGTAATATCATTAGCTTGTCAATACTTTTGTTAATAAGTGCTGGATATGATTACAGCATAGTTGATATAATTTATTTGATAACTAGTCTTCATAAAATAATGCTATTCTGGAGATTTTCAAAGTCTCTTGGAATAATCCCAAATAATTTCACAGGATTTGTTACTTTGATGATTCTTTTAAATTTTAAATATATTAATTTGTTTACTTACCCATGGAGCATATTCGACCTAAATCAAGAAGAAGATCTACACGTTCAAAAACGATTATTATAGATAGGAATTTGCTCAATGACACCTCAGATATAGAAATAACACAAACAGTGAACTCATATAATCAACCCAAAGTTGAAAATTCATTAGTTAGAGGGTTTGGATTTGTTAGGGACTCAACAATAAATACATTTGAAGAAGAATTAACACAGAATCTTGGTACAATGCACAATAATACACATAGTGGGGTGGTAGGATTTAGAGGAAGAGGTGATGGCATATATCTGAATGGAATTGATATTTTTGAAGATTTTCCAAGGCCTGAATCTACATTGAATGGGTTGTTAGTAGACAATACTGTGCATTCTCAAGAGCATGGAGGTACGGAATTTTTCAATAATTTTGCTAATCAACAAAATATTCATATAGAAATTAAAAAATCAGAAAACGATGGTATCATGCCACAAAAACGAAATGTAGTAGATAGTTTTGAGAATGATGAATTTCCCCCGAATAATGGCAATACAATATCAAAGTCGCCTACAGACGGTGCTATGGGATCACATGCTTATAGAAATAAAAGGCAATCTGTTTCTGACGACAAATTTTATATTTGGGAATCTGAAGAATTATACCAGCGAACCTACAACTTTGGAGAACTAAAGAATGCTTTCCAAAATATTGAAAATGTTGCTCAGTCTAAACGAACTGCTGACACTACTTGTGAAATAACAAATATTTTAAAGCGTTTCAAGTTGGATGATAATACCTCCTTGGATGTACAGAGTTCTACTTCATTTACACTAAAAAGTACACTGTTTCCAAAACTCAAGGATAATCCATTTATTATCAATGATTTATTTAAGGCTAAGAACATTAAAAGAAATAGAAATGAATAATTCCTTGTGTATTATCAGCTGATTGAAAATCAATCATCAAATATAAGTTCTAAAAAGTTATTAAAAACAACATACATTCTTATCTAGAAGTATGCAAGTATAGCTTTGACTATTTTACACGATATCATCTGATTCAACCCAGAATAAATAAGATTTTCTAAGGATCATCTAAAAGTTTTATTGTTAAATATTCACACCTAAATAAACCGGAAAATTTCTATAAAATAGCCACATTAGTGTACAAAATATCTCGTATTGCAACAAGCAAATCATTTTCTTCCGATTCTACAAATATTTTATCCTGTTTAAATGTGATTTTCAGCTTTTCTTCAACTAATAACTCATTTTCAACAATTTCCACATAGAAATTGTTTTTAATGAGTTCGTTTTTTAATTTTTGGGGGTTTAATTGTGAAATAGCCACATTTAACTTAAAATCATTATTTTCTTCAGACAGCATAGGATGATTTTCATCAACTCGGATACATTCAGAACTACTTTGATTCTGTTCTGGTTTAGTATATTTTGATAGTATCAAGTCAGTTTCCCTACATTTTTCAAGAACTACTCTTTTGGAACCTATTTTTTTATATGGTAATGCTGCAATTCCATCGGAAATTTTAATCTGTCGGATTGTTCTGGGGAGTGCTATTGAAATTTCATTCAAACATGAATAGATTTCATACTTCTTATCGAGTGCCAATGAGGAGTGAAAAAGTGATCCCGAAAAAATGCTATCTGGAACCACAACTATTTGTTTCGGTGAAAATCCTTCAAAAGCAGTTTTTATACTTCTCAAATCACTTACACCCAAAAAGTTATAAAAATACACAATCATTTCATCATTAGCTGAATTACCAGCACAACATGGGTTACAAATTTCAATAATTTGACCGACATCTAAGATCGTCTCAACTTCAACTTCTTCTGGTTTTGAAGGCTGAATTTCAGTTTCCAAAACATCATCAAAATCAAACACAACAGGTTCTCCATAATCGTTATCCAGTAAAATTCTATTTTTAGGAGGGAATTTTTTATCTCCAAGCTTATCAAAAATAGTTGAGGCTGTTTCATACCAATTTTTGTTATCCACCGGCTTTGTACAATCAATATTGTTCCTAACTTCCACAGCATTGTCAACTCTAATCCATTCATACTTAAACTCATAAATTGGAAATTTTAAAGTCTTAGGTGAATTGCTAATTTTTGGTTTTCTATTAACACAGCTATTAAGTGCAGTCTCATCATTATTTGTGGCATCAACTTCATCTCGATAGTTTTCGTCAAAATAACTTATTACTTTTTCAGAGTTGACAATAATTAGAGCATCGTGTTTCCCATGAAATTTGTTTAGAACACTTCCTAAGTATGCCGAATTTCCATAATCATTAGCCACAATAATAACTTTTTTATTAATTCCATCAATTTTTCCGAAAGTAATATTTAAATCGAACAGTATTGAAGATCTTGACCCAGCCCACTCTGCCATAGATCTTACTCGATCCATGATATTAATATTTGACACCACATAAATTCCTGTTTTTATGACCAATAATAACTCTATAAGTCTCGACATACAGATGCTTATAATAACCTTACCCTTTACTCTTTTAATGAATCCGTTTATATCCTCATCTCTTTCTTTAAGTAAAATATTATTCTTATTACTATGAGATATAATGTTATTAAATTTACTATCTGTAGGCCTATCCAATTCACACAAATTTAGCATTGGTCCACCAGGGATGGTATATTTGGAGTTAGAAATAATTGTATCTGAACTAATGGAACTTGATAATCCATCCAAATAGTTTTCTTTTCTGTGATTAAAATTATATCCAATAGAAATAGTATCCAAGTTTGATTGAATTTTATACATACAATTTCCAACAATGCAGCCTGCATTGTAGGCACAAATTTCTATATTTTTTACCCTGAAAGGCTGGCAGTACTTAATCATCGTAACATTTATATCATTTAAAATTGTATGATTGATTTCTGGATAGAAAAAATCAGAGCTCACATCATCTTTTTTAATAGTATTAGCATCATGGCCTGATATTGGATCTTCTAACATGGAATACCTTGGGGCTGGAGTATAGTTATCTTCATACACTTTATTATCAGATTCTTTGTACTTCTGTTGTTCACATTCACCAATCACATTATGATAATACGACTGAGATTTATAGCCATCTTCTCTGTTTGTTTGTGACCTCCCTGATTCTGATGTGCAATCAATGATGGAGTCTTCTTCGTTTATTCTCTTAATCTTTATAATTTTTGCCTTGGAATGTGCATTGTCCAGCATGATTTTACCAAGCGTAGCCGTAGGAACACTACAATATATTTTCATATCTGTAAACAATCCAATGGCTCCAAAATGTGAAATATCAAAAGAAGTAATCAAAATGCAATCACTAGTCTGAATTTCATTTAGAATATCTTCAGTATACATACTGTAATCAAATGTTGGGCCAATACCACAATCAACAATGATTTTGGTGACAATATCTGTCTTAATAGTTAAGAGATGACAAAATATTCCTGTTGAAGAATCTATCAATGGTTTAAATGTCATTGAGTTATTCAGTTTGTTATCTAGCGATAAATGTGACTTCAGAACTTCTGGATATCCATCCTGCTTGAGAGTATGGGACTGGAAGTCTTGTTTGAGATTATTTTGAAGATTCTTTCCATTATGCTCATCGTTGATTTCCAACATGGGCTATCTATTTTTTATTTTTTTCATTTGAAACTAAAGGTTTACACAAAGAATTGAATGCTATAAAAAACTAGGAACCAAGGTCAAATAACATAAATAAAATCAACAAATTATAATAATTTTAAAGATCTCCTGTACTATTTTTGCCTGGATGAATACAAATAGTTTCCTTTATTGCTAAATATATAGTTCAATTGATTTATGCAGTTGGGATATGATCATATATACAAATGTCGGTTTCATCGGATTATTACCTGAAAAATTATTAAATTTGAACCACTTCATTTTATTGATTATTTTAGGCCTTTCACTATTTAAAATTTTCTACTCAAAATCTAATAGTTCAGTATACAAAATTAATTTATGGAGTCTTGTCCCAAAAATATTTAATAGGAAAACCATTGAAAGTTAAAGCCATATGATACTTTATTGCGAAGTATGCGCTATACTGTTAGTGCTATCTGCCTAGCATCATGATCTATTTTTGTGCTTTAATAGTTGATTATATTATTAAATTCTTATTTTAATTAAGTCTTTAGGAGTATCGAAGGTCAAACATTCTAAATATGCAATTTTCAAGAAGCAAAAGTCAGATTCACCTATGATGCCTACAACTAAATTATTAACCGTCGTAGGAATACTTCCATTAAAATTAACTTTATCATTTTTGTTCTTAATAACAAACTCCCCAATTGAGTCTGCATTGTTCCTATTAAATTGGGCAGTTTTTCTATATAAAATTAATTTATCGTTTCTTTGTAAAATATTATAACCTAGATTTTTAATGTAAAAATATGGTTGACATTGAAATGGGATTGATGGATCTATCTTGGAGTCTTTGCGATGATTTATACCTGATGAAGCACAGTTCTGCATTTTTTTTATACGATTTAATCCCTTACTATTAGAATCTTCATTATAAGCTGAAAGGCATGCTCGTACATTGATACCTACCCCATCAATATACGTTGAATTATATCTTTTACTATCAAATGAATCTGTTTCAATCGTCAATTCATCAGAAAGTTTGATTTTTGAACTACTTCTTCCAAAATTGTGATGGGTTTTATAGATAAAAAATACTTCCAAATGGCTTAGAAGCAGCCCATCTGGATCTTTTATCCCAAAGTGTCTAAAAATATTATTTCCTGGTAATTTGGGAATCAAAAATTCACCATATTCAATAAAATTATCGCTTATGAATGCTTCTGGAATATAAGCATTTAATAAACTATATTTTTTAGACATTTGAATGGGGAGGATGGATTTTTAAAAACTAAATTATCAAGAGATGTATTTTGGGATGGATTCCATTCTGCAATATATATTCGAAACCAATGGCTTAATCAACCATAACTATTGATAGCTAACTGAGAGAACAAATTCATCCTTGAAATAAAAATGAAAACTTTAAAAAAATGTTACCTAATCCTTTTATTTAGATAACTCTGCCCTATCAATTTCTTTTGCAAAGTATTCATAAATACGCAATCTTCTTTTCTTAAAAGATGGTGTGATTAAATTTCCATTATCTAGCTCAATAAATGGAATCATTGTAATAATTACATGAGCAGGGATCTCATACTTATTGATTTTTCTTTCATTTACTAATTCATTACCTCTTTCCTTTAAGATTGACAAAGCTGTCCTCTTTGTAATGGATTTATCTTCAGAATGAATAATAGCTATTAAACCATCTGAGTAAGGATGGGCACATATAAATAGATCATTGATAGGCCCTCCGGTAAAACAATTTTCCAAATGTTCTGGAGAAATATACTCTCCATAACTTGTCTTAAACATTTCCTTAACCCTACCCACAATGTAGAATCGATCATTCTCAAATTTAGCAATATCTCCAGTTTTTAACCATTTCTCTCCTTCGAAGTAGACAAATGCTTTTTCAGTCAATTCAGGTTGTTTATAATAGCCACTCATTATCGATGGCCCATTCATCAATATTTCACCACAATTTGCTGGATAACCATCAACAGGCTCCAATCTGATTTGAGTAGATGGAAATGGCACCCCAACCGTATCGCTTTCAATATAATCTAAAGGCTGAACAATATTTGCAGCCAGTCCTTCTGTCTGTCCATATCCCAGAAATACCCTCATACAGAGAGCTGCCTGGATAAAGCTTGAGGTTTCTGGATTTATTGAGGAACCACCACAAAGACAATTGGTTAGCTTCCCACCAAATTTATCTGCAACCTTCTTAAAAACAAGCCTATCCACAATTGGCGTTTCAAACACCCCACTTTTCTGTCTCCACTTTTTATATTTCATAGCTACTTTAAAAATAAACCTTACCAAAAAGTTTTTCTGACCGACCTCCTTCAAAATTCTTTCTTCAAAAATATTCAAGACCCTCGGAACTGCTGCAACAAATGTTGGCTGTATTATAGAGTAATCGTCCTGTAGTAATTTCACATCACCTCTGAAATATGCAATTCTGCAAGATTTCATTACCGCCATCGAAAAGCAAATTCTTTCGAAAACATGTGCAAGTGGTAGATAAGACATATAAACAGTATCACAATTGAGGCGCGGCATATCATTTTCAGTAGCTGCATTACAAAATCCTGAAATATGACTAACAAAATTTTCATGCGTCAGAATAACACCCTTTGGCATTCCTGAGGTTCCGCTTGTATAGCAAATAGTAGCTATATCACTTGGGTTACAGGGTGTTTTTTCAATAGCACCATCAGTCATCATAGAATCATGGAAGATTTTAGTAAGTTTATGCACAACAATTCCACGAGACCTATAAGATTCCTCTATAGAACTATCATCATCATCCATTAAAATCAAGTGTTTTAAATTAACCCGATAGCTACCTTCAGAATTTTCATCGGCTATTTCTGGTTTATCAACACTATCATCTTCTGCGTCTGGTTCTAACGTAGACTTGCAATGATAATCACCAAGCACATTTTCAAAAAGTGACCTAGCCTTAACAGAAGATGCCACGATTGCTTCCATTTCAGTTTCCTTCAAAATATGCAAAATTGCCTCCGGCTGAAAAGTGGAGTATAGTGGTACATTGGGATTGTTTGCCAAATATCCCGCATACTCTGTGATGGTCCATTCTGGCCTATTTATACTATAAATTCCAATAAACTCACCATATTTGAGAATAGTCTTGAGAAAATTTCCCAGCTTGATAATCTTTTCACTAACCTGTAAATTGGTTTCATATAAAAGCTTTCCTCCTATGATAGAACCTAAAAACTCTCCATTCGGATCTATTTTTAGCCTATTTGTAAAAACCTCATAAAGAGTTTTGTCTCCGGTAGGTGTCTCTTTCATAATATTGTCAAAATTAATATGTTTGAAAACATTTCCCTTGCTAATTATCTTTCGCAACATGGGCATGAAAAGCAAAAATAATTCAAATAAGTTATCATCTATTTGAATTCATGAAAACAGAGTATATGTGCAAATTTTCTGCAAAACCTTTAAATGTAATATAAAATTATTTGTTTATTTGTAAGTATAAAATAATTAAGCCTTTTTGGAATATTTCATATTTTAAATATCTGTCAATAATTAAAGAAATTAAAAAATATGTTAGAAACAGTTGTTATTATTAAAATATAAAACTAATAACTACGATATTTTTATTGATTGTTTGCTGATAGCAAAGATTACTAATTGATAACATATACTTACAGAATAAAAATAAAATTGATAAATAGAATTACATAATGGTTTTTTAATTTTTCAGTATTAGAATTTTTGAATATCACTTACATATTGGTGATATATATCAACGTTTCTTGTGAAGTCAATACTCAAGGATTAAAATGGATATTACTGTACAATATAAAATATGCCATAAAAATGGTGCTGCAGAAATTGATAAGATTCAAAGTTCATCAGGAAAGTATCATATGCCTAAAAAATGTTTAAAAGGTAATCAGTTGGTAGTAGCTATTAAAGCAGTCTCCAGAAGAACAAATTAATTTGGATCTTTTTAATCAAATAAAAATATTAACCAGACTCATTAGAGAAAATATCAATGAGTCATCCAATTTAAAATTTTAGAATCTAAGATAAAATTTTCAAACAACCAAGTGTTCAAATGGTTCTGTATAATGTATGAAAATTTAACTATTTTAAACAAAAAATAGAAAAACATTTCCTTTAATACTCAGGAGTTCTGTTATTCTTTTCGTCGTATCTCCAAACAGATACAACAAGCATCCATAACGATTATATACCCCAATATATGCAGATTATTATATGCTCTTGAATTACCAAATTAAGTTTTTTAAAACTCAGTAGTAAGTAATATACACCATATATCTTAAGGTTCTAGGAATTCGTATTAGTTTTAGAATGTAATATCAAAGAGAGTAAAGATGCTTATCAGGAAGTTTAGTGGGTTAGTTAATGGTCATTTGAATTAATACATTTTTTATTCTCTTTTTAAATTTATCAAATAATAGTTTCTTTTGATGATTTGTTATATTTTCCCCCCTAACTTAACAATGAAATTAAATAACATGAGCAACAGAATTATTCTTAGCAACAATGAAATGAAGCATGTTAACTATGATAATTTGGTTACTAAGGTAGAAACTGAGAAATTAACTCTTTTAGATTTGCTAAATAAAAGAGTCAAGAAATTTCCAGATGATGACTTTCTTGGGGAAATTGTAAAGAGTAAGGTTGAATATATGTCGAATACTATGGTCTACAATAAAATTACAAATCTGGCATCATTTTTAAGACAGATAACTACAGAAGGAGAAAACATTGGACTTTTAAGTAATAATAGGCCAGAATGGATCATTGCAGAATATGCAGGGTATATGGTAAATTGCCCAAATGTACCACTTTACTCTTCTTTTCAATCTGATGCATTAATTTCGATAATACAAGAAACTAATCTAAAGGTTATAATTTCTTCCACAGATAAAGCACTTTTCCTTCTGCAAAGTGTATTAAAAAATAGTAGTTCGAGTATCAGTCACATTCTATTAATGGATTTTGATGACAAATATGTTGAAAATTTTAAGGCATTGGATATTCAAGTATATGATTTGAAAAAAATATTAGCACATAATGATATTCACGAGAGAAACATTTCTTGTACTGTCGATGAAGATAACAACTTTTCTCACAAAACCAACTCCTCTGATGTAAATTCCAAAAGGATATGTTCTCCTGATAGTATAGCTAGCATTTGTTACACTAGTGGAACTACGGGTGAGCCAAAAGGTGTTATCCTAACACACAAAAATTTTATTGCCCAAACTACCGCCTTAAATATGCCTGCTTTTCCTGATGACATGGTAAAATTATGCAGAGGAGAGTCATACATTTCATATCTTCCATTGGCCCATGTATTCGAAAGGATTGTTTTTGCATTTATGATTGATAATCATGTTAAAATTGGATTTTACAGAGGACAGCCAAAGCTACTCCAAGAAGACTTCGAAATAATTAGGCCAACATTTATTGGTGCAGTACCCAGGGTGCTAAATGTTTTCCAATCGAAAATCCAATCCAATGTTGACTCATCTAACTGTATAATAAGGTGGATATTTAATAAGGCAGTAGAATGGAAACAAAGATTGGTTAAAAAGGGACAATATTCTTCATTTTTGTTGGATCGTTTTATTTTCAGAAAGGTATCTAGGAAGTTTGGTGGAAATATCAAGTATATACTAATCGGTGGAGCATCATTAAATCCCTCTGTGAAGGATTTTTTACAATCTGTTCTTTCTTGCCATATCTGTATGGGATATGGTCAAACAGAGAGTTTAGCCGCTAGTACTATCCAGCCTATGTCTATTCACGATAATTCTACTATTGGAGTTCCATATGTTAGCACATGTGTTAAGATTCAAGAAGTTGATGGGTATGAAAAGAATTCTGGTCATTTACTCTTAAAAGGACCAGCAATAACTCGGGGATATTATAAAAGAGAGAAGCAAACAGCAGAATTATTCACTGAAGATGGATGGCTCAAAACTGGTGATATTGTGAAATTTGAGAATGGTTTACTATACACCATTGGGAGAGAGAAGGAAATTTTTAAAACTAGTTATGGAGAATATATTGTCCCGGAAAAATTGGAAAATCTTTTCACTGGAGGGAATATTGAAGATATTTACATTACTGGAGGGCGATATTCTGATAAAATCATGGCCATAGTCGTGTGTACTGATGAAACTATTAAAAACATGGATGTTTTGTTGGAAATTCAATCTCGTGGAAATGAATTATTTGCTGAGAATAAAGTAAATAAGTATGAGATTCCAGCATTTTGTCGAGTTACTCATAAGCCATTCATAGAATATGATAATGGTGTTTTATTGACACCTTCTTTCAAGAAAAAAAGAAGAGTTTTTGATAAAGTATTTCAATCTGAAATAATTTCCTGCTTTGGAAAAGATAAATAATAAAACTAGCCATATATGTTAAAACTATTTATCATTGTAATATCATGAATTATTTCATTGAATTTATTTTTTATGTACCTAACTTTGAAATAAAACTTTTAGAACTAACCCCTAATTTTATGGCCAGAGACTCCCATTTTCTTCCCTCAGAGAAGTTAATAAAAATAGTAAACCGGAAAATAGATGCTGAAACCGTAAAGGGAATTCAACTATTTTCTGAAAAAATTATTTCAGACATTATAAATCGTTCTGCTCTTCTAGCAAAACATATGGACACCGATATAATTGATTTTCCAGAAATTAGTAATGTAATAGAAAAAAATTTTGATTACACGTTTGGTTTAAGAGAGATATTGAGAGAGAAAAATCGACCAACCGATGAGCATGTAGCTAGAATGGCCGAATTGAGTAGACAAAAATGAGAGTAGTAGTGATCATTTTTTGGTATAAGATCGCTTTTATCTTTAGGTTCAATAAAGTTGTAGTATATGTATGTTATCAATGGTGTGGTATTTACTGTCTCTTTTTAATCATCTTATACATTCAAGGTATTTTTAAAAATAAATCGGAAGATAGATACTAGATTTTTATATTATTGCCACATTAGACAAATACCATCAGACTATTCTATCCTTTAAGTACTTCTTGCCATATATATTAGTTTAAGAATCAGAAATAACTTTTTTGGAATAGTCAGTGAATATTATTCCTTTAGTAGCGAGATAAGTTAGTTAGTTTAAAATGAAATTATTTAATCATTTAATTAGTTAGTTAATATAACACATCCTACGTTATCTTCGGTTCTAATTTTCAGTTACCCTCCTTATGCATCTTACTCCACAAGAACTTCCATTTATTTTGTTGAAATCCAACAACAAATCATTTTCTTTTATTAAGTTGCTTCCACGTTCTATACATTCCGCAATACAATCCATTCCCATGCCATGGCAGTCAAGTAAACAGGTTCAATTGGTTTTCCATCGAAAAGGATTAATTGGGTTTATAAAAGACAATTATAGGATGAGTGAAATAAAATATAAAGAGAAATGGAGTAAGCATTATAACTCTGGCATATTAGAAGATGATATTAATAAAATGTATCAGGATAAACCAGTATCGCCTGTATTAAATAATTTCAATTCTCTTTTGAATCAAATTATCTGCCATGATAAGCAGAAGAGGAGATATAATGATAAAACACCCCAGCCATTGGATAAAAGCAATAAATTTATCTGCAGTAGAACTTATCATAAATATGCTTCAAGTGGAACTCTTAAAAGCAATGAACTGCATAACTATTTATATAGAGCTCGTAGGAAAAAGCAGAGAGTTGTAAACATTCCTCTCAAAATGATGGATCGCTATTCTAAAAAATCGTTAAGAATTAGCAAAACAAAATCAGCTAGATCTACCTCTAAGCAATCCAATTTACTCATTAATACTCTGAAGAATACCAGAAATTTTCAAATCACCACCATGGATTGGTCTCAGGCAGTATCATTTATTTTGATGAATGGTAGAAAATTACTTCAAAACATACTGTACCATAAAAAACATTCATTCTTAAAGATTACTGAAAACTTTGACCTGGAGTCTGTGAGACAGTTGACTACAAAAGAGAAGAAAAGAAGTAATCTAGGAGCCACCTTCCACATTACTAGAGAATTATTAAAACTATTAAATATAATATTTAATATACAAAGTCAAGGTAGTAGGGCTACTGAGGAAAAAAATACTGCTTTTCACCTGAAGTATGTTTTTTCAAATGTTGGAATTTTAACAGGAATTTACAGATACAAATATTCCATAAACAAGCAAATTTCTCTTTGCAAAGCAAATGATTTTAAGATCAGTGATAAGAATAAACACAAAGGAATGTTCTTGAACTCGTGTTGGGCGATTGAATGGCGTACTTGGTGTTTTATGCTTCGGGGGTTGATTCCACTTCTGGAATCATATTGGCAGAGTTTTATTGAAAGGGAATCCTCAGGGCGACACTCGGGACTATTAGAAGAAACTTTGCAAAGAGAAGAGTCAAATGTAGATAAGAAAATACGTGAATTTATTAGGAAAGAAATTGAATCAAGACTTAGTGAGGCATATTCCAAAAGAGTGAGGGAACAAAAAGAGAACTTGATTTTGTGCAGTACATCAGTTAATTGTCCAAATAATCGAATACCTGGGCACACCATTAGTAACTCCTTCTCAGATCAACAAATTAAGGTTCCCAATAAATCTATTATTGTAAATTATGTCTTATCCATGTATTCTAAGCAATGGAAACAGTGGAAATCAGGTGCTATAGACACGATTGAATCAGATAAGTGTCATAATATTTCTCAGATATCTGGAACTTTCCTCGGTATTTCTGATATTACGAAAGTTATTGAAACAGCGGTTATGAAAAGAATCGAAATTTATAAGGTATCAGCCTATAAAAAACTATCAAGAAAAGTATCAATAAGAAGGAAGCAAGTTGGAAAGAGAACTAGACTGTATGCATTATCCGAAATATATAGACAAAAAATAATAAAAGATGGTAATTTACTATATCATGAATATCAAGGATATAATGGTTATATTGTAAGCTTGGGAGATAACTTACAATTGTATAAAAATGCATTGGAATTTTTTCAGGTAAATCCCCTTTTTATTGAATTTCCTAAAAAAAATGCATTAGATTATGAAGGATCTTTAAAAAAATTAGAGAAAGAAGATAAAACTATGGACTTTTCTAATTTCGAATTTGGATCGAAGAATTTAGCTGAATTAAAATCATTAGAGTCGACAGAATCCATGGACATTAATACGAATAGTGATCCACTTACAAATGTTATTCAATCCCTTCTATCCAAACGAGTCTTTACAGATATAAAATTGAAATCAAAATGTCTAGATACTGTGGTATTTCACTGGAAGATGTTGTATTTTGATAAATTGACCGATTGCATTTTGAACAAGCATTTATGGGATAAAACCAACACTAGTTTATTCCTTACTAAAAAGTATTGTGATCGATGTATTTTTGGAACACTTTCCAAAATTGATCTTAATCTACTAGGCCGACTTTTACGGATTTTTTTATCGCCAATCTTAGCAGATTACATTATCGCAAGATGTGTATGCCGAATTCAATATAAGGACATTACATATACAAACAGAATAGGTGTAATTCCTGGTTTTCAATTTGCTTCTTATATTTATTGTGTTATAATAACAATTTCTAGGGGAAGTTCCAAATATATTGAAGAGTGCAATTGTACTACATTAGACCATAGTGTTTGCATAAATAATATAAACTCTCTGTGGACCAATGAATTGTTACAAAGTGGAGCGTCTGTGTCGAAGGGATCTTCAAGTGATAGCATCCAGTCCAATAAGGTTTGTGAAATTGATGGGGTTTCTAATGAAATCTTAAATAATATTAAAGCAAAATATATTCTAGCAGTCAGTAACATCTCTAAAAATTCTATAGGTAAACCATTTCTAAAAATTATAAATCAATATAATATATTATTACATGATTTGTTTTATTCGGGTGGACATAAATATATTACAAATGAAGAATTATTAAAAGAGGAAGAAAGAATTAAAATGTGCATTAAGAGAGGAATAAATAGCAAGATGGCCATAAGATTCCCCGATGTAATATTTTACTCTCCACGTGAGTTAGGAGGGTTGGGAATGTATTCTTGTGGGAATAATAAAATTAGGAGCAATGAAAGCATCGGTTTACATTGCTGTTCAAACAATACCATTGGCTTGCCATCTATTCTAGATTTTATGTTTTTACCTAGTAGTGTACCAAGTCATTTTGACTTGTTAAGAAATTATTTCTCTACCTTTTCAACTATTAGAAATCCTCGTCCAATTTTCCACCATCCAAGAACATTTGATAGATTAAACTATGAAAAATGCATTTTAAATCATTTCGGAGGTAAAGAAAAAATATTGTCATATACTTTATATTCAACAATAACTATGAAAAGATCACATGGTAATGGGAGTTATAAATGTAAAATTAATCAAGTATCATCAGAACTATCCAACATTCAATCACTATGGGATGTCCCTGTCTATACACACTCAACACATGCTCAGATTAGAGGTTCTATTTTGCTTCCTAATAGAAGATTTGTTTTATGGTGGTCACCTGTGCTAAATCGCTCAGGAGTATATATGGGATATCGTAGCAGTATTGAACACACTAAAATTGATCTGTATGGGAGATTGAACAATTTAAAGAGTTTTTATGTGGGAATATTCCGTAATAAGCTGTGGCAGAAAATTTATAATGAATTAGTTCAAGAAATTAAAGGTACATTATATCATGGTAATAGTTTGAATCGGATGGAATTTGAGGAGTATTCTCCATCTTTGACTGAGGATATGTCCAAAACAAATACTTTTGAGAATAAAAAACATACATCCATATATAAGATATCATCTGATATTTATTTATCATTAATTTGGTCTAATCTGGATACAATGGTTCAAAGCACGGTTCCAAAAGATGGTATTAATAATAGTAATGTTTGCTATAATCAACTAAATATGAATAATGAATTGCCATCCAGTTTTTCATATTATATTGTTGTTGATTTGTGCAAAATGGAGTACTTCATACAGGAAATCTCAAATACAGCTGAATGCACGCTATACCCAACCTCTCTAATCAAGTCAGATGCTAATTGGTTAATTGGCCAACCATATGCCATTTCAAATATAGACAATTTTGCTTTGAAATCACATTTGTCGGATTTAAATGCCATCTTAACAGAATTTATTTCTAATAATCACTTTATGTGCATTTTACGAGAAAGAGTTAGAACAACTCTTTCAATAAATTATTCTGCAGAAAGTTTACTAGAAATCGATGAATATGGAGTGGAAATGATTGCAGAAATATTCAAGGATGAAGTATTTATGTTAATTCCCCAAACAGGCAATTTGTATTTTTACAAATTAAATAATCAAGCCCAAAAAGCTCCAAGCTTAGACCACAGGGATTCTGTCAGAGAATATCTAAGCCAACGCCTACACGAACAGATTATAAATAATGCAGAAATTAAAAGGGAGCATAATAGTTCTCCTGTAGAATCCGTACTTCGCCACGCTAAAAAGTTAAATATAACTACGATAGCCGTAAGTAGATTGGAGTATGGCAATTACAATGAACGAATCACTATGGATGATGACTATAGAATTAATTATAAGGTTATGGAAAAATCAATGAATTTGAAATATTTAAAAACTATAATAAGTGATCTTAAAAGAGTTCAAAATATATACAGCAACGACAGCACTAAGTACACGAACTATAGAAGACTGAAATTGATTTTAGAATTTCTTTCCTACTTAAGCAATTCTGGAACTCGAGCAAAGATAGGTTCTAACATAATTAATGATGGAAATTTGATGGTAGATCAAATCAAACTAGCTTTGAAAGGCGGTAATGCCTCCGAATGGACTGAATTAGAGAAAAAGATCAGAACATTTTTGGAGTAAAAAAGATCCTGATTTAGCATGCTATAAGGGTATGAAGATATTAGATAAAAAGTATGAATTTCCTCTATGCTTAAGTAGGTTTTGTAATATTCTTGTGTTACAAAATAAAAAAATTGGCAAAAAGTATCAGTTGCTTAATACAAAGATTATTTGACTGAATTTAAAAAATTATCCCAATATTGGTCTTACCATTTGATTCAAAATTAAAAGAAATTGCAGGATTATTTACAATTTATTATAATTGCAAAAAAAATATTTTCAAATTTACTGAAAATTCTCATAGATATTAAATAGTTGGAGATATACATTCAATAATCTACATACATTATCTAGCACTCAATAAAGTATTTCAAAAGTGATCTATATTTTTTCATGATTTTTAATTTTACACAGCTCACTTTATAATGATATTTTGAAAATCTTCAAGCATATCGGATTGCATAAATCCTTTAGTCTTGTAATCCAATTATTATGATATAAACTGAATAATTTTATTTTTTAAAAGAGTATTTATAACTTAATATAGTTCAATAATTATTTTTATCTCATATATCAACCAAACTTTTGCCGATGTGAAATTAATTTTACCCTAAACTATTTCATTATTTTTTACCCTCATATGGAAAAGAGAAAATCTATATTAGACATGTTCGATAGTATAAAGAGGAACAAAAAAGAGAATAAAGGCAATGAAATGGTTGCAAAAGATATTGAATCATCTATTTTTCATCTTAATGAGGAGAATATTTCCACAAGTCAGAATGAGTTCAATATATCACAGAAAAGAGCCTCCACATCATTCATTTCAGATGACTCTGAGATCTTTATTAAGTCTTCAATAGAAGCATTTAAAAAATCTGATGAAAACCAAGCGAATTTAAGCAAATCTTACTCTTCTAATACTTCTATCAACTGCAATGAGGGTGATGTTTCATTTCCCAACAGCCATACCAATATATATCATAGCTCCCAATTAAACGAGTTCGAGAACTCAGAGCTAGATCACACTATAGTGAATAATGATTACTCTTATTCAGATAATTATCAAACTATTAACTCTCCAAATGGTGCTGATACCTCAATTGCTTCAGGAAGATATTCGTTTCTTGTAAATGTAAGAGATAAGAATGGGTTGATACCTGACCAACATGGGTATGATCCCACAAGTTTATTTATTCCACCAGAGGCATATAAACTATTTACATCATTTGAGAGACAGTTTTGGGATATCAAGAAGAATCATTATGACACTGTGATTTTTTTTAAAAAGGGGAAATTTTACGAATTATATGAAAATGATGCAGAAATAGCATCAAAATATTTTGATATGAAAGTTAGTGATAGAGTAAACATGAAGATGTCTGGGTTTCCAGAAAGTTCTTATGATATTTGGGCAGGAAAGTTTCTTCAAAAAGGTTTTAAGATTGCTAGGGTCGATCAGAGAGAAAATCAGATTGGAAAAAGATTAAGAGAGGCCGGGACAAAGAGCAGTAAGGGTATTATTGAAAGAGAGCTGAAGGAAATAATTACCCAAGGAACCATTTATAACAATGATTATCTTGATTCTGCACAGCCAATTTACATTGGGGCAATTGTTTCCAATTCAGACCACGGCGGTCCGATTTCTCATTTAAACAATTTTAGCCCGACCGATGATAACATAATTTCGGCAGATATGACTACCAAGTCCCTGGTATCAAGTTCACAATCAGATATCTGTCAGGCAGATTTTCATTTTTCCATTTTGTTATATGATGCTTCCATAAATCGTTTATTTTTTAGAACATTTTGCGATGATTTAGATATGTCAGCTCTGAAGACAATATTTGTTCAAAATGATATCCGAGAGTTGATTTCAGAAGAAAGTCTCAAAATCAAATGTATTAAAAATCTAAATCAAATCAAAATTGTTTTAAATGAAGATTCTCCGACTACAGATGGGTTTACAGAGAAATGCAAGGAGATTGAAGATTTAAATGAATTAAAATGCTATATGCTTTTATATAAATATTTTACCAAATTAAATCGACAAAATATTCTTGAAATGGCTGATATTCAAAGACTGTCAAACGAATCAAAAATAATGCAATTGGATGCATCTGTAATTGAGAACATGGATATTCTGAAGAATAATTTTGATTGTGGTTGCAGCTTTACCTTGTTTAATAAAATTAATCATTGCAGCACACCATTTGGAACAAGATTGCTTAAAAGATGGTTATTGACCCCTTTGATTCAGAAAGACTTAATACTGGAAAGACAACTGAGAGCAAAAGTTATTCTTGAGAATCAACCTAATGAATTGGTTGAGGATATTAAAAGAATTGGAGATATCGAAAGATTTTTTGGTAAGTTGAATAATAGTAGTGCTACCTTGAAAGATCTACGGAAGTTTATAAATTCCCTTTCGATTTGTTGTGAGTTTTTCCAGAAAATGCAACAAATCTTTGCTCAAAGTAAATCTCGATCAGAAGATCTTAAGTTTTTCAAAAATAACTATTTTGATCAAATACAAAATATATTGAGTTCCTTCAATTCTAACTACTCAATCTCAGATAAATCCATACAGCCAGTAAATTCATCGGATGAGTTATATAAACTCACTGAAGAGTTTCAAGACGTTGAAAATGCGCTAAATGAATATTTACGGGAAATATCCAAGAGGACATCGGGTGATTTAAAATATAAAAGTATTAATAAGGATATTTATCAAATTGAGGCTGATTCTAGTGTAAGCATGCCTAGTGAGTTCTATATTAATAGTGCAACAAAAACAACAAAGAGGTACTACTCAAAAGATCTTCTTAAATTTGTTAATTTACTAAAAGATATTGAAGAGAAAATTTATCAATCTCAAGGAGGGCTTTTGAGTAGATCCATTTCTTTTCTAAAGACCTTTTCGCATAAAATTTCTGAAATCATCAATTATATTTCTGTTATTGACTGCTATATTTCCATTACTATTTTTAATCAAACCACAGGATACACCACTCCAACCTTCGTTGATTATAACGACCAATCTATCTCTGATAAACAGCAAGCATGTTTCCATAAAATTGTTATAAGAAACATGACTAATCCCATTTATTCAAAATATATCAAGAACGATTTTATTCCTTCATCAAGTATCTGCTTAATTACTGGTCCAAACATGGGAGGTAAGTCTACATTTCTTAGAAGTGTTTGTTTAAATATTATCCTGGCTCAGATTGGCTTTAATGTCTCCGCCGATTTGTTTCAAATTCCAGTTTTTGATCAAATTTTCACTAGAATTGGCGCATCTGATTCTTTGTCCAAAGGAGAATCTACTTTCATGATGGAGATGAATGAGGCAGCCAAGATAATGAACAAGTCTACCCGTCACACCTTTGTTGTAATGGATGAATTAGGTCGGGGCACATCAACGAAGGATGGAGAAGCAATTGCTAGAGCTGTATTAGATGAGCTTGGGCAAATTGGTTGTTTTACACTGTTTTCTACTCACTATCATCAATTGGTGAGTGATTACAAAATTTCCAACAACAAAACCCCAATTAGTAAGTACTTTGTCAAATGTATGGTTGAAGACGAAAATATTATATTTCTTTATAAGATAGTTCCTGGAATTTCAGTGGATTCACATGGCCTTTATGTTGCAAGACTTGCTGGTATTCCTGAGTGTATCTTACAAAGAGCAAAGGTGATACGAAATAACCTGTTGAAGAAGGATTAAATCAAATAAATATTAAGGTAATTAGTTTAAAAGTCCTTATAAACTGTATTTATTTCGGCCTAAAGAGAAATTATTACATTTCATAAAACTCAGTATCAATTCCTAAATAATTTGGAGGTCTATGTAGTAAAAAAGAATGATGCTGCTTTTTCATTTTCAATAAATATTATGTACACATTTTGAGATTTTATCAATAGTTAAATACATATGTGTAATCATTTTTGCTTTATTGTTAATTTTTACATTGTAGTGCTTTTCTCTTCTACTAAAAAAGATCTGGAATTTTACTTTCTAAATGTATAAAATTATTTTCTTTTACAAGAAAAAAATTTACCTTTTTTTTTAATCTGTTTCTTTTTAGCGGGCACTCTAGAAATTGCCTTAATCGCATTAGATTCTACAGAGTTTATAGGTTTTAAACCCTTTGTTGAACCATTCTCATCATCTTTGCAACTTTTTTCTAAAACTTCAATGATTTCAACAGGATATGATACAACGGATGAATCAGTGGCATATTCATTCCTACATTCAGCAATATTATTTATGCAGTTTTCTACATTTAAACTATCTACAGTACAAGCTAATTTCTCCTTGCAACTATTATTTTGAATGGAGTTTTCAGCTTCTAATGAATTACGTTTTGTGAACCCTTCTATTTTTATTGTAATTGAACTACATTTGAAACGTTTTTCAACATCTTCTAAATCAATTGCTTTAATGGTTGGGGGAATAGACGAACGGTAACTCTCAACAATAGATTCCTCCTCAGATGAAATATCGTGTTCATCATTAGGAGGCACGGAATGGTGATCTATAGAACTCATAGCTGGGATATTTCCAAAATTGACGCCAATTTTATCATTACTCCCGAATTGACTATTCTCATAATCAATAATACCAGTAAAAGAATCAGAATTTTCTTTGGGAATACTAACAAAGTGATTCTGGGAATTTAATAATGGGCATTGATTATTACCATGGTTGTCAACAATTTCCCCTAGCTTTGTTTTAGAAAGATACTGCTGACGCCTTAGAGAAATATTTTTAAATTGATTCATATTGGTTAAATTCAATGATTCATCACTTTCAAATCCTGTAAATTTTTCATTTTTCTCCTGATTCATTATAATTTCATTCATTTCCATATTATATTGATTGGATTCATTGATTGATTTTTCCATATTGTCAAAACTACAATCCGGTAATGAGATATCGCCAATGTCTATAATATTTTCAACTAAATCCAAAGTAGTACCTGATTCAGTTAAACAGGTATTAGTAGGTTTATCGGAGCATTTTAGAGTTGAATCGTACTCATTATCCACATTCTTTATAGTAGAATTAGTTTTACACTCAACAAAATCCATTTTGATGTGTTTTGATAAATTTCCTGCCGTCTTTTCTATAGATTTTTCACATTGTACTACGGACACATTGTCTATATTTTCAAGGCTTTCCTGCTCACACTCTACTGTTTCATAATATGTATCATCGAAACAACTTTTTGATAATGTGCTTTGGCTAGAGTCCACACAAGATACGACATTAATGTCCTTATGTGATTGCTGAAGCTTATCCAAGTCTCTAAAAACAGCACCAATGGATATCTTTTTAGATGATACAATAGATTTCGGAATTTGATGAATATCAAGAAAACCTGCAACTGATGATCTTTTTGTAGGATTTGGATTATCATAACGCTCACTTCTATGAACATCCAAACACTCTTTAGCGATAGTTAAATTCTTATCTTTGGCAGAAATCAGGGTATCATCAGCTTCTGAGATGTTTGAATGGGAATCTTCCTCCAAATTAGTTGATATCACTACATTGTTTTGCATTTTATCAAGTCCAGAATCTGTTTTGGATACTGTTAAATTGTTGTTGATGTCCGGATTGGTGAAAACTTCGGCCATAACTTTTTGGTCTAAATCCCAGTTAGAATGCGCTTCTGCTATAGATATCTCCTCAATATAACTTTTTCTTTTGTCATCAGTAGTTTTCACTTGAGAAGAATTATCTTTTTGAAAAACAAATTTCTCCTCAGATAATTTAATACCACCCCTGCTATTCAAAATATTCAATACTACTCTTTCCCAATTCTCTGGAAATCCATCAACAAAATATCTTTCTAATCCAAATGTAGTTGGATAGTCAATACACTCATTCTCAAGTAGATTATAAATACAATTCGATGTTTTTATCTTACTGTTAGATATTCTGTTTACGATTTGCGAAGTACGAATCCATTGATAAGAACAGTCAGAATTACTCTCTAAAGTAGAAAAATTTGTTATTCCTTTGGAATTTTCAGCTTTAACTGTTGGCAAATATACCTTCCCCACAACAGCAATCCAACTATCAGATATGGATAATTCCCCTTCTATTTTAGCATTACAGCTGGGTACTACTTCAATATGCCAGTTATGCAGATTGCGAGTTGGTAAAGATACTTTTTGAGGAAACTTCCTTGTAAATATCGTATAGTCTTCCAAATTCTCCAATAAATTGTTATGCAATATATCATACTGTGGAATTTCTAACCTCCTCCTTTCATCTTGCACCAAGGAATTTTTGGAATCATTTTGAGTTTTATTCGGGGACTCTTTTTCGGACATTTGGAAGGGAGGATTATTTCAGTAAAATTTACAAAGAATTTATATATAATGATAAACAATAAATTAATAATAAGCAATATAGTTTTATTTGGTGTAAAATACTCCATATTTATTAATAAAGTTTTGTAGAATAATATTCTCAATGTCGTAAGACAATTCCTTTTATTTTCCGTAATAACTTACTATTCCCCTAAATAAAGTTAATTTATCTTTCGTTTATATTGATTTAATATTCCTCAACCTATTAAACAAAAATGTAATCGTCACTGTTGAACACCAACAGTAAAACACAATCTTATATTCAGCTTTACCCAACTCAGAAAATTCAAATAACTCCATCACACACTCACAATTATTCCAAATAAATGCAACTATACTTGCAAAAACAAGAATGGATCCAAACATTACTCCTAAAAATATGCTATTTCTACTTCTTAGCTGCCTATATGGTCCAAAATTGGCAAAAAAGAATGCTTTGTAAATAAATAAAAACAAAGTGGTTATGAAGAGAACTGTGGAATGCTTGGTTTCAATCTTAATTTCATTCGTTGCCGGATCATCATGGCAGAAATAAAGAGTAGTACAGTAAACAAGGAAAACCCCCGCCATTTCAAGCAAAATCATTGAGCAATCTCCTGCCAAATCAATTTTAATCTTTCGATTATAGATAACATCACTACGCTTAAACATACTTAGTGTATACCCAAGAATATAGCAAGATAGTAAATCATTTAGGAGTGACATATAATCGGAGGGAAAATATAAGTATGGGAGTAATGCAGCCATCTGAATACCAGCTAATAATTGCGAATAGAATATATACTTGAACTGACTGACGCTCATTGCCAAAGCTGATCTACCCTCTTTTATCAAATCCAAAACTGAATGTAAATATGGTGAGTTAAATGGCGCAATAAGACTCGCCTCATTATTGGCCAAGGATAGCCCTACATCTGCAGCAGAAAGCGCACCAGAATCATTAGCACCATCTCCACAAAACATAGTGGTAAACCCTGCATTGACCAGATCCTCTATTAATTCTTTCTTATTATCAGGATTAAATCTAGCAAAAATTATTCCCTTGTTAATAATGAACGAATGATAAATTGTTTCTTTAAATGCTTCATATTCTTTTCCCTCTATAGCAATAACAAACTCACATTCTGTATTTTTATCAAACTCAGAATATAGACACATTTTAACTTTATCAAAAACAAGATTTTCATCTGCAACGCATAACCAATCAGCATCTAGATATGACGCTGCATTGTCTTCTATCACTGGGAATAGAACTGGGATATCTTTTGAAATCATAGAACATTCTCTGGCTACACTGATAGCTGTTAAAATATTGTCTCCTGTGCACATTCGTGTTTGGATAGTAGACTCATTTAATTCTGAAATGACGTTTTCCGTCTCTATCTTCAATTTATTGGCGAAGACTATAAAACTGCCAAAGATTAGGTTTTTCTCCAAGTCCTTTCTATGAATATTTTCAATGTCAATATCATCAAGAATGTGATTGTAGGCCATTGTAATTACTCTGTGTCCAGAAATTGCATATTCCTGAGTCTTTTTATCGTAATTTGGTGGGATTTCATTAAGAATTCTTTTGATACATTCGGATGCACCCTTGCAGAAAATATACCGCTTACCACTCTTCAGTTGAACTATTACACTCATTCTTTTCAAAAATGAATTAAACTCGAATACCTTTAAAACTTCTATCTCTCCACTCAGCTCAGGTTCATTTTGTAGCTTACCTGATTCCATATTGAATACAGTTTTTAAATAGTAATTGTTTTGTGGATATTTATGATTATGTACATTAATCTTTCCATCCAAGTGTTCAACTTGTGCAGTGGTTAAGGTTGAGTTTGTTTCTGAATTGTTTTCATTAGATGACATGCTTTTCTTACTTGATAATGGGAATTTCTTCTGACCATCTTCTAACAATTGACTAGATTGGAAATTATCATCAGATGATTTTTCAATTTGGTTTGTGGGGGACGATAAGCTAACAGAAACTATTTTCTCATTAAATGCCCTTTTCCTCTGTAATTTTATATATTTGGTTGTCTCATTGGTTTTATGATGCAACTTGTGCCATCTATTATCTTTTCTCTTTCTTGATTTGGTGGTTTCGGTTGTTAGATATGTTGTATAACTATCCATATCATTCTCTTTGGATACTACATCGTGCCTATCTTGGTAGTTACACCTATACTCATCGGCCAAAAATGATTGTGGCTCAATCTTTGGATAATTTCCGGATGAATATTCTTGATGATGATCTACTATTGAATCTAAGTACTTTTCACTATCGTATTCTCTACACAGCTCATTAAACTCATTGGGAGCATCTTGATCAAATTTTATCACTCTTTGTTTACCATCCATGTATATCTTGGAATTGGAAAATAAAAACATTTTCATATCCAATATATCGCCGGAATATTCTCCATCCAATTCCAAAACAGAATGGCATGAAGAAATTCCTATTTTTAAAATATTTGACAGCTCCGAAAACTCTTCAACAATTCTATCTGTACAATCCAAAAGCAAAATATCCAAACCAATTTCCGTAAGAGTGCCTGTTTTATCAAAAATGACTACATCCACCTCCCCTGCCATTGTGATTTTTTTCCTATCTGTTGTTCTAATATTTACCTTTTTTAAGGCGTTCTGAGCATGAATTACACCCAATTTCAGACACGTATACAATGATGGAGAAAAAAGCGTCATAAATAAATCAGAACAAAATTCCAAAACTTTTGTTATTTCAAGATATATTGACAAATAAATAATATATAATATTACAACAATGCCTGAGGCCAGCATTAAATTGGTACTGATTCTTCTACTCTGCTCTTCAAAAACATTTGTAGGTTGGCTTTTAATCTGCATATTCTGCAATAACTTACCTCTTTTGGTATGTCTACCGGTTTTTACTACAATTCCGATGGCAGAAGAATTAATTTGTCTTTCTTTATCCCCAAGGCTTTTGGACACCTTATCACAGATATTATCATGATTTTTTAGAACAGATTCTTCTTTTGAAAACAGATTTCGAACTTTCACCATTTTTTGCATGCTTTTAGACGAGATTGAATCATCTCTCAAGTAGTCGATAGACGAGCTTTTAATAACTTTCGTTCCTGAGTATACATATTGGTTGGTTCCTTTACAAATAGGCACAGTTTCTCCCGTCAGAAAACTTTCATCAGTAATCACATCACCCCTTAATATCTCTACATCACATTTAAAATTATCAGTTTTGTCGATATAAACAATATCACCCGGAAACACATCATCTTCATCAACGTCTCTAAATGCACCTTCTCGGAATACCCTAACCTTTGTAACCTCAGAAGGAACATCCCTATTAGCATATTCATCATATATACCCTTCAAAAATGCAAATAAAAATATTATTCCGGTAACCATGGCATAAGCATAAAATTCTATAGATATCCATATTGCTACTGAAACCATCTCCCATATAAAAATAATATCGAAGCATGCCTTATCTATAATTTCTAGCAATGTGATGGGAATAGTCTTTGGACTATTTCCTCCGTAAATAATTCTCTTTTCATAAAGTTCTTTCATCTCATCGGAAAGAGGCCTTTGGAATAGGCTATGAATATACTCATCTACATTTTTAATATGTGGTATTAAAAATGGTGGGGAAACAAATAGTTGTAGTTTATAATCGTAAATAAACCGAGAGTATGGAGTATCTAAGATTCTAACAAAAAATGGTATTTTGCCCTCATTGATATATTCTGAAACATGGTAGTTAGAAATATATCTGATTAGCCCCAATGTTGAATTAACTCTAATTTGAGATATTGGGTATATTTCGGTGTTCTGATATTGGTCCATCAGTATGACATGGTCAGCTATTTCCAGATTGCATTCCATGAACTGAAAGTGAAGTTTAAACCATTTTGATAATCTACAAGCTGTATAGAATGCTCCAAGAGTGAAAATATTTAAAACAACATTGTAAGTCATTGAAGATTCTTTAATTCCAATAAAATTGATGGATTGATTGGCAATTCGGGACGGCATTAAAAGGGTGATAATTTTTAACTTTGAAGAAAGGAGACTGCAACCAACAATCATAACAGACTAAACAGAAATTGGCAACTATTATGCTAAAAATACACAAACTGAGCAATTACTGTATGTGAAAATTAATTGGAAAGACTCAATCTAAACTATTTTCAATTTTAAATATCTTGCATGAAGAAACTAACCATGGGGTTGTAGAATTACAATCCTATTTTTTAAGAGTTAAACAAAATTTATGGATAAATATTATCAGATTGTTAATAAATGGATCCAACAACTCAATTCCTCTTTCATTGAATTAATGAAGATATTGAATCAAAAGTATATCCAGTTCAAAATGCTTTTGCTTTCAACAACAAATCAAACTTTCTCTAAATAATTTAATCAGAGATAATAGCTCTTCCACCAAACTTCATTATTTCAGCCTCTGCGTTTTTTGTAAAATATCTTGCTTTAACAATAAGTGGCTTTTCCAATGGCAGCTTACCACCTACAATTACATGGTATCCGAATTCCCTTGCATCAATGACCGGAACATCATCTGATTGAATTATTGTATTTCTCTGTTCCTCAGGAATCAGGCTCCATAATCTGGCTGCAGAAATCTGTTTAGCCCATGTTGCATTCTTCTTTGTGTGATATACGTTCATACCATACTTTCCAAAATGGTCTGGATGATATTTTTGGAACCAAGTTTTCATAAATTTCAATCCTCCACACTTACCACGACCACCAGAGTGCTTTCTGTGCTTATTGGTTCTACCATATCCATGTGCTACCTTTCCTCTAAGTCTTCTCGATTTCTTATCTTGGCCGGTCATTTGTGGGTGAATAAATTTTTCAAAAAATTATTTTGAAAAATTCAAACTCACAACGAATTGATATTGAGCATAGTAGGAATAATGCTATTGGTCTCTTGATTCTTCATTCTTTAGTATAGGCCACCATGCCATACAGGGTTTTAATCTCCTGATGACACAGATAAATTTTTACTGAATAAAAACGATTTAAATACTATTTTTAATATTTGGTCAGCAACATTTTATTTCTCCAAGTGGATTCCTTTCTGTTTGATAATACTTCCTCAAAAAATTTTAGTGTCTTTTTTGATAAATTTTTTGACGGTAAAATGAGACCTCTAAGCGATACAGAAATGGAAAAAGTTAATGCAAAGTTGGTATCCTTTGTAGGGGATAATCTGAAAGATCTTTTAGACAGGAAAAAATTAATGCTGAATAACCAACGGGTTTTCTTGATTTCAGATCCAATTTTTAAAGCGTGCTCTCAAATTGGTAGAAAACAATTAATTTCTGCAGGATCAATTATCGGAAAATTTACAAAGACTGATAATTTTAAGATCACTGTTACAGCATTCCATCCCCTTCACAAATTCGGTCTTTACAAGGTATGGATCAAACATTCGGCTGAAATGAATTTCCTATATGGGAATAATGCTTTAAGAAGCCATATTCATAAGATATCTGAGTCAATTCCTATGAATGCTGGAGTGTTCGTATATGACCAGAATGACATTCCCTTAGGATTTGGCTTACTTGCTGTTAACTCCATATCATATTCTCGTGCCAGAGGTGGAGATATTATTGTTCTTCGCCAGGCTGATAATGGGGAATATATTAGAAGTGAGTCCAACTTGGCATAGTTAATAAATTCGAAATTTATGAAATATTTTCAATATGATTTGTTTGAGCTAGGCTTTTTGATGGCTTCTGCTAATGAGTTCTATTTGGTTTGATTTTACATTCCTTGGATATTTTCAATGTGTTCAAATATTTTAACCGCTAATATGAAAACTTCGAAAAAGCAAGAACTGTTACAGAAATATTTAGAGAAGAAAAAGAAGCAAAAGACAAGGGATGAATTGTTAGAACAGATCAAAAATTTAACAAAAGAAACTGGAAATAACAAACTTATAAAAACAAAAATCAAAGCTCGGAAAAAACAGCCCAAAAGTGTAGATAAGGACTTATTTAAAGATATAGGAATAGAAAGAGATTGTGAGAATATCCATATTGGTGTTGTTAAAAGGGATGTTTCATTGAAGGGGACAAAAAGTCTTCCTGATGAAATCATAGAAGATAGTTTTATAGAAATTAATCCCAAAGATTCAACAAAGCTTAACGAAGTTGTTGAGTATTACCATAAGAGTGATGTTAAAGACAACTACAATGGTGATAAACCTAAGTTCACTATAAACTTCACAAACATTCCTTCAAATCCAAGCAATAAAAGCCTATCCTTAAACGCTGAGTATACACTTCCACTAGATTCAGAATCATTTGCTCAAGTTGTATTTTCTAATCGAATAGAATCAGTCCAGGAAAAGAGAAGTGAGTTAAAGATATTCTATAATCAATTTGAAATAATTCAGCAAGTTAAAAGATCATTGATCACTTTAATCCAGGGTGATACTGGATGTGGAAAGACTACACAGATTCCACAATTTTTAGTTGAAAATGGGTTTGCTACGAATGGGTTTATTGGTATTACACAGCCCAGAAGAATTTCTGCAATTTCTATTTCAGACAGAATAAATACAGAGGTAAATGAAAAGATTAGTGGGTATAAAATAAAGTATGAAAACAATCTAACAGATCAAACAAAAATAAAAATTGTCACAGAAGGGGTTTTACTTCGTGAAATACAAACAGACTTTTTATTACAGAAATATTCGGTGATCATTTTGGATGAAATTCATGAAAGAAGCTCAAATATGGATTTGTTGATTGGACTTTTGAGTAAAGTTGTGTATCTTCGATATAAGATAAATCCCCTACGATTGATTTTAATGAGTGCTACTGTAGATTTAGAAGCTGATTCTTTTAGAAGAATATTGGGTCATTATTCAACTGTGATATTGAAACCAAATTCTTTTAAGGTAAACGTTTTTTATGAATCAAGAACCACTGAAAATTATCTTTTTGAAACATTTAATAAAGTCATGGCTATTTTGAATTCTCAAAGTTCTAGAAAGAAAAAGCTGAAGAGGCTTGAGATTCCTTATGAAATCATAAATGACACTACAGCTGCAATTTTGGTCTTTTTACCCAGCAAAGATGATATCTATAAGCTCAAATCAATGTTAGATGATTCATCTGTTAGAGACATTTTAGTTTTGCCTTTACATTCTGGACTATCTAAAGAAGATCAAAATAAGGTTTACAGGAAATATATTGAAAGAAAGATAGTCCTATCAACAAATATAGCTGAAACATCCATTACGATCGATGATATTGTTTTTATTATTGATACTGGTAGAGTTAAATATAAGTTTGACAACTCTAGATGTGTAAAATATCAGATAGGATTTATAAGTCAGAGTAGTGCTAGGCAAAGGATGGGTAGAGCAGGAAGAACGGGCCCTGGGGTATGCTTTAGAATTTTCAGTGGAGAAACATTTGAAAGTATGATTAAAAATAATATTCCTCAAATTAAAGTTCAATCGATTAATGGGTGTATATTGTTTCTAAAAGCCTTGGGAATCTCAGATATAAACTCATTTCCTTTCATATCTCAACCCGCTAAGGATGTAATTTCAGATTCCCTTGAATATCTTCGAAACTTAGCTGCACTTAATTCATTGAACGACATTACAGAGTTTGGCATAAAAATTTCAAAATTTCCTGTTTCTCCCAGGTTAGGTAAAATTCTTTGCATGAATGGAATTGAAGATATTTTTTCAGAATTATGTGTGATTGTTGCAATGCTATCTGTGGGGTTTGAATTGAAAAGAACTTCCCAGACAGAATATTATTTTAATCAGAAAAGTGACTTCGTTGTGTTTTTAAAGATTTTTAATGACTTCATTTGCTCTTCCAAAAGACTTTCATTTTGTAAAAAAATGGCGATAGGATTTAATTCTATGCTTGAAATCGAAAAACTTTCAAAGTATCTTCTTAGAATTGGAGGAAAAAGTACTAGTTTGCACATACTATTATCTGAAGATAAAATTGATAATATTTGTAAAACAATTTATTATTCCTACAGTGACCATCTTTCTATATCATCAGGCAATGATTATTGGTATGACGGAGGGGATGTTCTTGTATCCAAAGACTCTATCATTGTAAACAAAGAACGTCTAGTTTTTGATCACTTAATATGTGGCGAGAAAAATGCATATATGAAATTTATAACAAAAATTGATGACAAATGGTTCGAATAATCGCAGTAGTATTTTTTAGTTATCAAACGAACAAATTTTAAAAATATCGAGTTGTTTAGAAAAACTCCAAATAATTAATAATATTAACAAAGATAATAAAACGATATAATCTCACTCAATCATGAAAATGATAAACTCACTGTTTATTTTAATTCATATATAGAAGTCTAATGTTTCTTCTCTTCAATGGTGCAATTTTTTAAAGCCTCAAGTATGGCCTCTTCTTTAAACTTATTGATACTTTTAAAACGGTCAATAACTTTGTCATTTACCTTGCTTCTCATTTCTTGGAATTCATGGACAAATTTTTGAACTACTTCAATGCATTTTTTCTTCATATCTGAACTAAAAACTGTTCCACTAATATATCCTCGTCTCAATTCTTCTAATTCTTCATCATCTTCCAAAAAATATCTCAAATACTGGAAAGGTATATCAAGCTCCACATTTCCACCCAATTGTTTATGAAGTTCAAGAGTTTCTTGACCTCCACTAAAAGCATGCTTTTTTATTTTATCTGCTATTGTTTTTGGATCATCTGTGAGATAGATAGATGATGTGATATCAGAAGCACTCATTTTTTTATTGACACCATTCAAATCTGGTAATAATGAGACATACAACGAAGCTGGTTTAAGCTCACCAAGAGAATTTGCCTTGTCCCTTGCAAGTCTGAAAAATGGATCTTGATCTACTGCACAAGGTATCAAACATGGCATTTTATAAGGTAAAAATTCAAAAGAACTAGAAAATGCTGGAGCAATCTCTTTAGCAGGAAATTCTATCATTCCTATAGAAGATGTCATGTCAAACCCAAATACCTTAAAAGCTTCATTTAGATTAATCAATTTGGCAACTTTGAGAATGTTTTCCTTAAATAAATGAGAACTCTCAAAATTTGAAAATATATATGTTAGATCTGGATTTAATCCAAATGCAATTATATCTTTTATATTTTCATGTCCATTATCTATAGCCTCTCTCAATGTAATATTTTTAAATAAGAACTTCTCATCGTCAGTCATTTGAATAACAAAAGGACATCCAAAAGCATCTTGGAGATATTTACACAATACAAAAGGGATACTATGACCAATATGCATACTTTTACTCGAAGGGCCTCTTCCTGTATATAGGAAGAACTTCTTTTTTTCTCGAATGCATTCGATGATCTTATCAAAATCTCGGTGTGCAAAAGTGAGACCCCTTCTTAAAAACCTATGGGGTTTCAACCCAGTGAGATTTTCAATTTCATCGATAAAGTGGCTCTCAAACTTTTGACAGCCAAACTGGGTTATTACATGATCATAGTTGATGCTTTGCATTGATCCATCCTCTGATTTACCTGCTTCTACGGTCCATGGTGTTACTGTCTGATCAGTCATTATGGGTAAGAAAAAAAGCAAATAATTATAATATTGATTTATTACATCAGATCATAGGTGGTTAGAGAACTAAAGATTTTATTATTGATGGAGACTAGAAACTGCTTCTGAAGATAAACAATTATCAAATTTTTGTAGAACAGTTATTTAAGCATCAATCCAGAAAAATCACAAACAAATATTAACTCTTTTGAGAATTATCTATTTAAATGTTTTGAGTATATCAATAATTGAATATATGATATTTTACAAAAAAACACTGCTGTTGACTAGTATACTTATCAAAAAAGTTGGATGAAGAAACAAATCCTTACAAAAAATTGATAAGTTTAACTAGGAAAGATTAGATATTAAAGGAAATTTTTATTGTGTAAAATACTATAAATTATATTGGAAAATAAAACAGCTGGTGTGATATAACTTAAAATATAAGTTTTTTACATCTGGCATGGCTCATCATGTTGACAAAAATGGAAATGCATTTTTGAATATTTTTTCATTATATTAGTAATTTATTATCATTTTGGTATACATTTACATATCGCTGTGTCAGATGCTAATACTATCTATATGGTTGATTGTAGATAAATCATATTTGTACTCCTAAATAACAACTATAGCTACAACATTCTCATTTTACAACACTGGCAATGAGATCCTAACAATGTATACAGAGTTATAAAATCTATATTATGCAATAATTCGTCCTTCATAGCTCAGGGGTTAGAGTGCAACGTTGTGGCCGTTGAGACGCGGGTTCGATTCCCGCTGAAGGAATTTAGTTTCCATTTATTTATTATTATTTTTTGCCATATGATCTGTATCAATAGTGAAGAGATTTCAAAAAATTCCTTGATAGATTTCGTTGTTGTTCCCGATATTGTTGTTGAAGATATGTTAGATGAAATTCTTATTGATGAGCATAGGATTATCTTTTTTGATACAAAGGGGAATATTTCTGAAATTTCAGACAAGGTTGAATCGTCATTTTGCAATTTCTCATGCATTGATTTTTCATCTGGTGATGAGATTAATGATACTTTGAGTAAGTCTTGTATCGATGATTCCAGCTATACATCAACTCTTTCTTCATTGCAATTTAGTCGAAAATTTCAAGTAAATAATTTCCAGCATACTATAGATGATTCTTCTCAAAGGACAGATAATAATTTGTATTCCTTAGAAAACATTGAAGCCAGTTTAGAGGAAGAGAACCAGTTTCCTATAGACAAAAATACAAGGATATTTCTTATTTCATCAATTGATAAATTAGTCAACACACTCCATTTTATTAAAAAATACAAGAATTTTATTCTAGTAATTGATTCTATAACATTGGTAGGAGACGAAAATATTTCCTATATTAAAGATATAATTAATTTACTATGGTCTATAATTTTAGAAAATAATTCGACTATAATTTGCATTAATCATTATAGAATTGGAAGAATAAAGCACTCATACCATTTGATCCCTAAAATGGGAAAGATATGGGAACAATATCTAACCTATAGGATATTTTGCAATATCAAAAGAAACAAAATTGATTATAAGATTAAAGAATATCGCCTGTAATAAATCTGAAACTATTCACATAAGGTATTTATATGTCATTTGATCTATTTAATTTAATCATTAATATAAAACAAGCATTTTAGCTATAATACATATTCCATTATGGTGTAAAATCTAAGGCTAATGGATATTCAAGGAATGCTTCTTGTAAAACTTAACAAAAAGAGCAAGTACTATTTCAATGCTTCATTTAATACAAAATATTTTTATTTTTCTTTCACCCATGGAAAATTCCATAAATGATAGTTTAGAGGAACTGCTTAATGAAAATAATAAGCTCGAGAACATTCTTGAAGAACAAAACTCAAAGTTGATGGAGTTGGAGGCACATCAAAAAACTCTGGTTGCAACAATTTGTGGGGATGAAGTGCAATACTATTTTCCTCCTAGAATTGTAGATAATAAAAATAATTTCAAAAACTTAAGAGAAAAATTAACAAATAGTACCTTTGATCAATTCCCTACGCTTATAATCAACAAACCAGAGCCATTTGTTGCTTCTAAGGAAAACTTCTATAAACAAATGGCATCTGTATCTTCATATGAACAGTATCTGCTACATCTGATTTCCTATAAAGCCATTAAGGTTTTCAAGAGATCACGATTAACAAAGCATAATCATAAGTACGAGTTTTACAAAACAATTATTTTTAGGTGGGAGAATAGACCAATTTTAGAAATATCAGATTCCGAAGGAAATGTTTTCCATAATTTTACAGAATTCGCTTCTATATTTGATGAATTTCCTTTCGATTTGCATGGTTGGTTAGCATTGACTGAAATTGATTAAGCCATATTAAATTTTGTAAATGATTGACTACAATAAATTGTATTTGTCAGTAAGAGGATTTATATTATAACTATGTATCCAATATTTATGATTAAATAGATGCTTTACCCACTGCCTTTCTATTTCTACCACTAATACTATTTTCATATAATTTTGCTCCAAAGCTCCTCCAAGATAAGTGGGAAAGACTTAAAGCAAATAATTTAACGGATTATTAACATATTGTTATGAAATGCTAGTGTGGACTAAGTGTTAATTTTATAAATGACCTCAATGTTTTTGCATTATACTGAAAAAATTATATATTAGGATCATGTTCAGACATTAGGTATTGCTTAATTGTAGAATCTCTTCATATTCTTCAATGTAAAGTCTATTGATTTATATATCTATAAAATAATACCGATGAGCAAGTATACTATAAAATTAATTGTTGAGATCACAACTTATTCTACCAAAAAGCAATATAATATGTTCCAGAAAAACCAAATAACACAGCATTAGTATAAGATCTCATAGGAAATATCTGAATGTGAGAAGCCTGTCCCTTTACTCTTTGAATTAAACAACTATTTTAATTATCGTTTTTAGATTTTGAAGCTTCAAAAAAATGCTGATATCCAGATAAATATTAAATGTTTGCAATTTAAAGTCACTCATAGTCTATAGTATCTTAATATTGGAAATACATAGCTCCTGTCTTTAATAATCAGTGTATTTAGTAATTTTCTTGATTTTTGTACCCAAATGGAAAGTCTCAAAAAAGAATGTCACAGCCTTTTGCAGCAAAAAGAGAATGAAACAACGTGGACTAAAATAAATTCGCTATTTATAAGCTTACAAGCTCTTATGACTACCAGAGAAATTGTCGGAAAACATTTTTCAGCTTTTAATGAGTTGCTTACACGGTCAATTCAATCTGATAGATCTAAATTGAATGGAACATGCCTAACTTTTCTAGAACATTGTATACAAATACACAACAATTACGATTTCAACAGCTATATTCCCATTCTTCTTAAACTATCTGGACGATCTAACAAAATATTTGTGATTAGAGCTCAATCCACACTTTTGAAACTGTGTCAACAAAATGATCCTAGGAAGTTTGTCAAATACCTAACAGAATCTCTTGCCAGCAATAACAAGAAAATAAGAGAAACTGCATTTTCAGTCATTGCTCAGAGATATTGTGACAATTATGAGATGTTTAGAAAAATGATAGATAAAGGTAGATCAGATCCATCTATTGAAGTAAGGACCATTTGCAAACATATTAAGGAACCAGATTATGAGGTTCAAAATGTTAATGAAACACCAAGAAAACATGTAAAAACAAATCCATCATTAGTTCGAGAAAAAATTAATATTCAACCTACTCAATTACATAAAAAAGAAAAGATGAAAAAACCGGTTTTGGACATTGAACATCAAATCAATTCTTCACCTAAAGGTCTTAAAAAGCAGTCATTGAAAATTCCTAATTTAAATAATTACTTATTAGGTGAGGTCAAAAATGAGTATTTTGGTGATTTAGAACTAAAACAGAAGATAAAAGAGCACAAAAGGAGTATTCTAAGGACTAGTATTGTTAGCTTGAAATCTTCAGCTTCAGAAGATAAAGCCTCAAGGCCAAGGTTTGTTGTATTGGATTCTAGTCAAAAGAAAAACTTAGTTGCCAGATCTATAATAAACAAGTCCAGTGGGAAACTTTTTCGAGAAGAGCAACTCTTAGATGCAAAACCTAAAGAGTCCATTTCTAAAGATCAGTATGGATATTGCATAGAATCACACAATATAGTTGAACTAGAAAAAAATCATACATTTCAGAAAGATAAGGATCAACCTGAAAATGGTGATGTAGAAGGTTCAAATCAAATATCTAAGGCACTAAATGATGATAATATCCCACATGAAGGTAGTTATGAAATTTCTGAAAAAGATGATTTGAAAGAAGTAGTTTTTAACTATTCTAAGTCTCATCCGGAAGAAGTAAATTCAGTTAAAAAATTAACCACAAGCAATACAAACGTACTCCATTCTCAAACTGTAGATTTAAGTGAATTTTTTAAACCTCCCAATGATCCAGAGAAACCAACCACACAAACACCAAATATATATTGTAAAAACCATGTCTGTATGTCTGATGCGAATGTGTCTTGTTCTGTTGATGACTTAAACAAAATCAATAATTTTCGAGAATGTAAATTAAGTTACCAGGATGAAACATTTTTATTCAATTCAGAGATGAGAAGTTCCAAAGATTACTCTTTAACTCATGAGTTAATTGATGAAAGCATTGTAACTAGAGAAATATGTAAAAGTGATAGTATTCAAGCTCCAAATCCAATTGATGAAAATGTAACCTCACAAATTAATGCTAGCCAGATCGACATATTGAATAGAAGCTTTTCCAACATATCTATTGGAGAATCCCATATTTGTAGCAGTCCAATTAAATCTGTGGAGAAGGTTATTGGTTCTAGCATTGAAACACATATATCAACTTTAGATCAATTTGTAGAGATTCTGTATAATTCTGAAGGTAATCAGAGCTATAATGCAGACAAATTTCCAGCTATTCAAGTAGATAGTCTGCCAAATTCTTCCAATCATTCCCTATGTGAGGATATAGTGAACAACATTGCATCTGATGGTGCTCAAACATATTTAGGTATTGCTACAGAAAATATAGTGTCAGCCTTCAAGCCTGATGAATCTCATTCTACTTGTGCTTCTCAATATAACAGTACTACAATTATTGAATCACAAAATTTAGAAAATGTTTTTGTAGACAATGAAAGCAAGGATATTCTTAAGCATTATTCTGATAGCCCCGATCCACAGTCTGTAGATAAAATATCTTTCGAAAGTAAAATGCACCCAGCAATATTATTGAATGTTTCTGATGAGGTTGATAGGACAATAATTATAAGCACACCATTTAAAAATAAAAATTCAGTGAATAGAACTATATCTGCTAAAGCTACTAACTTTATTGAAAAGATTAAACATAACAGTAGCCCTAATGCAACGTATAATAGTCTAAAAAATCCTACTTATGATACCATCACTTCTGCCATTTTACCTAATCCAACTTACGATGATATCATTTCTCCAACCCAGCCACATTGGTATAGTAGTGAAAATGCTAACTCTACCTTGATTGGAAGTGGTCATACTCCCCAGTTTACAGTTTTTCAGAATACTCAATCCGGTTTGGATAGCCTATCATCCAAACCTGAGCACCAATTTTTTAATGAAACTAATGGATATATTTCTGAACAAAAACCACAGTTTATAAGTGCTGAAAAGACCAAAGACTCAAATGAAAACAAGAATCTTGTAAATCTTACAAAATTTGCAGAAATATCTTCAGATTATGAGATAGATGGTAATGAAACTTTAAATGACTTAATAAATTAATTGAAGTAAGAATGAATGCCTGCGTGAAACCCATAAAAAATTTCTGAATAGAGAATAGTAAAATATTTTTTTAATATTTACCCCAAAAAATGCATTCCAAGCAGATGGATGCTATGACCTTGGCCATATCAATTTTGGCTGTTTCAATTTATTTTTCATTTCCAATATTTCTTAGTTTTAGAGACACAGAGGTGCATCTCAAAGAAAAATTCAACAATATTTTAGATCAGGGTCTTCTCGATAATCGAAGAGCATTTCTCTTAAAGACAATTATAAACAACTATCAAATGATTCAGAGAGGAACTAATTTTATAAATTCGAAGACTGATATTTTCAAACTTTCAGATTCGAAATTAGAGCAAATTGTGGAAAATGCACCCATTATTCACTCAAGTATTTTTATACTCTATTCACTCAAGATGATTTGCTGCACTGTTGGACCACTTCTCATTCCTGTGTTTTCACATATCATTCAAATCTTTAAATAAAAGTGTTAATACAAGCTCTATGAAGGTGTTGATAGTGCTAAATTGTCCTTACTGAGTATGTTCGAAATTCCAACTTTAATTTATTTTTATATTTTAAGTTCTCATTTTTCAAATGATTTGAAACTATTCTGACTAGTTCGTATAATATCCTTCTGTAGTTTAAACGAGTGTTTCTCTAATAAGAATGTATTATGCATTTGTTTATCGGGAACTATTTTAAACATCTCTGTTACAAAATCCTCTAAAGAAGTTATTCGTCTTTCAAGTAAATCCATTAGTGATACTATTTCACCATCTAGTGGAATTGGAACAGTAAAATCAATCTTTTCTGATTGAGGACCAGTGTTATCGATATAGTCACTTAGAATATCATCAGAACCTTCCTCCATAGAGTTATTGCGAAGAGAATTGTTTTTCGAGAATTTAGTCAAGTTTTGCAAGTCAAAAACTCTATCAAGCTCACTCATATCAAACGAAGAAGTTGACTTATTCTGAAAAAGCACTCCTGAATCTGTGTTGTTTTCTTTTTTATCAAAATAAGTATTTAGCCTCTTTTTTAGTGTTATCCTCTTTCTCTGGTCTGAGCCATTTAGTTCCACTTTCGGAGGCTCAATAATTATAGCTGATTCATGTCCTTTAAGCTCTATGTTACTAAGCCTAGCTGCAAAATTCAGAGTACTTAGACTTTCTTCAACACATACTCTATGAGGGCTAATCATACAAAGTGCTATTAATAGAGTATCTCCATCAAAACTTGACTGCAGTATTCGAGTCAGTTTAGAATCCCTAAATCCCAAAAGCTTACCATTTAACAAATTATTTACTAGTGTTCCAAGAGCTAGTAAACTCTTATTAATAAAACTGCCCTCGGACCGACGGCTTTCGAATCGACTTGCTCGCTCAGACCCTGCTAAATCAATAAAGTTCAAAATTGCATCATCTTTCCGTATCTGAACTATAGAATGGCTTCTTGAACTATTTATGTTATATTCTGTTATCCCCACCTTTCTGTTGTTGCTGCATTTCGTTAAGAAACCAATTGCACAATCCAATGAATCCACTTTTTCTATATGTAGATTTTTCATGGTATTTTTTTTGCCAGATGTGTACATTTTAACTTCAGAATTGTTTGAAAGATCAAAAATTCTTTCATTGTAAATTTCTACGCAGGATATTGTGAATATGCTGTGCACAGTATATAACTCTGCTAATCCCATATGAATTATTCCGTTTTCTTCGCAATTCCCAGTCATTGTATGAGTTTTCCCACTACCCGTCTGTCCATATGCAAATACTGTTACATTTTTATTATCTAAATATTCTTTAATAGAATTTTTAATACATTTTTCATAGAGCGATTTGTTATTTTCCTTAAAAAATATTGATTTGAAATCTCGAAATGTGACCATGGAATTCCCTTTTTCATAGGAAATTGATGTTCCTTGGTTGTTCCAAACATCTTCTGGATCATCCCTACATCTTATGTGTACATCAACTTTTTTGGACATGCATATAAATTATAATTTTTTATTAAAAGTTTCATTTTGTAACTTGTTTGAATTTAATCAATTTGGAAATTAAAAGCTGCAACCAAGGAGAGTATTTCAAGCAAAAATTAAATACTATGATGTTTCTTATGTTATTCAATAGAACATTAATTATTTTTAGTATTATGAGACAAGATTGATATGATATTAAAATCAAAAAATACAATTTCTCCACTGTTATGGTACTATATTCCTTTATTGAACGCTCTACTGTCTGTGTTAAACAACACTTTGAAAATTACTCCATTAAACCTATTTTTAGTATTTTGTTTACTCAAAAATTCTTTTATTTTTTGTCCCTGTATGAATTCTGATGACAACATTTACATAAAGCCGTTGGGTGCTGGAAATGAAGTGGGAAGATCCTGTATTCACATAAAATATAAAAACAAGGAACTTTTACTTGATTGTGGAGTTCACCCAGCCTTCACTGGAGTCTCATCTCTTCCATTTTTAGATTTAGTGGATCTTAGCAAAATAGATGCTATCTTAGTTACTCATTTTCATTTGGACCATGCAGCAGCCTTGCCATTTCTAACTGAAAAAACTAGTTTTAATGGAAAGGTGTACATGACCCATCCTACCAAAGCCATTTTACGTTGGCTATTGAATGACTATATTCGAGTAATAAATAGTTCATCCGATGAAGATTTTTATTCTGAAGCAGATTTAACAAATTGTTACAATAAAATTATTCCAATAGATTACCATCAACAAGTTAATATAAACGGTATAAAATTTACTGCCTTTAATGCTGGACATGTGCTAGGGGCAGCTATGTTTTTACTTGAGATAGAGCAGACAAAATTGTTGTATACCGGTGATTTTTCAAGGGAAGATGATCGACATCTAAAAGCAGCCGAGTCTCCAAATTGTAAACTGGACATATTAATCACGGAGAGTACTTATGGTACTCAGTGCCATCTGCCCCGTTCAGAACGGGAAGCTAGGTTTACAAAGGTTGTGTCTGATGTCGTAGAAAGAGGAGGAAGATGCCTTCTTCCAGTTTTCGCACTAGGAAGAGCACAAGAACTTCTTCTTATTCTAGAGGAACATTGGGAGTCTCATCCTCACCTAAAATCTGTTCCAATTTATTATGCTTCTGCTTTGGCTAAAAAGTGTATTTCAATTTACCAGACATATGTGAATATGATGAATGAACGAATTCAAAAAATTAGTCTGACTCGAAATCCATTCGATTTTAAAAATATTGAAAACTTAAAAGATATTACTCGATTTAAAGATAGGGGGCCATGTGTTATTATGGCCAGCCCTGGTATGCTACAAAGTGGATTGAGTAGGGAACTATTTGAAAGATGGTGCTCGAATTCAAAAAATGGGGTAGTTATCCCTGGATATTGTGTTGAAGGAACATTGGCCAAGGATATTTTAAGTGAACCAAAGGAGATCGAATCATCGAGAGGACAGCTGCTAAGATTGAACATGACAGTTGAGTATATCTCTTTTTCAGCTCATGTCGACTATACTCAAAATTCGCAATTTATTGATGAATGCGCCCCATCACATCTTTTTTTCGTTCATGGTGAAGTTAATGAAATGATGAGGTTGAAGAATACGATTGCTCAAAGAAACGAAAGGATAGGTGTGTCTATGGCATTATATGCGTTGAGAAATGGTGAGGAAGCTCAAGTTCCTGTTATAAAGGAAAATCAAGGGAAAATCTATACAAATAAACGTGTATTTGATGCTTTTATAGTTCAGGAGAATGATGAATATTCTGTATTTGATTTTCAGGATATTATCAATAAAAGGTCTGAAACAGATTTCCAGACAGTAAAATTAATGCAAAAACAGAAGATACCGTACAATTCCACCTTTAACTTATTAAAGCAAATATTGATTGAAGAGTTTGATGCAAAAGAGATATCCATTGTAAAACCTCTGGAAAGTCAAATTAATGAAGAAGAAGTCTTTGTTGAAAATCCCGTAAGTGAAGATGAGACATTAAGTATCTCACACGATCCACAGATTAATGATGAATATATCGATACAACTGGATTGAAATCTCAGGGAGGTATTAAACATGAACTTAATGACAATGAGATTCTATCAAACATTCCTGAAAATAGTTTATGCTCACAAAATCATCATTTGCATACAGATGTTACCTGTCGTTCTGATCTTAAATCAGATTCCGTTCTTCAGGTCGGAGGTATTAAAATTTCATTCCGAGAATCAGAGGTTATAATGGAATGGGAGAGTAACTATTGCGATGATGTTACTGCAATGGCCATCAACAAATCAATTCGAGACATTGGTTGTAATATTAAAAGTTTGAGAATTGCAAAAATTGATCAGTTAAATTTTATTTTTGAAAGTTTGAAGGGATACTTTGAAGATGTAACTTTAAGCAAAAATATATTAACTGTTAACAGTTGTGCTTTTGTTGAAAATGGAGTAGTTACAGGAAGTTGTAATTCTACTGTTGAAAGGGTAAAGAATATACTGAAAAGAATTGGCCATATCTTTCACAAGCACTAATATTATAAGTAAATTATTTTCAATATTAGCCGGATAAGTGAAATAAAGTCATTGGGTTCCTGCCTGTATTTTTGAACTTTAATAAGGAGCAAATTATTTTTCCTTATAAACAAATCTACTCCAAATTCTTTTTTTGTTTTTTATCCCACTATGCATAAACATAATTTAGAAATATTGCCGATCTCTGAAATAATTACTGAGTTAAATTCAGCATTTGGAAAAATGCCTGTGATAACAAAACACTGCACACAGGCTCTAAATCTTCTAATATTTAATCTGAGATGCTCTCACTTTTCTGAAATGCATCTTAAGGATATTTTAGTAGTTGTTCTCAGAGGGTTTTCAAGTAATGATATGTATTTGAAGAATTACATTTTTATTACGCTTATGGAAATACAGAATTATTCAGAAGAATCTGGAATAATCAGCATCAATTCTATTTTAAAGGAAATAGATTCTAAGGTTTCATGTAAGAATGTATGTTTAAAAAACCTAGGGATGCGTTCACTTTTTAGAAGTTTGCCAGAGCTGATGCGTATGGATTTTGAGAGATATGTAAAACAGTCCTTGCTAAATGTAGGCTCTAAGGATAATAGTGTAGTTATATCCTCAGAATATTTTAAAACTATGAAGATTGAGACAAGTATGTCTGGAAATATTGAAGACTATCATTTGAGTTTCTTTAATAATTTGCCTATAAATAAGTATAGTGTTTTGTTGGAGATAAAAAAGATAATATCTGGAAATGGACATATTTCAGAGGTAGTAAAGTATTTGAAGGGAGGAGTAGATGATGTTGTATTTCTAGAGGCCTGTAAATGTCTACTTATTTTCCCACAGGAAGTTTCAACAACATATGTCGATAGAGCTCTTGATACTTTAAGATTGTTTATGCACTCAAATGAAGTTAAACAATTTTCAGCAATAAAAATAATCAGTAAGCTATCAATTAATTTTCCAAATAAAGTAGCAAAAATAAACAAGGAAATTGAAGATGCTGTCCACTCGACAAATCAATCTGTTAGTATGCTGGCCATATTGGTACTGCTAAAAACTGGAAATGAGGAGTCTGTCAGAAAGCTTGCCAAGAAAATTGAACCATTCCTATCTACCATGTCTAACTCTTATAAAATCATGGCTATTGATACGATGGAAAAACTTGCTAAAAGCCGAAAAGACGAATTCGTGTCATTTCTTAGAAATGCCCTAATTCAAAAAGGTGACTTAAGTTTTAAAAAATATATTCTTCAAAAGTTTGATAGAGTTCTAAATACGATGGATGATGCTGGTGAGAATGGTTTAGAATCAGATGACGAGTCTGAGCATATTCTCAAGCATGATACAATTTCATTTCTCTGCAACTATATTGAGGATCCTGAGTATTATCAGCTAAGCATGGACATCTTGGGAATATTTGGTAAGCATTTGAGGAACTTAAAGGATTTGGTTCATGTTTACAATAGATTGATCATTGACAATTACCATGTTAAAAATTGCGCTATACAAACGCTTTTTGATTTAGACCATAAATTTAATACACTTGAGGCTATTCCCCAAGAAGATGGAAGTATATTTAAGGAATTTTTGATGAAAAATAGAAATGTAAGGAGAGGAGAATTCAAAATGGATGAATTGGGTGAATTGAAAGAAGAGGTATTGAAATATATTAAGTATAAAGAACCTGAGATTATTAAGGAGTCTGATTTTATTAAAGAGTGTAGATCTATTATTCTTACCGAAAAGAAATCCGATTTCCAAATATCATTGGTCAAGAAGATCTTTGTGGATAAAGTTATTCTTGCATTTACCATCAAAAATAGGCTTGAAAATGTAAGCATAATTTCAGGATTGCTTACAGTTGTTGGAGATGAAAGTGAGTATAAGATGGATGTGAATTCCGATGGAGTTTATGATCTGGAAGTAAGTGCAAAAGAAGGAGAAACATTCAATGGAGTGTTTGAATATGAAATTGGAATGGAAGAGGATCCTGAAGATACAGAAAATGATTCAATATCATTGAATCCATTTGAATTTACGATATTCGATTTTTCTAGACCTATGGATATTTCTGAAATACCTTCTTTGACCAAAGCAGTGGAACTGTCACTCAATTCTACTGTTGAAGAGTCAATAAGTCAAATTGTTAGTATGGTTAATCTACATTTAATTGCAGACAAAAATTACTTTAGATTGAGTGGTAAATATAATGGAGAATGTATAGTACTTAAGGGAACGTTGAAATATAACAAATACACAATTGTGAAAATGGAGATTGCCTCAACAGACAAAACTGTTTTGGAAACTGCAGCAGCAGTGTTTGAATAAAACCATTTCAAGATTTACAATCTACAAGTATTGAAACCAATTTGGAAAATTCTTAGGGCATATGTACTATCATAAGCTTGAATGTTAAGATAGACTTTTAATATAATAATAAACCTGGATTAATCTTTCTGATTTTAAACCATAAAAAATTTTATTTTATACATTTGTAATTGGCAAATTTCCAAACAATACATTGTCATCCAATATGGACCCATCAGGAATATCAATCGTACTTCCTTCAGGGGCACATATGATAACAATTCCTTTTAAAACAACATTTTTTCCAAATCGAACATTTCCTGTAACAGTAAGTATGTCTAAATCAACAATGTCTGGAATTCCATTGAATGAACCTTCAAAATGCTCAATTTTATCGAAATTATTTCCGATCAATTTTATAATTGGTGCTGCTTCTGATGTACGTAGATTGTTAAGAATCAACTCCCCGTGTTTTTCACAGTATAAATTTGATTCACATAAGAACAGGTCCGAGCATGTCTTAACCGGGGTAAATCGTGACCTTGGAACCAATATGCCTGCAGTCTTAGAAAAGCATTTTATTGCAGAGCCAATAGCTGTTTCTAGTTGAATAATCATTTCATCATTAACAATCTTTTTGTTCTCAATGATGTCTAGTTCGATTTTATTCAGATTTTCTTTTAAAGCCTTTAAATTGATCCAAATATTATTTGTATTAAATATTTTAAATTTTCTTACGCTCGTAAACTCACTTTTTTTCTGTGAAGGTACCATTGCAATCTCTAAAAGTTTCAGGTTATCTTCGTAGTTGATTAATGTACCGCCCTTGATGTCAGCACGAGTTTTATTCGTAACTTCCATGCAAAAGTCCAACTTCTGTGATGCAAAAGTCTCCAATATCTTTAAATCCACAGTTGAGGACAGGTTATCCACGTTGCTAACAAACAAATATTCCTTCCCATCTGCAATCAACTCATTCAAAAGACCTGATTTGTTTAAACTGTAGAAAATATCACCATGACCTGGTGGATAATACATTTGGTCTCCACCAATAGGCATCATATTTTCTGCAGAGATTCTTGGAAATTGGCTCTGGTTAAATGTTTTTATATCTTCATAATTTCTAATCATTTTCTTGGTCCTTGCATCGGTGTTGAAGCTATCCATTAGCACCAATGGTATTTTACATTTGTATTTCTTACTTAAGTGAGTTAATTGGCGAACTATCATATCTATAAAATTCTTGCCATCTTTGATTTTTACTGCACTTTTCGGCCCGATACATCCCATAGTAGTCCCAAGTCCACCATTTAGTTTTAAAACAACTAATTTTTTCAGATTATCATCTGAATTTTCTGGTTCGGAAAGATCTTCATATTTTAATATTTTTCCTTTCGGTGGCTCAATTTTGTTCCATTCAATACTTTTTTTTCCATCGAGAAATCTTTCATACAATTTTTTGAACTCATCTAACTCCTCAGGGTTTGGATGTGTTGCTTTTAATTCTTCCAACTCTTCCGATAAATTCTTGATCAATTTGGACTGGTAATAAGTATCAGAATTATCAAAATCTTCATCCATAGGGAAATTGAAGCAAGTTATTTATAAATAGACTTCAACAAATAAACTTTTATTTTTACCCCTAAAAAATTATTGGGAAATAAATGGATATACATCAACTTATTCTTGGATAAAGACGTGATGATCATCAACCAAAATTTTTAATTTTGTAAAAGAACCTGTTGGAATATAATCTTATCAAATTGATCAATAAAAAGGCAGTCTTCAATAAATTAGTTTGTAATATCTTTTGTAAATTGATCAATTTAAAACATAAGTTTCTAAAATACTTTGAAACTTTCGGTCACTGATTGTAGCCTCATACTCGGATGAAATTGGTCCATGAACAATTATTTGTCATATTTGTATACTTCTTTTCTTCTGTTGCCACTACACTGGCAAATAAGCATATCATGAAAGTATGTTCATTTCAACAGCATTACTTTCTGATTATAATACAGTCGACCATAATTGTTTTGTTGATTTTGATTTATTCACTAATCTATAACAAAATCAAATTTCGAAATATATCGAAATGGGTAATCACATCACTCTTTCTTTCTACAATGATGATTTCCAACATGAAAGCAATCTTTTATTTTCAGATAAGTCTATATACTTTATACAAGAATTGTTCAATCATTCTCGTGGCATTTTTAGAGTTATATTTTTTTGAGAGCCCCATAAGTGTTTTAGGATACACATCATTTGTGATGATGATTCTAAGTTCCTACACTGCAAATATTAAAGACCATATTGATCCACTGGGATATTTATGGATGGGTTTGAACATAGTTAGTACAGCAGCGTACGTACTTTATTTGAAGTTTGTTATGATTCATAGGGCTTCTAAAACTGAATCTGTTTTCTTTACAAATCTGATCAGTATACCATTTATATCAATATTTTCTATATTGTTTGATGATTTCTCCCAAGAAATACATATTACAAAGAATGTAAACCTGTGGATTTTATTTTCTTCAATTGCCGCACTGTTTACATCTTTTTCAACCGCATGGTTGCTTAAAATACTTAATTCAACAGCACTCTGCATGCTTGGATCTATGAATAAGCTACTTCTTTCTTTTTCAGGTATTACTTGGTTTAAAGAACCCGTAGGAATTTTGAAATTCGGAAGTTTGTTGGTTGGAATTTTAGCTGGTAGTGTATACTCGTATGACTCAATAAAAAAAGAGGTTTAAACAAACATTCGTAAACTATCCGAAATTTATTACAACATAAAATCAAGAAATAAAAGCTCCATCTCACTAATATTTAATAAAATTCTATAGCAGCTTTATAGCTCGTCATTCTTATTTTCCGAAAGAGACTCTTTTTGAATTTTTTCTAATGAACCCATTACATCCTTTATTCTTGTTTCTATTTTGCTCAAGCTCTCCTCTAAGTCGCTAAAAAGCTTAGCAGCTTCCTGTTTTTGCTTTTCCACTTCATCTAAATAATTCGACATTAAAGGGTGTAACCCCTCGGAAAAAAGAAACTTGAAATATAAAAAGTAAAAACGAAAATTCCCCTGCAATACAAGAATGAATAATAACTCGAAAACATAATACGCCACCATTAATCATAGTAAATCCATAGTTTCATATACAATAAACCAAATAACATATACTTAGTGATATATCAGTCGATAGAGTTTTGACAATATAGTACTCATTGAAATTGCTATTCTTTTTTATTTATTACCACTTTTTTCATCATTTGCATTAGACTCAAGGCTGTTTTCAATCTCTTCAATGCTTTGGTTAATGGCTGCAAGCTTTGTTTCCAGCTTCTTCACTGAGGCACTTATCTTTTCAAACATTTGTGCTGCAAGGATATTTTGTTCTTCAAGAGATTTATTTGAAGTCATGGGCAGAAAAAATTAGAACAGCTAATATTGGATAAGATTAAAAACAAGCAAGGTATTGTGATACAATCACAATTTTGATTTATCAATAAAACACTTTGTGATAAGGCATTATGTGGTCTGAATAATTTTCTAATGATAGTAATTTACAGAGTTTTTGTATTGTATAAGATTCTAGGGAAATAGTTAAGAAATATCAAACATTATATTTTGAGAAATACTTCTTTTACTAATTCAGTTATTGATATACGGATGCAGATATTTCTGGAAAGAAGGGTTTGACCATCATGGAAAGAGTTATATTATTGCCACTTATGTTATATTTATATTAATAAAACCTGATTGGAGAGTCATATATAGTAGTGTTCAAATGGAATTATATTTTATATTACCACCAATGTAAGATAAAGTTAAAGGTAAGTAACGTATAAATTTAAGCAATATTGAGTTTAAGATTTAATTTATGATTGTGCCATCATATGATCAATGCGTTTTCAAAGTAATATTTAATTTACAACATTTTTCTTTGTTTCTAAAAAACTGAAGTTAGATATTCTTAAAATATTTAATTTCAAAAATATACTTCATGGGCCATAATTATTTCTATTGAATCCCACAATGCTTCAAACGGTTGACAAGGAATCTTCGTAAACAATCGTCCTTCAAACATGTTTCAAAATGTATAATAAAAAACCAATCAAAAACATCCCCAATTTGAATGTTTGCGATATTAAAAAGACTTCAAAATTATTCAAATGAATATATTTTGAAAGTAAAATGGATTAAAATAATGCTAGCGCCGACTCTTATTGCCCTCATGTTTGCTAATTATTGGGATATTCAAAGTATTAAAATTATTTCTACATTTATTGATGGAGATAATAATTCCGATAATGTAGTCCGAGATTTTATTGTTCTTTTCTTGGGATATTCTGCTCTTAAGTATGGGGTTGCTATATTTGACACATATTTTATTGCCTATTCCGTCCGAAGAAGTTACTATAATTTTTTTAAGGAATATTTGAATATTAAATTCTTTGATTTTCAAAAATATGGTGTGGGAGAAGTGCAGTACAACATTCAACGACGATCATTAGCATTGCACAACTTTTTCACAGCCGTTACACTAACGTTTTTGCCAAATGCGTTCTATTTCGCCATTGCAACAAGAAAAGTATTGAAAGAACTTCCACTTGCATCAGCGTTGAAGGTGATATTTATTTGTTCGATATTTTTAGCAGGAATAATTTATTCTCAAAATATTCGTTCTAGAATTCGTAGAAATGCCAATAATGGATTCGAGAACAATTCAAAAAAGCTATACGATATCCTGTTGAATTATGAACGAATAAAGGCATATGACAATGCCGAGATAGAATCTAAAAAATACTACAATTCTATGGAAGAACAACACATATATGCAGTTATTTTTTGGTGTACATATGATGCTTTTCGATATTTAAACAATGTTTTATTTGTACTGGTCTCAGCCTTTATTTTTTACGAATATAATAGTGTGGGCTTGGCGAAAGTAAATGGAACACAGATAGTAATAATGGTTTCAGAACTTTCCAATAAAATAAAGCAGATATCGAAAGATATCGATTTTATTTGTACACACTTCACAAATCTGGACCAAAGTTTGATCGAAAATTGTGAACCCGAAGAACGATTTGGAACACTTGAAATACCCAGTTTGGATCAGAATATAAAAATTGAGAATCTTAAGTTTGGGTTTAGTAAGAAATTAGTTTTTAAAAACGTGTTCACTACAATTCACAAATCAGAAAAAATTGCTATAACCGGAGTAAACGGAGGAGGTAAATCCACATTTATAAAAATTTTGATGGGACTTTATGAATACCAGGGCTCATTAGAACTAGATGGATTTCAATCAAGAAATATAAATAGAAGGTCTTTAAGAAACCTAATAAGCTATGTTCCTCAAAATAGTCAACTTTTCGACACCACCTTAATAGAAAATCTGAAAATGGGAAACCCAAACTTAACCGACGAAAAGATTGTAGAAATTTGCAAAATATACAACTATCATAAGCTTTTTAAGAAGCTCGGCTATAATAATTCGATAGGTGAAAGGGGCAGAAATATTAGCGGTGGGCAAAGACAGAAAATTAGTTTCATGAGAGCTATTTTAAAAAATGCACCAATTATGATCTTAGACGAAGCTACTAGTAATTTAGACAAAATATCCGAAGACGAAATTATTAAAAACATAATTTTGAATATGCCCGACAAAACTGTCGTAATGATTGTACATAATCTAGAGACACTAAAATCATTCGATAGAGTTTTCTTTTTTGCAGATCAAACTTTGAAGATGCAGGGACCCTTTGACAAACTCTACGACGCTAAAAACGAATTTTATAGATTTTACAGATCGGCGACAGCAAAAATCAATTAAATTATCTTTTGTTGCGTTGAAAAGTTATACATATTTTCAAGTGTAGACATATAGCTTTGGGTTATTTTATATACCACTGTATTTTTCTAGGTATTTCTTTTTGTTATCTACATCATAGTCTTTTGATAAGTAGGTATAAGCCACCTCTTAGTTGAGAAAAATATTGAATTTTGAAAACTAATAATTTTATTAATCAATATAAAAAAATGCTATTTGAGATAAACTCCATAGTAGTATAACTATTTAAAGGGTCAAAAACTATCATTATTTTGGAAGGTATAAATATTATACTTAATTAGTCTGGGTAAATATGAGGGTCCAAATGCTTTCTAGCCATAATGACAGGGAAAGCAACCAATACATTCTTGCTAATGATACCTGGAATTATGATTAATACTTGTTTAGAGTTTTTTATGCTTGTGAAGAGATGGGTAACAGGATAACATGAATAAATTGAGTTGCTGAACTTTAATTTCAAAATAAAACATATTAAGGGTACGATGCAGCAAGTATTTTCTGAAAGTAAGTTTAGATACAAAAACTTAGTTCGTTCAAAAGGTATTTTAAAAAATATATGAACTCATAAAAAAGGACGTTTTATTATATTCATAAAAATTGGTTAATAAAATTTAAATATAATACTTCATATGCGGGAGAAAACTTTATTTAGAACAATAGCACCATTCTAACTATTTTAAATACAATGGTCTCTTTGATATTGCTGATATTTTCAGAAAATTTTATCTATTCTCTCTTTCATGATAATAATTGGGATAAAGTAATAGAAATTATATTATAGTCCATAAAATATAAAATTAGCCTTATTCACTTCATAATGTCATAAACAACTCTACTTCAAGCTTATTATTGGTAAAGATAAAATATTAAAAACTCTAGAATATTCACATCACTTGTATACAATTCGTTTTAAATTGATTTTAATTTTCCCCAAGCCTTCATTTATTTTCAATTTATAATTTTATTGAAATACTCTAATTTCGTTATAGATTTTTTGAATTAGTGTTTAGCTCGAGAGATTAAATATTTTTTAGCAGTATATAAAATCAAAAAAATTTACCCCTAATGTCTTCAACAACAGCAAATTTAATTTATGTGGTCAATGTGATTAAGACTACAGCTTTTAAATTTCCTGGGATTTTTCCGCTTTTGACAGCCATCTTCATAACAATGGTTTTTTCCAACTATTACGAATTAAAGATTTCTAATACTATTACTAAGCAAATAGCACCGTCTTTTGATAGTAGAGATAGTAGTCTTTTTAGCAATGGATTGTTCTATTATTTGACGTACTCAGTTTCTCATTATGTTCTAGGGGCTGTGTATATGACAATCTACCACTTTTTCGCACCATCTATCGAAGAGTTTATTACTAAGCAGTTTCATAGATCATACTTAGAATGTGGCTTTACAGAGTTTAATATCCTGGGCTCTGGTCGAATAAATACACAAATCATGAGGCAAACTGATTCTATCATGCTGTTTCTTGAAGATGTGGTAATCAAGATGGGGTATGATATTGTGTTTTATATAGTAATGCTCGTTTCACTTATCAGAAATATTAAAAACGGTCTAATCACCTCATTTCTATTTTTTGTACTTTCGACACTAATGTTCTTTGCTTTTGAAACAGTAGTATTTTCTACAAAATTGAGATCAAGGCAGCTGAGGGATCTTAGTAGGAGAATGAACAAGCAGCATGATATTATAAGAAACTATTCGATCATAAAGGCTTATAACAATGAAGATTTGGAAATTACTAAATTAGAGTCAGAAAGTAAAAGTTACACTTGGTCTTCAAGAGGATTTAATTTGGCAGGTCGAGCATCGGATTTTGTTTTTAGAATATTCATTTTACTATCTGCTACGATAATTTACTATGGAACGTTCCATGGAACATTTTTTAAAAAACTTTCCAGGCAAGATCTAGAATCCATTAGTTCTATGATGGCACTCATTAAGGTTAGAACCACCAAGTTGAAGGAGAATATATTTCGTGTTTCCGAATGTTATGCAGATTTATTGTCCTATAAACTTCCAGATTCAGAGACTCAAGGTGAGACAAATATCATGAAATGCCAAAATGGGATTGAGTTTGAAAATGTTTCCATTTCAAAGGGGGATGTTCCACTTTTCTTTAATTTCAGTGCTTTTTTCTCAAGTGGAGATAAAATTGCAATAACTGGCAAAAATGGATGTGGAAAATCATCAATTCTTGAAGCTTTGATGAAGTTCAATTCGTATGAAGGTTCTATAGAAATAGACGGCTATCAAATTTCCAATATTAATGGAAAATCTTTGAGAGATATTATTTCTTATATACCACAAGAATTTATGCTAATGGCAGGGACTGTTTATGACAATTTGACCTATTCAAAGCCTGGAATGACTGTTAGTGATGTCTGTAAAATTTGCAAGTATTTTGGATGCCATAGCTTATTTCAAAATCTTAAAAATGGTTATCTAACGAATGTTGGGGAGCAAGGTAAGTTTCTAAGTGGCGGGCAATGCCAGATGATTAACTTTATGAGAGGTGTTATTAAGAATGCTCCAATATTCTTCTTGGATGAGCCAACAAGTAACCTGGATGTTGAATATTCGGTTCAATTAATGAATATGATTTTTACCTCATTGGCTGATAAGACTGTTTTTATGGCTACTCATGATCCGGAACATCTGAAGCGCTTTGATACTATTCTTAACATAAGAAACAAAGAGGTATTCATATATAGGAATTATGAGGAATTTATTAGATCAGTTGATCCAAAGGATCTAATTTAATTAAATTTATTCCAAGGTTCTAATCATTCTAAATTCTCAATCCGAGTGAGTGGTTAATTTTCAAATATAGTTTAATTTTTATTCCTCCTTTGAAGTTTTAATATCTATTTTATTGGTTTATAGAAAAATAATTAAAATAGGAGTGGGTCTGATAGACAAGGAGATTTTAAGGAGTTCAAATTGTCTGATCGAGAACATGTTTCAAATATGGATCCATACCCCTTACTCGATGAAAACTAATAAGCTTCTTGACAGAAATATATTCAAGAAATATTTTTTGGAAGTGAAAAATTCAGGCTATTTAATATTTTTAATAATATGTTTTGCTTTGATGTCTACGTATCTAGAAATGAAAAATTCAAATTTTGTGAGTCAAATTGGAGATATCGATGATCATTTTTTTCACAAAAACTTGTGCAAATACATCTGTGAAAATCTTCTAGGAACATTATTTGCATTAATTGGGGCATTACTATCAAATGTTTTAATGGCCTCTTCTTTCAGAAAAGCGATGAAAATTTATTTTCTAGAATATATTAATTTGAAGTATTTGGACTTTAAATCAATTGGTGTAGGAACAATTCAAAGCGCAATTGGTCGACGATCTACAGCTCTAACCAACTTTTTAAACTTGATTACTATTCGTTTTGTGGTTAATATAGTCTTTTTGGGAGTAATATTATTTAATATTAGTATTTTCATGTCATTATATACAATTTCTAAAATTTTAGTTATAATGGGTATATTTATGATTGTAGTTACAATTATTCAAAACCGTAGAGCAACTCTTAGAAAATGTATCAATAAATCGACGGAAGATAACTACAACAAATCACTCGATATTTTAATTAACCACGAACGAATAATCTCTTTTGACAATACAGCGGTAGAATTGAAAAAATATCGTGAGATCCTCTATTCTCACCAAATCAACAGACAGCTTTATGAATGCTCATATGTACTAATTAAGTATATTATAAATTTGGGGCTATTATTTGCTATCTGTGTGCTATACAATTCAGTGAATAATTCCCCTGATATGAATGCAAATCACTTTAAAGCTTTAATTTTTATTACAAATCGATTAATTACTACAGTTTACGATATTCTTGCAGATTCAAATCGTGTGTATACAAATTATTACAATTTCTCAACTAGCAGACTTAAAAAAACTCAGTACAACCTTTCTCTTCGAAAATTTAGTTTATCTAAATTTGTTGATAGAATTGATATTGTTGATTTGACTTTTGGGTTTGGCAACAAGCGAATTTTCAGCAATATTAATTGTACAATCTTCAAAGGTGATAGGATTGCCATTTGTGGTCCAAATTCTTCTGGAAAATCGACTTTTGTTAAATTAATTATGGGGCTGTATGATTACAAGGGTAAGATTATTATTGATGGAATTAACCAGAAACTATTTACGGAAAAAAGTTTGTTTGAAAGAATAGGGTATGTTTCCCAAGAACAAACTCTTTTTAATACAACAGTTATGAATAATTTATTAATTGGAGAACCTGGTAGAGATTGTAGAAAGGTTTACGAAAACTGTAAACAATTTAATTATCATGAAATTTTTAAAAAGATAGGCTATCAAAAAATTGTTGGCCAGCTGGGATCTAAGCTTAGTGGAGGTCAACGACAAAGAGTTAATTTAATTAGGGCAGTTATTAAGAGCTCCGACATACTAATTCTAGATGAAGCAGCAGCTAGCTTGGATATTGCATCAGAAATGGAAATGATATATAATCTTAAAAAATATATTGAAAATGGAACATTAATTGCAATTGTGAAAAATCTTGATACAATCAAATATTTTGATAGAATTTTCTTTTTAGATGAAAATGTGTTTGTTACTGGGACATTCCAAGAAATTTTTGATACTAGTCAAAAATTTAGAAAATTTTATATGAAATCTCAGGGGATTTCTCAAAGATTTTTAGAGTGAATCGTTGACAGATAACAATATTATTGTAGTATCATTAAAATAGTGTTAATCAAGGATCATATTATTTAAGAATCCAATAAGAAATAAATTGATACTGAAGTTGAGTTTTCATAATCAGCTTTTCTCGATGAATTATTTATTAAATATCTTAATATTTCATATAGTGTATATTTTCAGAAAATTGCAATAGATAATTTTTCTTCGGTTTGATTTGGCTAATAGTTTGCTTTATGAAATTGTTTAGATTTTTCAAAATTTTTATTATATTTTAGCCCATGGAACAGACAATTCGTCAACTTTTTTTACAAACTGTAAATCCAAATACTGCAATTAGGAATGCTGCTGAACAACAACTTAAAATGATAGAAAAAAATCCTGATGCTTTGACCATTATTCAAACTAGATTAATGAATGATAGTGATTTAATGGTTAGACAATCTGCGAGCTTGTTTTTTGCTAATAAAGTGGTGGAACATTACAAATCAGAGGAATTATCAACCTTTATTTCCAGTTTAGAAGCTAATCTCTTGGTTTATTTGGGAATTCCAGACTCTTCAATACATAAAGCTTATATGAAGATTGTAGTATGTTTTTATGATAAGGCACTGCTATCCAAGGTTCAAGATTTTTTTCATAGGGCAGCGACTCAACTTTCTAGCCAGAACAATACAGAAATGCATGCTACTCTCGTAGCTTATGAAAATATTTTTGACTCTGATGGTTTAAAATATAATTTATCATCAATATTTGAAATTATCTTTGATCAGCATGGGGCAATGTTTGGCAATCAATTCTCAAATTCTTTGCAGACTAAAAATTTTAAGTGCTCCAGGATTTTCATGAAATTTATTACAAAAAGTTATATGCATTATACACTTCCAGACTATTTAGCAAATGAGGAGACATTTAAGATTTATTTCAAAATTGCAGTGGAAATTTTCACAACGACAGAGGAATCTTGTGAAGATGCTGTGATGTTAAAGAAGTGGGCCTTATATTTTCTTTATAAATGCTCTCAAAAAGGAATTAAGATGTATTTTACTAATCCAAAATTTGTTGGTTTTATTAGGGAAGCAGATACATTGAATATCCTCTCTACATTGTTTAAAACTGTTATTGTAGATTACTCTTCTGGTAAAATTGTACATGAATCCTTTCCAGTATATGCTGCGCAATTTTTCGATGTTTGTGCGTCAATATCAGGATCTAGGTTTATTGTTAAGGAGAATTGCCAATTTCTTTTGAATAGCTTTATAATTCCTGCATACAGATACGATGAAAAGCTTGAAAATTCTTTTCGGTTTAATTCTGAGGAATATCTGAGGGAAAGATACAATTATGTTACTAGTGAGTTTCGCAGTGCTATTCTAAGTCTTTTTGTAGAGATGGTTGGTATGGGTAAAGACATAGATTCCGAAATCATTAGATATTTACTAGAGAATCTTCATTCTCCAGCAATTGATCTCAAAGTGAAATATGGTATTATTGGTCTTTTAGCAGATGTGCAAAAGAATATTTTAAAATCCTTAAATGAATCTGGATTTTACGATTTCATCCAGACTGAAGTCTTTCCCATTTTACAATCTAAGCAATCATTTATGGTTTCTCAAGCACTCTATTTTATGAGCCTCTCTGAAAGCATTCAAATGGAAAATGAATCTACTTTTAATGCTCTCCACCGTGTGTATGAACTTATTGAAGTAGATGACGAAAATATTCGCGTTGAGGCATGTCTTGCAATGAATTTCTTTTTTGCCAATGCAAAATTAAATAATGCTCTGAAAGAAGTAATTCCTCGATTATTACAGAAAGTCCTAATATATTCCAAAACCTACTATTTAGAATCTCTTAATTCATTGATGGATTCGATTATTTGCTCTTTTACTGATGATGTTGCTGTACATGCTCCAGAATTTGTTGATTCGATTGTAGAAAATATTATGACCATTATGAGGAGTGATTCAGTCTCTGAGGAAGCATCTTTAAATATTGCCGGATATTTATCAACTATTGATAAATTGATTATGGCAGCAGATTCTAAGACCGATATTGTCCAGAAAATTTATAACTCTTCAAACAAAGTTATCTACAACATTTTCAAAAATTCCCACTTTGATATATTTCAAGAGGGTTTTGATCTGATGAACACTTTTTTATATTCTATGGAAAAGGTTGATGCTTCAGGGTTTGACATATTTAATGTAGCTTTAACTGCCGAAAAAGAGGAGTTGGCTTTATATCCCCGTGAAATATCAGATTTTATCGATAATTATCTGTCGTTTGGAAGGGATGATATGATTACTATCAACACACTATTGATAATGTACAATACTATTGAGATGTTTTTGGCCGAAGAGGAGGAAATGTATGATGAAGATTGCCAGGGTGCCTGTAGAATTATTGACTCTATGATGTTAAACTGTGGACATAAGATTCAAACTATAAATGAACAATTCATTCCTCATCTTATTTCAACATTGGTCAAAAAATTTCCATTTGTGGAGGACTTGGGGACTGAGAGTCTTATTCTTATACTTGAGGCGATAATGAATTGCTTTATAGTTTCACCCGATACTGTAGTGAGAGCTTTAGGAAGTTTTTACGGGAAGTTCTTTGAGCTAATTTGGGATAATGCTTGTTTTTTCAAGCGAGTTCATGATAAAAAACTATTCATTTTATTTATAGGAACTTTATTTAAATGTAACATCCCTATTAACTCCGGCAAACTTAATGTCGCCTTTGTAACAATTTTTAGTAGTTTGCCTGAAGCCATCAAAAGACGAAATACCTTAGTTGATGAGGAAGACAATTCTGAAGAGAATGGAAACTCCGACGAAATTGAAAGCTACATGGATGAATTACAAGAAGACATTTACTATTCCACCCCACTGGATAAATTTAATGCTTTCGATTATACGAGCTCAATGCTTTCTTCAGTAATTCCAGATTCTGTTGGAGCTAACTCGATAGGTAGTATGTCATCTTCACAGATACAAGCAATTCAGACAGTTTTGAGTATTAAACAGCCAATCCAGAAATCAATCAATTAAATTTAATCAGTAAACCATTCTTAGTTAATGTATAACTTTTCTTAAACTTCATTCAAATATTTCTTTAGTTTTTACACAGACATATAATGCTTATTAAACTCTTATCTTATTGTGAGTTTGATTTTTACATTTGAAAATATATAAGGTTTGTTTGTTTAGATTTGATTTATTTTGCAAACACTATTTTGCCCATGACAATAGTTACACTAACTAACAATAAAGAAGAGGTAAAGAATAGTTTTTATAATTCCAAACCGGATAAAATATTAGAAATGAATGAAAAGGACTTGGGAATTCAAAAACTTTATTTTGAAGCAGTGGCACATAAATCAACAGAAAAACAGTTAAGAAGAGTGATGTACACAATTTTTTCAATTATTTACTTTATTGTATCCACAAGCACATTTTTATTTCTGTATCGCAAGGATATCTATACACTTTATACTTTAGGGATATCTAACATTTCAAAGAATATTGTGATATATGTTTTAAGGGATAGTTTAATTAACTGTTGCATATACTTTGTGCTAATTCTGCTATTAAGAAAAATTGTATTATGAAATAAATACCATGTAGAAATTATTGTTTTGATTAAAATAATATTATAGATGGTTTATATATATTCTGTTTTGAAATTAAGTATATATTTCTATGGTAAGTAAAATAAGGTTTTTATTAACTAAAATCTTTTTTATTTAGAAACTATATAAGTATATTAATTAATAATAATTTGTTTTTAAAATTTACAAGGCATATATTTTAGTCAAAAAAGAACTGTATGATAACTACAGAGAATAGAGTATTTAAAAATGCAAATACGTAGATTATTATAATTCCTTTAAGCTGTGACCACTTTTTATTCAATATATTTATAGATAATTGGTATTTTGTCATAGTATTTTTCACTTTATAATGAAATTTTTTAATCCCCCAATGACCCAATATGTATTCAATACGGAGAAAGTAGATGATTGTAGATCTGGTATCTCACAAATTATTTCCAACATTGAAGTTTGTAATAAAGTTAGTGACTTCCTTTCCACAACATTGGGCCCTTATGGCCTGGACAAATTATTTTATGGATCAAGGACTCTAATTACAAACGATGGTGCAACAATATTAGAGAACATGAAATTTAACCATCCTGTGGCTAAAATGCTTGCATCACTAAGTAAATCTCAAGATTCTCAGGTAGGAGATGGAACAACAAGCGTAATACTTTTAACATCTGCCATTTTAAACTGTTTAAAACCTTTGCTCAAAGAGAAATACGATATTGATCTGATTAAATCCACTATGGCAAAGCTAAGGACAGACTGTGTAAATATATTAGAAAATTTGAAAATAGAGTATGACGAAGAGAAGCTATGTAAACTTGCAGAAACATGTATGACCTCTAAGAATGTTAGAAATGAAAAAAATCACTTTGCTAGGTTGCTTATTAAGGCTTTGAAATTGGATGATGATCTACATATAAATAAAATCAATGGAGCATCCCTCTCTGATTCATACTTAGTAGGTGGAATAGCTTTTGAAAAAACATTTACTTACGCTGGATATGACCAGCAACCTAGAAAAATTAAAGATCCAAAAGTTTGTTGCATAAATATAGAATTGGAATGGAAAAGTGAAAAAGAGAATGCAGAAATTAGAATTAACGGAGTCGATGAATATCAGAGTGTTGTTGATGCTGAATGGGAGATAATTAGGGAGAAACTTGATGATATTATCCACTCTGGCGCAAATGTTGTCTTAAGCTCATTACCAATTGGCGACTATGCTACACAATATTTTGCTAGACATAATATTTTTTCTGCAGGGAGAGTCCCAAATTTGGAAAAGTTAACAAAGGCTTTCAAGGGACGAATATCAAGCTCTACAAAATATTTAGATTTAGGAGCATGTGACTTATTTGAGGAAAGGCAATTGGGTAAAATTAGATATAATTATTTTGAAGGAAAAGCCGCCAAATCTAGAACCCTCATTTTAAGAGGACCTGGAGAGGACATTTTAAACGAAGTGGAGAGAAGCCTACATGATGCTATATGTGTTATAAGGACTTCATTGAAACATCGGAATATTGTAACAGGTGGAGGATCAGTAGAAATGGAATTGAGTAAAAGATGTAGAGATCTTTCAATGAACTGTGATGATGAATTAGTCTTTATCTACAGAGCAATTTCAAAAGCGTTTGAATCAATTCCTGCACAGCTTGCTAAAAATTTCGGATTAGATCCTATTATGACCTTACAAAAACTGAGAAAAGCACACATTCAGAATCCATATGCTGGTGTATCAAAATCAGATATTCAAGATATGGTGAATCTTGGTGTATTTGAGCCGCTTGAAGTTAAGAAAAATATGATAAAAGCCTCCTTTAATGCTGTTGAGTCAATATTGATGATTAATTCAACAATAATCTCCAAAAAATAAATTCTTTTTTAACTCAGCGTTTGCTTCCTATATATTATCATTATTAACATATAGGTTAAAAAATTTTGAAACGAGTTAAGAATTTTAAATACATTTGTCAGAAAATTAATTATTGTTACTAAGCAAATAAAAATCTATATTTAGTAGATTGGCACGTCATTAAAAACATCATAATATAATATGGCTATGTTTGTAAATATACCAATGCACCAATTTCTATAACACTTTTGTGTTCTTAACCATTTTTTAATAATTCTCTTTAAATTAAAATTTTATCTACAAATTAAATATTCTTTATGAATCAGATCTTATTTCTAAAATGCTTTTGTTATTTATTACCCAAATGTATATGACTGCAGTAAACTATCGAAGAAAATGTTTACTGCAAATGCAAGCAATATTAGGCTTATTGAAACTATCTCAATTGGACAGAAATGGCAGGAGAAGTTCTAATGTAAAGAAAAATATTTTTCAAAAAAAGATTCTTGAATCAATATTTAATATTACAAAGTACCCTTTTAGAGCCACTCAAGAGGATCTATCCTATATTCTAGACTTTGATATATACACAATAAATATTTGGTTTCAAAATCAACGAAGTTCGACAGATCACAAACGATCTGTAGAACCTAACAGATATTCTACAGCATTAGACGTCACTATTCCTATAGAAGACATATTTAGAATCATAAGAATATGCTTGAAAGCTAATTGCACGTCACCATTTTATAGACTCTTTTTATCATAAAATAAACCCTTTTCTAAATTTACTTTCAAAATAGCATAGTTTTTATTTGGGTTATTAATGATAGTACCATTGAAATATGCCAAATTATTATATGATTCAGCAAAATAAATCAATCTAAAATTTCTAGCACCGTGCCTTTATAAATTTGTAGTTATATTATTTAAAATAAATGTTTCTATACAGTCATTCGTTAATGTGCTCTTTAAAATCAAAAATATTAATCATCAATGGTGTCGAGAATAACAACTTCTATGTCTTCCAGATTGAAGTTCATATACTGTGCTTATACCAAGTCTCCACAGAAATTCTTTGCTAAAATTGTTGTTCAATCTTTCTATCAATTTACCCATAGGATGCCTCAAATTCCCATTGACATCGAATTTGATTCTCACTTTAACGAAACTGACAAATTTCTGGATCGAATTTTACAGTTGAAGCTTTTCCAAGTCCTTCATTTAGACTACTTTGATTGCTTAGATAATCTATTATTGAATAGGCTGCCTGTGTCTCAATTTTGTTTAAATTACACACCTCTCTATGAAAATATGTATTATTTGAAATTATACGTTTGTTATTCTCCCCCTTCAGTTTATGAAGGATCTTTGTTCGTGTATGATGAGAATACCTTTGATGAATTTATTGATAGATTACTTGCTCAAGTGAACCACCATTTTAATCAAATTATTAAACAAAATAGTGGAATTAATCGTTTCAGAAAGTATCTAAGTACAATTTTACAAATTGAAAAGTTGGGTGAAGCGTATTTCTACACAAACAATTTCACAGATGCGATTAGTATTTTTGAAAAAATTAAATCTCACAATCCAGAATATTATGGCAGGATAATTGGTATCTCGCAGATTTACTTAAATAATTTTTGTTCAGAACATACTGCTTTTGACATTCTTATCATGTACAATAAATTAGATAATATTTTTATGCTATCTGGTAATATTCATGATAAATATCAAAAAGCAGTCCATTTTTGGCTATCAGGGAAAAATATGAAAGAAGGCCAAAGCATTTTGATATTTTATAGATGTTTTAAAGAATTCCTAAATAGTGGAGACATTTCAAATTGCAAAATATACTTACATAAATTGAAAAGCGTTATCAACCGAAATCTTAACGATCAAAATGCTGTTAGGCATTTGATTTGGTCAAATTTAATGAAACATATAGAATCAGAATATTTTGATGGTTTATAGGATTATTAATAAATGATGATTTTTGATAAAAAGAAATAACAACGACAAGACATCCTATGTAAAGAATGGAGCACTCAATGGCATAATATCTGCCAAGTTCTCCACTTCCTTAATTAAAAGCAAAAGATGCGTTCTAACAAAATTTTCCATCTTAATTTATTATGAAGAAATCTTTTCAATAGAATCTAAAAATCTTTTGGCCTGTATAGCCATGTCAACTGGTGCACAATCTAGGCAGTTGATTCTTTTAATCATTTCACCATTGTACTGATCATCTTTTGACTTTAATTTTAAGGTATACTCTTTACCAATAACATCCTTTACTATTGTCTGAACCTCTGTGGGGTTTTCATCCCTCATTTCTTTCAAATTCTGAGCTGGCATATTGAATAATTTTTTTCCAATGTCATCAAATGCTGTCATCCATGAAAGACCTGTAAAATCGCCAGCATTGAAGGAAAGCATATACCTATATTCACATGTGTCATATGTGTAATTGCATCTTTCACATCGATAGTTTCCATTATCCTCCAATGTTACCTTCTTGTTACAACTTTCAGAAGGACATGATTCATAAAATAAATTGTCTTCTTTCAAATAGAGAATAGTACCCTGAATATATCCATATTCCTGGTTTCCATCCTTCAAATCAGCCATAAACTGTGTCTTAGGAACTGCTTTCTGTCTCTCTATTACAATATCCTTTCCTTCCCTCTGATACCATGCAAAAAGTTCAATAGCCTCTGGTATATCCACATTTGTAATAACTTGGGATGATGCATTTGTAGATAAATTTATTCCATTGTATTCTCCAACCTTAACATTTTTTAAGCAAATTACAATATCTTTCTCCAATTCCTCCTCCGCCTTTGCTCCCCACAAAGTTAATCTACAATTTCCAGTTTGATCAACAAGTGTCAAATCTCTCTTAGTGATTTCTTTTCCTGTATTTTTTGCGATAACTGTATTAACAGGAAACACTTCCTTAACTATTCCTATGACATCCACAATATTCTTGGCCATGGAAAGTGTACCAATTTGCTGAAATGTAAATTTAAATAGCGGAATTTCATCATCCTCAATAAGTTGTATTTCGGAATTCCTTTCCAAATGTATTTCATAGTCAAAGTTATTACTAGTATATTGCTTATTGGCCATCTTTACTGTACCGTGAGATAGCATGAATACCTTGTTGTTTTCTATAATTGGATAAAAAATATCCACTGCCTCAGAAAATGCTACAACTTTGCATTGCATGGAATTATCTGCAATTTCAAATGAAAAAAGTTTACCCTCTCCATTTTTAGAATTAAATTTTCTAATATCAGTTTTTGAAACTACTCTACCCTTAATAACCCATCTATTTAGAAACGGATTTATATCTTTTATAGGGGTAAATCCATCATCTGCAATACTTTGTCTTTTAGCGGATGGCAAATCCGAGATGGTTTTCTTTATAGCACCATTTGTATTACTCGTGTTCACCGTACTGGATATTAAGTGGGTACCTATATTTATTGGGGTTCCTAGTTCGGAACTACATGCTTCATACTGTAAAATGCTTTGAATATACATGTAAATGTTTTGATCTTTTGGACGTATACTAAAAATACCAACTTGAATAATATGGTTCACATTGGCAATTCCTTTGTCCAATTGGGCACTGATATCACTAGCAAATACGGCCTTCATATAATATTGGCCATCGCTTACATTTGCTTTAAAGCGTGGTTTGGAATCTCCTGTAACAGCTACTTTACTGAGAGCGGTAAGTTGTAATATTGGATTTTTAAATAGTGGATTATTCTTTTGAGAATTAAATAACGCCGATACTGTTCCTGGAGTTAGATTCATTTATGGGGAAAATAAAGTAAAAAATGTAAAAAAAGGCGGGATACAGTCTAAATACAATTATACATATAATAGAATATAGCATCTAGGTCTGGATCCGAGTATATACAATATTCACATACAATTAAATATATCGAAAATTATTAATTCTACCACAAATGCTTATATTATTCAGCCTTATAAAATTATGTGCAGGAATACTAGATTTTTCTCTATTAGATATTATTCTTGTAATATATCGATCAAATGAAAAAATATTTGTAGCAACAAAATTTATTCTTGTGCGCCTTTCTTTATTTGTAACTTCATTAATCAATAAAATCCCAGCTGGGAATTATCTTTAGGTATTTTAGTTTTTCTTGTTGCAAAAAGCCATATGTCAGAGGAGAATAAAGTATATATACTGCAAGGATTGATGATACAAATAAAGTCAAATAGTTGTATTTGATCTTCTTCATATTTATACAAATTGACAGAATAGCATAAAAATATGCTGGAAAATAATGATGAAAGTATAATACTCTACCTACTATGAAAAAGGGAAAATAGTGTAACATCCAGCCAAATACACATATATATGATTTGAAGGCTGTTTTAAAGTGATTTTTTTTTGTAGACCAAGTGCTAGAGACATAATCATCTGTGGATATCGATCGTTTTCTACATCCGGCCTTCTCCATTTCTAACATTTTAACAAAATTTGATATTTTTCTATTGGGTAGCTCAATATCTGCAGCCATTTTTTCAATTTCAGCAATTACACAAGATGATATCAATTCAGATAAAAACCTAAATATCATATAAATTATTGAAATAGAGGAGGCATAAAGTAGTAAGGGATTAAAAAACATATAGAATTTGTAGTCATTTCCCCATTGAGACATTCTAAGCCCCCTTAGTAAAATAAACCATTCCCAAGGATCTGAATCTATTCTATTTCTTTCCAAATCAGGATCGGTTACAAAAGAGTTATTTACTTTGTACATATGGACATTTAATTCGATCAACTTTTTAAGAAAATTTGATTTTAAATGCCCATGTTTGACATTTTGCTCACTTTCAGCAAACAAATTTTCATCTATTGTAAAAATACTATTTTCTCCATCCTTTTTAGAAGTGAGAAAAATCTCACCCTGCTGAAATCCCCAATTGGGATACTTTTTGCCACTCTTTGATAGATATAATCCCGTTGATTTATTTTTCAAATAGAATTTAGTGAACAACGAAGTAATTAGACCTGTATCTTTCTGTAAGTTAATATTTTCTAAATCAATCTTCCCATTCTGTATGAATGTTTCTTTAATCCCTTCTACTATCCAAACAGATGATTCATTTGGACTTTCTTCTTTACAATATACTCTTATACCTTTTTCCATATATGAAGGTTTCTTATCAGTTGCTAAATAACCTTTTGTCTCACTATGCAATATTACTATTTCATCACCATTTCTCAAAAAGCCAGTAACTTCGGAATCTTCTACTTTTTGTAAATAAAATGAATTATTCTCATCTTTATGTGCATAGAATGTCACTTGATATTTATCAGATATTGTAGAGGCATTATTGGGCAGTGTATTGGCCAAACTATTGTTTTTGATTTCAATAGTATTTTCCATAGCAGAAGTTTTCAAAGATTCATCGTTATGAGTCTCTGTTTCGTTTGGATATGGATGCTTATGCGAATGCAGATATCCTCCTTCTATTTTTAGAGTGATTTGCCTGCCAAATGATATATATTTCCAATAATCATTATAAGAGTTATTTTTAAGACTTAGATTGAAATTTAAAGAGAAGCTTCCTGCATCTGGTGAACTTTCATTTACAAGTTTAAAATGAATTGTAAAAAATAGGATATAAATGAATATTGGAGAAATTATTAAAAAAAAAGCACATTTCATAAACAACCTGATAAATTTGATCAAACTATCCATAATTATTGAGTTGTATAATAAATATATGATGTAAATGCCAACATACAGGGTTGTTAAGCAGCCAATCCATTTAACAGACAGTACGCATCCAATAGATAATCCAAGCCAAAATAAACTCCAGTAGCTACCCTTAGACTGAAATCGTACAAAGAAATATGTAGTAGCTGCTGTAAAGGCCAATAGATGTGAATCCAATAAAATAATTCTAGAGATAGAGGTCATTCCATTATCAAAAACAAACAATAGTGAGAGAATACTACTACGTCTTACTGAGAAGTTGGATTCTCTTAGTATTAAATAAGCAAAAAGTGGTACAAGTGAGGCTATTGCCGCATGAAAGCGTCTCATTCCCACATAATCAAATTTATCTGGAAACTTATCTGATGATTTAAATGAAAAATCGTTTGATTGTCCATAAATGTAACCACTGGTTGCTGTAAGCATTTTTCCTAATGGAGGATGAACATCAAAGTAGAATTTTCTATCTAAGTATGCTTGAGAAAAAACGCCAAAGTGTGCTTCGTCCCATATTACAAAATTCCCTTTTTCAATCCTATGAATTTTTACAGAATAGGAAATTAAAAAAATAAGGAATGGAACTATATTGTTTATACGCATAAGTTGAAGAAACAAACAATTATTTTTGGCAAATAATTTGTTTGTTTATGCAAATAAAGTTGTAATCATTCCAAATAAATATTTATATGTGATCATGAGGTTATTCTAGTGCATTGGTTGTGTGAAGTTCAATAAAGTTCTCTAGAAAAGTTAACTGACCACAGATATACAAACTAATTACCTTTAGGAGAAAATATTATGTGAATATACAAGAATAGTACATAGCAGTCTAGTATTACGCTTATTCATTATAAGGTTTATCAGACATGGCTCTCAAAAGACATTATAGTAAAATATTTCCAGAAGGAATACTTAATAAGTATAAATATCAATAATTGCAGCTCAACTTGCTGTGGCATAATTACTATACATATATGTTAGTTAAATCGTTTTGCATGGAATTTTGATTGATTAAAAATAGCATTTATTATAGTGAAAACATATTCTAATCCTATAAACTTTGTAAAAACTGTATTCTATTTTATTTGTATTTATTCTTTCACGAACCTAATTTTATCTTCTTCTAATTGTTGCAAGGTCCATTCAATCTTTTTCCTATCTGATGTTTTTATTATTAGTTTTTGGTTATCTGATTCTAATATTGTTCCACGAATCTTTTTTCTTTTATAGGCACAGATTATTCTCTCTCCTTTTTTAAATGACAATAATCTCTCTGGTAAGTTCATAAATTCTTCATCGATGTCAAATAAGTCTTCTTCAGCGTTGGCTGTGCATTCGGTTTTCATTTCAATGGATCGAAAGTATAATTGGTTGTTTCGTGATCTTTTCTTTTTATTTTCAAAATAGTCATTGAACGGCAATTCCATGTCCAATTCGTGTTCTATTTTATCTATTTCTTTCTGAGTCTTCAGCTTAGCTTCATATTCAGCTTTCGCTAATTTTAATGCTCGAATTGTATTTGTACCTTCTTTGCAGTGTTTAATAAATATTGGTATTTCTAGTTTATTGGGATCATTTTTCATAGAAAGGGAGAAAATTAAAAATATTTTCGATAATAAATGTTTGTAGAGGTATGACAACTATTGAAATTCTAATGGTATTACTTCAGTCAAATTATTAAAGCTTTTAATCATAAAGATAACTTTATGGAAAGCCAAGAAAAAACTTATAGGTTCGAACCTATAATATGCAATAATTTATTGGTTTATTTAAAAGTCTTTAAGATCTTACTTCTAAATCATCTATGAATATTAAGTCTATTTGAGAAATTGATTTTATAAATATTTATATGAAGTTAACAAAATCTTATCAACCTTTAAGAAAATAATAAAGAATGTAGAACTCTTTAACCATTTAGAAGTGGATCTAAATGAAATACTTTTGGTTTATAACCTCATAGGTTACTACCCATCCATGGAATATTAAATATTATATCCAGGGTTGGCTCAAATACTTGACGAAATATTACAACTATTTAGCAAAAATCTTCTTTAGTTAGAAATGTCTAATTCAATTCAAATTGCAAAGAATTTTTTGTCTGAACAAAACATCAATTCTTCTATGAAATATTATGGGAGATTATTCTTAATGTAATGATCATAGTTCATAGCAAGTAAACTTAATTTTGTAGCTATTGAGGCTATTTCAAATGCATAGAAAGTTCAAATATTTTAGTTTCATTGTTTGGGAAATATTTTTGAATCCCTCAAATGTCAGACTTTAATTCACAAGTTTATCATATCTTTAATCAGGATGGAAAGCTGACTCAAATAGAATATGCTTTAGAAGCAGTTAATAATTCGTTTCAAATAGTTTCAGTTTCATCTGATGAATTTATTGTAAATGTAAGCAGAAAATTGACGGTTCCTATGCTTCAAGAAGATACATTCTCATCGGTATTTAAAATAATAGATAATATTTATTGTAATATTACCGGTTTACCAGCAGATATTGATTTTGTAATTTCTAAGGCAAGAGATTTGGCTTCTTCCAAAGAGTATACACTTGGATTAGGGCGAAATACAATTAAATGCCGAGATTTACAGAATACTACCCAATCGACTGGATTGCTCACTCCAGATATTTTCATAAGATCTCTTGCTGATAAATTTCAGTCATACATCCAGAGAAGTGGTGAGAGAATACCCGCATTTGCAGCAATGATATTTGGTTTTGAAAAAGACAAAACCAAGCTTTATTATACAGACCTCTCAGCCATAGAGCTACCATGCCATGCAATGTGTGCAGGTGAAGATTATCATAAGATGATTACCTTTTTAGAGAAAAACTACACTCAAACCCTGGATAAAGACCAACTTATTAAAGTAGCTGTTGGTGCACTATTGCAAAGTATTGGTAAGGAAGCAGAACATACGGAAATTGAGATATCAGTGTTTTCTAAAACTGGATTAGAATATCTTCTACCACAAGAAATTGATGGTTATTTACAGGCCATAGCTGAGAATGAATAAATGTTTCATTTAGATGCTAGGGATATATTCAAATGATACCATTAAGTATAACCAAAAAGAATGATACCAGCTTGGTATAGATATAATAGAGCCACAAATTTATTATTTTTACCATAAACTACCACTTAAAATCTTAGAATACTACGATTTATTATTTTTTTTTAAAAATCCCAATAATGTTCCTTGCTTCTTGGAATCCTGCTTAAACTTCTTAGCCTCAGGATTATGTTCTATGGTAGCCTTAGTTTCAGCTGCAGTTTGTTGTAATGTTTCAATTGGAAAGTAATCTTTTAATGTAGCCAATTCTTTATCGCTACCGAGAAATTCTATATTAGTACATTTTCTAGTTACCTTCACTATGGTCTTTGCTATTGGACTACTCAAATATTGGGCTGAAAAATATAATTTATGAGAGTTTGAAGCTGGAATATCATTACTCTTAGAAAAAATAATTTGGGGAAGTTTGTCCATCTTTGGGTAAAGTTTAACCAAAAATATAAACTTGGGTTATATATCAGAAACAAAATTCTCTCCTTAGTGTGCACAAGATTAAGCTCATAAAAACGTATTTATTTTGTTTGAAAATATAAAAGTGGTTTGAGGATAATAAATTGAAATATGTTTATAGTTTTCTACTCAAAAAAATTCATTGAAAACCCTTATTAAAATGCCAGGACTTATGAACTCTTTCAGTAATGGATTTAGAAAATTTATCGAAGTAAGTAAAAAGACCTTGGACTCAGACAATGATTTATTTCTATTATCTAGAATGATAATAGGTAATAAACACTCCACGAAATGTTGTTTAGTATCAAATCTTGTGAGTAAAATGTGCAAGAACCCATTGAAAAGCACTGAAAATACATTAGACTTCATTTTTACAGAGAAATCACAATTTGAACTGAATAATATTTCCAATATTATTAAAGGAGTACAAGAAATTGTATTCGATGAAAAACTCACTATTGAAATATCAGAAAACAAGCAAATGCTTATTTTGGATTTAGAAAATCTGTTAAAGTTAGCTCGACTTCAAAATTTCGCCAAATTCTCAATAAATAAACATTTTCTGAGAGAAAATGCTGAATTTGAGTTATCATTGCTTCTTTTTAATTTATCCAATTATTACCACTTAATTAGTGTATCGGATAGTGTTTTGGAAAACTCAGTGTTGTATTCCAAGATAGATCCGCTTTGTAGTATTCAAAGGCGTATTTTTACAGGAAATAAAAAAAAAATAGAAATTACAGGAGATAGAAGAAAGTTAGTAGTTATTGGGAATAATGATGAATATATATATGATGGAAATGTCATTGACGTCTGTATGGTGGATGGAGATTCTACTAAAAAGCCTATTTTTACCTTATTACATTTTCTAAATAATCTACATTTTCAAAATCTTAAAGATTTTCGTCCAACGATTAAATCATATGCTAATAAAAATGTCTTGAACACATTTGAATCCGTTCAAAAAACCTTATATACACAGAGAAATTTACTGAATAGCAGTAATTTTATACTTTCTCTGGAAAAGATTAACAATCAAAAAATTTGCGAATATAAAAAGATTACAGAAATAATTTCAAAAGAAAATAGTAAGAATTATTATTCTACTACATTGAAAAATTTGATTGTGTTTTTAAAAAAGTGTATTATATAGTTTTAAATATTAACAGATGTGATAACAATAAAGGAATTGATTTTTAGATAATATGGTTTGCATCAGTATTTCAAAGCTAATAATATGAGGATATATGGAATGAATCATTTATTGATATTTTAGTTATAGATGTTATTTTATAATATATAAGCAACACATAAATAGGAGGAGGATATAGACACTAAAGTTAATGATTACTAACCAATAATAGTCCATACTTTCATTGTAATGAGATTATTAATCATAAGAAAAGTGTAGTTTCCCAAATAGTTTTCAATAGACTCTTTCCAATGCAATAGCAAACTTTATTGCTATTCCTAGTTGAGTTTTAATATAATTCATTTTGAATGTCTCCGAATAATGATGACTTTTCACAAATATGAAGAATCAATAAAACTAAGATGTGGTTTGACCTATCGTGTTTTCAAAAATTAACCCATAAAATCAGGATAAAAATACAAAAAAATTGGAAAAATCTAATATATTCGCTTTATCCAAAAAAATTTGTTGTGGTATAATTAGAAAATGTAGATCCAAAACCATCTTTATCTCCAAATACAAAATCTGTAGTATATAATGTAGAAAGCAATGGGGCAGAATCTATATTAACTGTCTCTACTATGGGTTGGATGGGGGGTTGGATGTTTTTTTTTTCTAATGCAATCCAATCGATTGAATCGAAGAACGGATGGGATCTAATTCCGATAATATCATCTTCCTCTGCACCTAAACGATTCTGAACAGATAAAAATCTCAATATTAAATTTTTAAGATCTTCGTCTAGAAAATCCGGAAATTCTATTTCATGGCATTTCATAGCATACATAGTTTCTTCAACTGTTTCACCACCAAATGGTGTATAGCCTACAGCCATAAGATACAATATTATTCCCAGGGACCAGTAGTCTGTTGCCCTAGAAAAACCTCCACCATTAACAACATCTAGAGAAGAAAATTCTATATTTGCAAGCAAACTTTCATTATTTTCATTTATACAGTTGCAAAAATTGTAGCTTAGCTTTATATGACCATCTTCTCCCACGAAAATAGTTTCTGGGGTTAAAAAAGTATAAATTTGTCCCTTTGTATGCAAATAGTTTAGACAGCAAATAATTTCAGCAGAATAAAATCTAACCATTGATATCTTAAATGGCTTAAATACAATTCCATTATTCAATAGTTTAAGAGGTGCATATTCCGTCATGTAAAATAAATGATCATAATCTTGAAAAGCAGCAACTTGATTAATCAGAAAAGGATGTCGTAAATTGGATCTAATTGCCAATTCATTCATTACAAGCTCTTCATCGACAACATTTGCTACCAAAGTCTTTTTATTCATTACACGTAATTCGAATTTTTTTATTCTCTTGATATTTGTTTCATAGTATACAAGAATTGAACGATAAAATTCGCCTACTCGCAAAATAGTTAAGCATCGTATTTCATTTTTGTCAATCATACTATTTGGGGAAATTTTAGATTAAATATTCAACTGTTTTTGAAAGCAAATATTTTCGAATATAAGCATCGCGACCGCTATATTATTAAGCATTTTAATCTGATTTAAAGCTCCCAATAGTATTCAATGATACATCTTAATTATCATCTGTTGCCAGTGCAAATAAATCGTTTCGATAAAATTTTGTAAAAATTTAATTCTTTAAGAAACTAAGCATTAAACCCATGCATATGAGTATTGCTTTCAGATTTACAAGTTATAAATTGAAATTATTTGAAATTTAAACACATGGCGATGAAATCAATAGCTTCTAATAGGAGTTATACAACTATTTTTATCAGACTTATTTGGATGAATGTCCAAATTTTCCATAACCTCAGTACTAATATTTTGCACTTTCTCAGATCGTTATTAAGTTACTTTCTGAAAAACCTACTACTTAAAATCAGGTATTCAATTTCCCAATATTTTATAACACACAAAGAAGATTTTAATAAGGGTTAAAATTTGCCCAAAATGGAATAATTTGACAAACAAAACCTTTGAATTATATTAGGATTGAAACTATAACCAACAAAGATCAATACTTCAATTAATATATTGGCTTATATGCTGATTTTTTCAATTAAAATATAAATAAAAAGGTTTATAAACCTTATTGTTATTGGTTGATCATCATTCGTTTAGAGATTAATATAATGAAAAGAAAATTACAAAGATTATTTTTGATAGACTTCTTCTCTTTATTGACATCTTTGCCCATATTTTGATTAAATACAATCAAAAATATATTTGGCTTTATGTTGTAATTAATATTTTAAAATATTTGAATCCCGTAGTTTTGAACTCAAGATTTGAAAAAATAATTAATATTCCGTTTTAGGCATTAAAAATCGATTCGGAAATATAAGGATTTGATTATGAGATATTTATTATAAATTTTATTAAATCATCTCCTTAGAATTTTTCTCCTTTTTTGAAAAATAAAATTTTTACTTCTAATTTACCCCATGGATCAAGTAACTCCAGAATTAAATCTTGATAATACACTTCCAACAGCAGAGGAGTTTGGTGAGAAGCTTAAACAACACAAGAAAACCACACTGGGCAATATGTTTCCAATATTGAAAGAAGAACGGGCAAGAGTTACAATTGCTTTTGTGAATTATTTTATCATCGGATTTGTATATGCTTTTTTGAGATTATATAAAGATAAGGTTATTTATAACTTTTTAGAGGCTAGTGCAGTAAATTGGTTGAAGCCAATCAACACCATTGTATCTTTAATTCTCGTCGGGTTCATTCAATCACTTATGACAAAGCATGGTGTAAATGCCGGTGTGGCGAAATCTCTTTTGTGGATGTCAGTTTTTATGATAGCAATGGGCGGACTTATGTTCATTAAAGATTTCCCATATGTACAACCGAATTCATTGATGGGAAAGGAACTTTTTATTGGAAAGACAGCCGAATTACGAACAGTTGGGTTCTTTAAGTGCCTTGTTCTTGTTTGCAACAACTGGGTTATGTCATTATTCTATGTAGTGTCTGAAGTATTTGGCTCAACTGTAGTGTCGTATTTATATTGTACCTATATGAGTTATAATACCACTGGAGATCAAAACGGTCGTTTTTTGAAAATTATTTATATCGGAGCCAATTTGTCTCTTTTGGTATCGGGACTTGCTTATCCTTTTATTGCTAAAAATGTTTTGAAGGGACTTTCATATGCAAATACTCAGATTGCTTATTCGGTAGTTTTCTTATTTTGTGCTATTTGTTTTATTGCCAGTTATTTTATCATGCAATACAATAATAAGCTTTTTTCTGTTCCTTTGTTCATTGAAACCTCAAAAACTCAAAAAACAACCAAAAAGAAAGTTAAGACAGGACTTAGTGATGGGCTTGTAATGGCCATTGAAAGTAAGTTATTAATGGCCATGTGTGCCATTACACTTTTTTATAATTTTTCGAATGCTGTAAATTCTGCATTGACAAAAACAACATACAAATCAGTTGGTAATTATTATGCTATGAATCCTTCATTAGTTAAGGATGGGAAGGAACCATCACCTGTTGATGAGATTGCAGGAAAATATCAAGGCTTGGAAAACACGTGTGTTTCTATAATTGTTATTATCATCATGTGCATTCCAATTTTTACGACATTGTTTGAAAAATTTGGTATTGGATTATTTGGATGTATTTCTATTGTAATCAGTGCAGTTGCTTCCATTGCGGCAGGGTACTTTTCATTGTTGAATTATCCTGGTGATCATAATGGTAAATCTCCAATTTTTGGATATTCATTGGCTTCAAAAGATAAATATTCTTTTGATCTTGAGGCTATGTCAGTTACATTTTTTAATGGAGCTATTAAGGTTGGTAAGTATGCTTTCTTTGATATTATCAAAGAATCAGTTTCTATGAAAATAGATTTAACATACAGATCGGTTTTCAAGAGTGTTTTTGATGGTGTATTTGGTAAATTGGGTAAATCAGCGGGCTCAGGCTATGGTATACTTATCAGTAGTATTACTGGTATTGATGATGCTCGTTACTATTCACCACTTACTACGGTAGTTGTTTGCTCTTCATGTATGGGTTGGGCTGTTGCTATTTATTATCTTCATTACAACTACCAAAAATCCGTTGAAAACGATTCTTATATGTCTCTTGGCTTTTCTAAGTCTTATAATAAAGAAGAATAAATGATTTCAGTTAAAATTGTATTTGGAAATTTAAGTAATGTGTAATGTGAGTGAGTGTATATTATAGACTTTTACTACCTTACCAATATATTAGCTCTTTTTGGGAGATGAAATTTCGGGATATATCGAGTCTACAATGAATCTGTGCTTGCTGATAGATACATCTTATATGTGATTGGAATATCTTAAATAGTCATAAATTAGCTATAATTTTGGTTGTAGTACCATTTAAATCTGTAATATAGCCAAAATATTCGTTTAAAAATTGTAATAGATTAATAATAAGAAGCAAATAAATGATATTGCATACTATACTTATATATTAAAAATAGTGGCTGCATAAAAAATATTTTTTGATTCATTTAGTATAAATTCTTTGTACTATCTCCCGGCAATTATATTTAAAAATTGATGTATTAAAAAACATCTACTATAAGAATATGTTTATTACTTTAATTGAACCAATTAAACTATTCGGTAAGAAATCTCAAAATTTCGATTGAAAATCATCACAATCAAAGGATATCCATTTCCTTTTCATTATTTTTGTTACGAAATTTCAAATTAATAAATGTTTTCTTTTCGACAGATTCCTTATACTCAAAGTGTAAAAAATAAATAGATAAGCTCCAAATTCCAAGAATTAAAAAAATAAAGCATGTCGAAATTGGTAACGAATATCTCAAATCGCTAGAACCTGTAATAAAAGTTATTAGAAAGCAATACCCAGATCCTGTACACCTACCACATCTCCCGCAGATACTTTCCATTATTCCTTTAAAAGTAGTTCTATACAATGGATCGATTTTTATTGAAATGGCTTCCTTAATTATATCAAAAAATGCAAATTTGCTTAATTTTATGGCCATGGAATAGAAGGCGGCAGTTCGAACTTCCCAAACAAACAGTTGTTGGTGGGAATTTGAAAAAGTCAACCCAAAAATTACCGGCTTCCCATTGTTTCCCTCTGGAAAGTTCCATATGGCGAAAAATAAAGAATTGATTGTACCTAGAGCCACAATTAAAATTGAGATACATCCGAAGGTTTTTACGCCATATGTATCAAATGAAGTTTGAATATATGGAGCCAACAAGATACCAAATGAAAGTATTCCAAGACATATAAACTCAATAGAATCATAAAATCCACCAACACTTTGAGGAGTTGTTGGGAAGTTAGGAGAGGGTTTTTGGGTTGGATTCAAGGTCAAAAAATTAGCACAGGCTACATAGCTGGTTTTTATCACCATTGAATAAATATAACCAGCTACATTAAAGCAAAAAACAATTGTACACATTGCCAATAAGGTTTTAGATGTAAATGCTGTTAATAACCCGTCAAAAAACGTCAAACTTTTGGCTTTTTTTTTATGCTTATAGTTTCTCATATTATCCAAATGATAGACCGGAATTTTAAAAGCAACCTCTATTAAATAACCTATTACATATGTGAGAAAATATAGAAGTGATATAAGTGAAACTTCAACAGTATAGGATATGTAAAATCGAGCAAATGTAGAATTATTCAGAAAATACTTGTTTGTACAATAGTTTAAGCAACCAGCTAGAAACGTCCCAGCCGATGCAGACGCTAAGACTGGTCTTAGATATCGATGGAACTGCTCTTCTGTACATATATTATTGAAGTTAACCAAAAACATGTACCCAACTCCCAGAGTTCCAAAAATCTCAGACACCATATAAAATACTGCTAAAACCCAGCATGATAGGAGTAAGCCAAATTCTTTGAACACTATAAGCGATCTTATTTCGGCTGTTCTACCGATAAATAGATCCTTTGCCATTGTGGAATCAGGTTGTATATATTTTCTTAAAAACAAAATTGGAGCCATAAAAAGATAGAATAAAGTAAAATGTTTCCAAGCCTTTCTCACTCCCAATCCGATTCCATGGATATTGATCAACTTTTGAATGAAATTAGTTAAAATGACAGTACCAAAAAAATTTCCAACCTTTAACCAATTAATTGCATTTGGATCCATTTCTAGATACATCACATTTTCCTTGAAAAGTCTTTGAAAAGAATAAGTAAATCCAATGATAAAATATTGCAAGCATATAAGGCCAAGTTGTTTATATTCTTCCGGTAATATTCGAAATATCTTCCCTATTGTAGTCTTTCTGAGCAAATCAATGCATACTTTAGATTCTGAATATGATAGAAGAATACCATCATTCTTATTTAATTCCTTCAACATTTTTATGGGGGACTAAAATAAAATCAGGAAGTTTCTAATATAAAAATTGGAAAAGTATGGAAGATCAAGCCAAAATTTTTTAAAGCATGGGTATTTTGTAAGTAAGTGCAGATATCAACGAAAAAGTCCAATATAATTTTAAAGAATTACATTTATTCGCGAATTAAAATGTAGCTAGTTGAGAATTTGAAGTGTTGAAAACATTTACCCAAGTGAACAATAAAAAATTAATTAATCTTGATAATGCCCGTGATTACATTCAGGATAATGAATGGAGTTAATTATTTGATTATGTTTTTTATTATTAACATATAGGTTTAACTTAATGATTTCTTAATCTTAATGATCGAATATTCCATAATTCAAGTAATATTTTTGATAAATTAATCAATGTTTTGTAAAGACATTTTCTTTAGAATCTAATTATCGATTTTGATAATTCTCCTTTACACTTTATAAAATATTATTTTCGTAAATACAATAATTGTATATTGCCTTTGGTTTTGGTTTTGCTTAGTTTCTTTTTAATTTTATTTAAGATTGAAAGGGATTTTACCGAAATGAAAATTGGATAAATCGCAAATTTACCCCTTCTTCCAATTAAATGACAACTGGCAAATTAGAACTTCCGAAATATGAAGAAATCGAACAGTTGTTAAAACAGACTCAAAAGACTACTCTTGGTAGTATTTTCCCCATATTAAAAGAAGAAAGACTAAGACTGATATATGCTTGCTTACAATATTTAATCATAAGCTTTGTATATTCGTTTTTACGAATATTTAAGAAAAATGTTATTTACACAGTCATGGACACAAATGCTTTAATTTGGTTTAAACCGTTAATTTTTGCTGGAACTGTTTTCATAACTGGATATATACAGGGGTTGATAAAGAAATTTGGTGTAAAACGAGGAACTGATAAGGCATGGATATCTTCGTCCGTGATATTCCTTGGACTAAGTTTATTACTTTTAATAAGAAATTTTCTCCAACCAGACAAAATGCTTGTTAAGAATATGTTTATTGGAAAAACAGCCGAACTTAGAGGAATTGCATCCTACAAGCAAATTGCTTTAGTTTTGAATGCTTGGGTATTGTCTTTGTTCTATGTATTATCCGAAGTATTGGCATCCATTGGAATGACCTATCTCTTCTTGACTAATTTGAGTTATTGCTGTGTGGAAAATCAATATTACCGATTTATCAGATTGATTTTGGCATCTGCTAGTCTTGGCATGCTGCTTTCAGGAATTTTTTATAACAGAGTAATCAACAATATTTTATCTAATTGTTCGTTTGCACAAACAGAAATATCCTATTCGATTGTGTGCTGTGTTGTATCCGGAATTTATGCATCAATTTACTTTTTAAAAGGGTTCAGTGACATTGCCTTTAAAATACCTTTTTATTCAGAATTTGAAAATAAAATTTTAAAGAAGAAGGGCCCAACAAAGCCATTTATTGATGGGTTTCTTATGGCTATGCAATCTAAACTACTCATTTCTATGTGTACTATTGCTCTTTGTTTTAATATTACAACAGAACTCCATTCGCTGCTGACTATCTCAAGCTATACCGCTCTCTCTGATTTTCTTAAGCTAAATCCAAGCCATTTACCTAATAATAATTTTCCAATTGAATCAAAATTGATAGGTGGGCGTTATGGTTCATATGAACATATATTCATCGCAATTTTTGCAATCCCAGTCCTTCTACTTCCATTTTCAAAGAGGATGTTTGATAAATACGGAGTAGCATTGTATGGAGCGGTTTCGATCATAGTTGCAGCAGCAGCACTTGTTGGTTCTGGTATCTTTGCAGTACTAAACTATCCAGATACTAACAATGGCAAGAAAGTTATTTTTAACCTTGGATTGGATCATGAAAGACACTTTTTGCTTTTAGATGCACAGATCGCAACATTTTTTGCTGTAGCGATCAAAATAGGAAAGTATGCCTTCTATGATGTTTTAAAGGAGGCTATAACAGTTCTAATCGATCCAAACTATAGATCAACGTTTAAAGGGATTTTTGATGGAATGTGTGGTAAGTTGGGAAAGACAATTGGATCAGGATATGGGATATTACTTGGATTCTTCACTTCCACTTCAAATCCACAATATTACGCTCCTGTTTCAGTAGTATTTTCCATTTTCTGTTGTTCATTATGGATTCATGCCATTTACTATCTTCATACGAATTACTTAGAAGCCAAAGAAAAAGAGTCCTTTATGGATTTAGGATTTAGAAAAAGTTTTATAAACCAAAGAAATAAATTAAACATTCGTACTGCTCCTGCAGCATTATAATTAAATTGAAATCGCTGTGTGGGTATAATTCCTATTAGTTTTGACTTTATGACTGTGTTATCATTATTTTTCCTTTGTAGACTTATTAATTCAAAGTATAAGAATTTCTGATCTTAAAATATTGGTTATATTTTCCTAAAAATTATTTTATACTCCAGCTTTCCTGAATTTCAACTGTTTGATATTTCTTGGATATTTATCAATTAAAATTAACTTATATAGTAGATCATTGATTGAGATTTAATTGAAAAATTAATATCAATTTTCGCTTCAAAGTATAGTGACATGTTACACAGTGAAATTGAAAAACTAGACATTTTAAATTATATCGCTTTGCAATACCTTCACGTAATATGTATGATTCTAAAACTCGTTGGGTAAACTTAATCCATAAAACCTATGGTTATATTACTAACCCTAGATTAATAAATATTATATAGATGGTATTCATCTTCTCTCTTCGACAATTGCTCTCACAAAATATTTACCCTTAATTGACTAATATGGCAATGTTCAATTCTAATTTTTCAACAAATAAAATTTCAGTTTCAGAATTGAAAAAAATGACCAGATGTGATGGATGTAAGATATGTAAATTAGAGACAACACTTGGAGATTCTTGGAAGAAGTATTTGTCGGCTGAATTTGAAAAAAAATACTTTAGTGAAATAAAAAGTTTTTTGCATAATTCAGTAACATTTTTTCCCCCAGTTGATCAAATATTCCAATTCTCTAAGTTGACAAAATTTGAAGATATCAAGGTTGTAATTCTAGGCCAAGATCCTTATCATAATGACAACCAAGCAATGGGTCTATCATTTTCTGTAAGGGAGGGTATCACACAACCCCCTAGTCTAAAAAATATTTTCAAGGAATTAAAAGATGATATCGAGGAATTTGAGACCCCAACAAGTGGTGACTTGACAAAATGGGCTCAGCAAGGAGTGCTGTTATTGAATGATTGTCTGACTGTTGAAAAAAAACAACCAGGCTCACATAGCAAAATTAGATGGGAAAATTTTACAAAAGAAATTATCCAATTGATTAATGAAAAACTGGAGAATGTTGTATTTATACTTTGGGGGAACTACGCTAGAAGGAAATCGATATTGTTGGATCCTAAAAAGCATCTTATTCTTGAAGCTGCACATCCAAGCCCATTTAGTGCAGAAAAATTTTATGGTTGTAAGCATTTTTCCAAAACAAATGAATATTTGATCAAACATAATAAAACACCAATTCAATGGAGTTTAAAATAATAAATGGCTCTTAAAATCAATTCGAATATTTCACAAGTGTAATCCAACAAGATACTTTATTGCAGATGTGACTATACACAATCATTATCAAAAATTTTAATAGTTATACTTTAATCAATTTCTATATTTATCAAAAACAATTCATATTGTAAAAAATTTTGTTTTTTAATAAATATGGTTTTTGTAAATGAATTTTTAAGAATTCTGAAAAATTTCCCCTAAAATGTTAAGAGATCAACTCGAAATAATTAAACAGAGTAGACGTACTTTTTTATATTCTAGAGAAAATAAGCTTACATTTGTGGACAAAGATTTAGACACAGAGACACTCCTAGAAATGATTAAAATAGAAACACCATATACAAGAGAGAAGTCATTAAAATTTGATCGTCACAAACTATCAGAGAATGAGGAGCAGAGATTTAATAGAAAATTTGCTCCATTTTTGAAGAAACTGATTATTCATATGAATTCAGAAAATTGTTTTGTTTTGCTAGAATATTTAACTCGAATTTATTCAATTGATACATTTAATCAGGACGAATTGATTTTTCTGCTTACCCCATTTGAAAATTGTATTCATCATCTGCAAAATATTTCTAAGCTGCAAAATGGACCATTTATTGGATTACAATCTTATTCAATATCAAGGATTGCAAGAATCACTGTTAACTATCAAAAGCTATTCAGTAACTTTGTTGAATACTTCAATTATCTTGACATATTGGAGAAGTTTCTAACTCAAATGCTTTTGGAGATGTGCAAGATTCTTAACAATAGCCCAACAAACTACTTAGGGGAATTTTATCAAATTTTTGAGATTTTGATCAGTAAAAACAAACAAATTCTTGCATTGGATATTTTTCAAAAATTAAGAACATATTTAGACTCTGATGAAATTTTAAATTTATTTTTGAAGCATTTTTCAAAAGAAAAGATTGAAGTTCGAATAAGTCTACCAAAGTCTATAAATATTTATGAGGACGCATATAGGTGTGCAAATGGAAGGCTATTTTTGAAGGACAATAGGCTGTTGAAGGAATACTTTCAATATCTGAGCAGAAACCAACTCATTCCGAATGAATTTACTAGTTCAGAAGTCGAATTAATCAATCAGGTATTTTTTGACGAATGTATAAATTTTCAATCAGATATTTCTCTCTATGGCAAGCTGTATTCCGAATTAGATCACAAGATTCCATTTACTAAGTATCTCTGTAAGCATCCATCAATTAATGATTTAGTTGTATTTATGAATAACGATGATTTAGTTCATTACTTGAAATGTGGATTCATTTTTGATATCTGTATTCTAAACGATACTAACCACATAGCTATTCTTAGAAATTTATCCTATGACACTTTCAATCAATTTTATTATGATATTCTATCAAAATGTTTAGAATTTGTGCATTTCTCTGTAGATTTTTTTCCAAAATTCATTTTCGTAAATTGCTCCACAGAAATATCAAAAATGAACTTAATCAAACTTGCTCAACAAACCAATTTTGATATTGAAAAGATTATTCTTAAGGATTATTTAGATGATCCTATTTTTCTGAATTTTTTGTTGAAATCGAATATTGAATTTACAAGTAAGCAAATTTCTGATATACTCACTATAGTTATGAAATTAGAAAATGGAAATTTAGTGAGTAATATGAGCCAATGCCTTAGGAATTTTGGGAGTTCTAAACAGGCTATTGAATTAGTTAATTGGGCAGTTTCAAGAGGTTTTTCTAAAAATGTTACTACTCTGTGTGAGTCAAAATATTATGGTGTTATACCATCAGCTCAACTTTTTGAAGTTTTCTTGGCGTCAAGTTCCAAAGAATTATTTGATGTGCTTTATAGAAAAGATGCAAACATTGCCAATCTTCTGTATCAGGGAAGAGCTTATAATATAGCATTGGAGATGATTGAATTCTTTGGAATCGAGAAATTCTTAATTCATTCTGATGAGTGTTATACTTTTTTGAGATTGTATTCTAAAGACTCCCTAAAGAAGCATTCAGAAGACATTATTCGTTTTCTAATTGACAATACTCAGAATCAACTGTCTCTCGAGTGTCTTATTCAGCATTACGATGAATTGATCAAGTTTAGAAAATCTGAAAATTGGAATATTGTAAAAATTATACTAATAGAAGGTATGTCATCACATGAGGCTTCAGAAACCCTAGTAAATCACATAGTTGACAACTTTGAAGATTTTACTGATAGTGATATAGATTTATTTGAAACTATTCTGAGTGCCTCGACATACGTAATCTCAGTAGATAGATTATATAATATTAGTTATAATTCACTCAAATCCGCGTTATTCATCAATATCCTAATTCAGAGAAATTTAATCACTCAAATTGCATCTTTAATTCCCTTTATAGCACGAAATATTATTAGATTCAAAATGGGAGTAGTCAAAATGCTGTTTTCAAAATTTGGTGACTTAATGGGGCTATACAGTCTAGATGTTCTGAATTTTTATCCTGAAATCAAAAATGTATTGATTAGTATTGACATCAAATATTCGTTGAAGGCTCTTTTAGACAACATGGATTATGTATTGTTAGAAGACATTTTGAAAATAAAAATATGTAAAAATATTGCAATCACTGATAACGTTTCCAAGAAGATTTTGGAAGCTCAAGCAAATCTACCCAATTCTATGTTTCCAACATTTTTGAATTTTTATGTCAAATCATTCAAAAATCAATTTAGTGAATCTGTATCAGGATTGATTATAGAACTGTATAAAAAGAACAGAAAAGCCTTCCAAGAATGCTCCAAGTTCTTGCATTTAAATCATGAAATTTTTCGTGATGCATTTGAAATTTGTTTATCAGAAATATTGAGTGGTAATAATGAAAATTTGCAGTTTTTTGCAAATTTTATCAAATGTAACTCTTCCATAAAATTGAACGATCCCAAAAAGCTTATTGATTCAATTCTAAAATCTTTAGATTCAGTTACAGAGACAGGCCCAGCTTTGTTAGAGGTATCTAAATTTGAAACCGATCTGAATGAGTATATATATAAAATTGTTAAATCCAGTATTAAATCCAATGATAATGTGGTGCTTAATATTGAAATTTTAATTTATTTATTTAAGAACGATCAGAAATATTCACCGAAATTTAGAGATGCATTGCTTTTAGCTGCAACATTAGTGGACAATTTAGACCCGGAAATATCGAAATCAGCCTCTACTCTTTATGAAATGCTTCAGTTTACGGAATAATAAATTTATTGAAATTTAAAATAGTGAGAGTATTTTCATTATTAGTAATGACATAACCAAATCCCACTTTCCAAAAATCTGGCAAGACTTTTCTATGATAACTACTTTTATATTTCCTTGATTTAAGGCTAAAAAGTCTTTTTTATAAATGAAATTTCATATTTTAGAATAAATATTTTCAGTGATAATTTGAAAATAGAAGACATCACTAAACTCGAATAATGGATGTTAATAGTGTTGTCCATATCCTGCAATTCAACTTCTCTAAAACCTATTTTAAGGGCATCTACAGGATCTCGTTGTATTAAAGTACATTTATAGAAAAACTTTATTTCGTAGAATTTATCTTCATGTGAAATTCTAAAAATATTCTTATCCTGAAAATATTCATCGAAAAATTTGTAAATAATTTTGAGATCATCAAATTTTGTTTGTATCTCGTTAAAAAACCACCTATTTTTAAATGAACAACATTTTGGCAAATTTTCAGAAGGTATTAACAAATGGAAATCTGAAACCAATATTCGATTTGGAACTAACTTTATCTTCAAATCAAGTAGATTTTTAAACTCACTGTTATGGCACGACCAACAATCAAGTAATTCCTTCCACTCCTCACGAGGAAGTCGATTTATTCGAGAATAGCAAATTTCTTTTCCATGGATACATAAAATTGTTCCCAAATCCAAATAATTTATCTCTTCAAAAACTCTTTTATAACTCTCAAGTTCAATAGTATAGATTATAAGCTCACCAACTATTTCTGTATTTTCTACTTTATACTTTATATTGTTCTTAACAAGAATATCAAGCCCATTTTCTCCATAAACGAATCCCTTCAATGTTTCTTGGACAATTTCAATCATTTTAGCGGCAAATTTAGTCTAAGCTATCATAACACTTTCAAAGATTAACAAGATTTATCAAAGAAGAATTTTGTGATGAGATAACATATGACCATTAGCTATGCATGTTTAAATATCATTCAAATTGATGTGATTATATTCTTTTATTAGAATCATCGACGCTACAAATTCTAGCGATTGTGTACTTATGGAGTTCACTAGTATACACTGTATAAAAATAAATAGCATCTATAATTGATAGTTGAAATATATGAATAGACCATAATGCTATAATCGACAATTATTGATTAGGCTGTGAAAATCATTCAATCATAATGTACAATCAATGGATACAAACAAATATCCTTTAAAGTTTTTCAGCATATATATTACAAACTTTATTATAAAGATGTTAGATTATTTGTGATTTGTTAAAATAAAATGCCGTGTAATTAAGAAATTTTTCTTGAATACTTAATAAAATTTGATTAGAGCTATTAGGGTAATCTATATTAGCCAATAAAATATCTAACACAACAAGCTGGCGTGATCTGAACATTATTTATTGAATTATAACAGTTATTTTCCAATCAATTGTTATATATCTTACTGAATTTTTTTAGATCTTTTTCCATTAATACCATAATCTTTTTTTGGTTTCGTTCTTTCAATCATTTTATCTGCCTTTTTAGCATATTTTTCTCTCGGGTTCATCGATATACCCTTTCTGGATGCTTTTCCTTTGTTCTTTATAATATCGGCTCCAAATTGTTTGTTCTTCATTGATCTTTCTATACTACATTCCATCTCCTCAACTTTTCTGTACAAAATACTAAGTTCGATCAGTTTATCCTTTATTGATGAAGTCTCCTTTTCCTCTTCACTTAAATTCTCAAAAAGTGTAAAATTCAGCAAAAGATGTTTAAGAAGTTCCAACTTAACTCCCTTCGATTTTAACTTCGATTCTTCAATTTCTTTTTGAATATCACGAACATTTGCGAATGGAATTTTTTCTGACATGGCTGAGGGAAAAAATATTTACAAAATTCATAAAAAGAGTTTTTAGGAATATTTTCCATTCTATAAGCAAACTACAGTTGGAATGAATAAATATACTATCAATAAATTTGACGATTAACTACTATTTATTATTGGAAAGAGGGTGAAGCAAGTGTTATCTTCTACCGATACTACTCGCAACAACTAAAGCCTCTAACCTTTATTTGAAGGCTACTGCCCAAATTAAATAATTTATTACAGTAATCAATTATCAATGAACAAACCTTTTAAAATTTTTGCTTCATATGCCATAGCCTCAATGGTCCTATTAGGCTTTCTAACATCTAAATTTGTCTCACTATAAATCTCATTGTTGTTTGTGAGATCATTGGTTTTTCTAGGAATAACATGAACATGCACATGTTTTACAGTCTGACCTGCTGCTTCTCCATCCTGTACTGTCATGGTAAAGGCATCTCCCAATGTATTCATATGTTGAAGTGCAAATCTAACTGTTCTAAAAAGATCTTCAAACTCCTCACTAGTCAATTCACTCAATCGACTAGCTTGTCTAGTAGGGATGACAAGAATGTGGTATGGCAAGAAAGGTCTTATATTTACAAATATACAAGACTTCTCAGACCTATATACTATTTGATCATCGTTAATTAGATGTTTTCCAAACTTCATTCTAGGGATAAGCAAATAATTTTTATTGGAAGGAAAAATTATATTAGTGTAAAATTTTAACAATATATTCTAGAAGTGTTATAATATCTATAAATATTAAACAAACAACCTATAAGGACAAGATAGATTATAGGCTCATTATTCATAACGAACCCCATGTATCAATTATCAACGGAATAACTTAATGACTTACTCTAAGTTAATATTTGAAAATAATTAATTAACTGGCGAATTGAAAATTAATTCGTTTGATTAGTATTAATATATCACCAATATTGTAGATTATAAAGGATCACAAACCTAACACTCTTATAAACATGAATTTAACCAGGGAAACGACTGGATACTAATTTCTATTTAGTATAACATATTAACAGTACAATTGAAAAGTCTACAAAAAATAAAATGCTGGAATGATAACTATCCAACTCTTCATTGATTTATAAATACCTCAATTAATTTTTCTCGTATTTTTAAGGAATTTGTTTATTAATTATGTCTCTTTCTCATACGCCTTCTATCTGCTTGTCTCTTTCTCATTCTTTTCTTCTTCCACTTATTTCTCATGAGGGGTTCGCAGAAAGAATTTTAAAAATTTTCCACAAAATTTTATAAAACTTAAAACCTAAGAAAGATAAAAAACCACTTTTCCACATCCTTAAACCATCAGAATACAATCCTATGAACAAAAAAATTTCGTATACTTATTCATCAAAAATATATATGTGGATAGCTACTATCTTTTCTGCAAAAACACTATTTCCTACACAAAATCATCTTCAACTCTTGATATTGTATTAACTTACTCCACAAACACGAAAGAATTAAAGTATGCTACACCACTCAATGAGCTTACACACAGCTTAATTGCCCTCTCCCTCTTCGATTTAATTTCCTCGAAAGTTATATCAATTTTCTTATAAAAAATTTTAAATGTTAGCTTGCCTTTCTCAATCTTGAATAGCTCAGCATGATCAAATAAATCACTGTAGTCGCCAATATTCTTGTTTAGCAAATTCACCACATTTTGAGCTTGTTTATATGTTGTGCTATCGGCAACTGCAATTTCTACGACTTCGGAACGAGGTGGACTTCTTGAAAAATTTTTAATATTTAGATTAATCAATCTCGTATTAGGTATATAGGTTAGGATATTTCCATCAGACAAAAATACCGACTCAAACAATTCTATTTTATATACAGTGTAATTACTACTTTCAATTCTAACCATGTCTCCTATATTGTAAGGTCTAATAATTAGTAAGAAAAGAAAGCAATTGTAGAGGTTTTTTATAGAATCAGCAAATACCCATGTAAACGATACTAGATATCCTCCAATAGATACGGTAAGAAATTTATAGTCTATATCAAACATAAACATTAGAACTATCAATCCAAAGTAGTACGTTAAAAATACAAATATCATTTCAAGGTCAACAAATATCTCATCTCTATCTCTAATGGAGGATGCCACATCCTTTCTTCTTTTAAACAAATCTACAGATACTTTTGTGAGTTTCTTCCATTTAATTTTTGCAGATTGATTGGCCCCGCCTGATAAAAACTCAAAAACATTTTCTGAATTTTCAGGGAAATATTTTTCAATATCATCATATTCTAGAAATTTTTTTCCTAGCAAAACTATTATATTATTTGCAACTAATTCAGCGTCTTCCCTGGATGTCATAAATTGTTTGTTTGTAAGGTAGAATCCAGGATCATAACTCGGTTTGAAGTTTTCAGCAATATATTCCGGGGATTCTGCATATACATAGGCTTCACTTCCTTCAACCTCTGTTGAATCATCTTTCTGTGCAATAGTATCACTGATTTTTTTTAATTTTATAAAAATAAATGTCTTATAGTTCAGTTCTCTGACCTGTTCACGATATGATGATAGTTTGATCTTACATGTCAAAATATCAATGACAAATTTTGTGGTGAAGAGCATTATATTCAATATTGCAAACCAAAGAACAAATGTTTTGATAATATTTTCATTAAATTCGAAGGTAAAGGGTGTACGACTGAAAGGATTATACATATAATTGGAAAGATTAAAAGCATAGAAGAAAAGAATTGCTTTAATCCAGAATTCCCTATTTCTATAAATGGATTGTAAAATCCCCCAGGAAATCAAAGAATTTGAAACTCCAAAATACAAAAGAAGTTTTGAAGCAAAAATAATGACATATTCTCCAGCTACATACAGAAGAGAATACAATGCATATAAACATACAAAGAAAAAGTTTCTACGAAACAAAGTATCACCAGTGGTACTTTTTGGTGGACCCTTAATATCATCCAGCGGAAATTCTTCACCATATATAAAACTATAAATAAATATTGGAGCTAATAATACAAATGCAAAAGCAAGTACTTCTATAGCTTGCCTTAGAGCAACATTGATGTTCTTGTACCTTTGATGAAAATATATATCGACATTCCAGAACGAAAGTTTTAAACTTTTGATTTCCTTCTTTTGGTAAATCAATTCAACATTTTCTTCTGTTGATTGATCCTCTAATCCTTGGTTAATTTGGTTCTTTTCTCTTGGTTCTTCTGTGCTTTTCATTTCATCATTGTCTCCTTCTTGTTCCGACTTGTCTTCTTTCTTTATTTTTGCAGAGTCAGAGTCATCTGCCATGTGTTCTGATTAGGAGCAAATCTTTCAAATTTACCACTGTATCAGTTTATTGATTTGATACACGAAACAAAATTGTTTCAAAGTTAAGATTAAATGTTTTGTTCTTAAAACAATACAACTAAGAATAATGGCGACTCATGGTAAATATCACACTGATAAATTAATTTATTAGGAGTTGATATTATTTCAACTATCTTCTTCTTTTAAAGCCAGGCAATTCATTAACTTGTTCACAAGCACTCTCCCAAACTTTATTAAGCTGCTCGTATTGATCAAAACATCCTTTATATTCACTTTGAATTTTTTTACCCAATACAAATTCTAATTTTTGAAAATGTTCTACATCATATTGAGTGATAAGTGTGAAAGCCTGTCCTTCTCTCCCTGCTCTTGCTGTTCTACCGGTTCTATGGACATAATCTTTAGCTGTTGGTGGTAAATCATAATTTATAACAATATCCACGTTTGGAATATCTAGGCCTCGACTTACAACATCTGTTGAAACCAAACAAGTATAATCTGAGCCTTTAAACTCTCTCATTGTTTCTTCTCTAGTCTTCTGGTTCATATTTCCATGTAAACACATGCATTTAATATTTAAGCTTGTCAAAAAAATCTCCAGTTTTTTGGCCGAAGTGCACATTCCTGCAAAAATGATACACTTTTTGTTTGCATTTTGTTCAATCAAGTTAAAAACAACTGTCTCTTTGTATTTTTCAGGGATAAAGGCAAAATACTCTTTCAATTTATCGACAGATTCGTATGATTTTGAAACTTCAAAAATTTTGGGTGTTCTCATAAACAACTTGCTAATTATCTGTGTTTTGTCATCTTTAGTTGCAGTAAACATTAATGTCTGGGTTTTGGATTTCATTTGTCTAACGATCAATTCTATTTCAGATATGAAATCTTTTTCAAAAAATCGATCAGCTTCGTCAAATATTAACTTTTTAATCAATTTGATTCTGAAATTCTTGTTTTTTTCAATATGTAAGGCTATTCTGCCTGGAGTTCCTACTATAATATGTGGCCTTTCGTTTAAAGAACCAACCTGTAGACCAAACTTTTCTCCTCCTACCAATAATGAATACTTTACATCTAATTCTTTGAAAATGTCAATACAATCACATATCTGTTGAGCTAGTTCTCTAGTTGGTGCTATAATAAGACAGTGGTATGTCTTTTTCGACAAAAGAATTTGCTCTACTATCGGTAGTAGAAAAGCAAGTGTCTTTCCAGTTCCAGTTTGAGACACACCAATAATATCGTGTCCATTTACTGCACATCCCAAAGTTAGATGTTGTATTTCTGTTAATGTGGTTATTCCCTTTGACTTTAGCACTATTTTAATTTTTTCAGACATTTTTACACTATCAATGTTCATTGGGTGATAATATTTTTAAAAGTTTAAAAAATAATAGTAAACTAAATACTCTCGGATCAAAATTAACTGATATTTCAGAATTGCTTCAGATTTAATATTATTTTAAGTTCTAGTGTTAAAGGGGAATATAGTTACGGAAAAATATTTTTGAATAAACTTGACCTTGGATCATAACAATATTGGCCTTTATATAGTAATTATTACACAAAATTACATGGGATAGTATCTTAATGTTTCTATAGTAGTTTTTTGGAATTGTGGATAGACGACTAGCTTTATCCTCTTTCATATTCATTGCTTAATTAAAATACTAAACCAATTTTTCTTTAAATGATATATTCATAAGATTTTTGAGATTTCCATGACCATTGAATATAAAAAAGGATAAAGTCTTCAAAATATTTTTTATTAATGTTTGAAAAGGAATCCATCAAACTAGAACAATTAAGATAGGTAAATATTTACTATAAATTTTCACAAATTTATTTACTACTTAGTTTCGATTGGCGTATCGCTTCTTTAAAATCTTCATCCTCATCATCCATCTCGGAGAACAAAAATTGCTCAATTTCACTTTCAAAGTCGTCACCAGGCATAATACATAATATATCAAAGGATGGAGATTTTAGAACCATTGCATCTTCCAAACCAAATTCCAGTGCATCACCAAAACAGATAAGCTTTACACAAACACCCTTGTCTTCCAAGCGACTGAGCTCACATATTAATTCTATCTTGTCTGCAATTGTAGAGGATAAAAACATCACCAAACTCTTAGTTGTTAAATCAGATAACTCCAATGCTTGATCTGCCTGATAAAGTGCCAAAGATAAGTTTATATTGTCCTGTAACTCACATCTATATATGTAATTTAACAATCCTTGCCTCTCAGATGTCGGTGTAACGATGTCATTTTCTATCAATTGGGCAATACCAATAATTCCAATTTTATTTTCTGTACTTGCACTCGTCTTCTGTGTGATTAGACGATTTATTGCATCAATTTGCACAATAATTCTACTAGGAGAATAATCCTGGTTTTGAGATTGCATTCCATTGTCTAAAACAATGGCTAAGATTTCTGGCATTGGGGTTAACAAAAATAAAATTAGAAAGAGCGCTTAAAAGAGGTATTAATGCACCTCAATGCCATAAAAGTCACATGAAAACTATTAATATATGTTAACATAATCCTGAAACTTTTATAATACTAAATACTTCCTACCATTCATTTAATAGTAGCATATTTATCAATAAAGTCAATTTATTTTATAATGCTACTTGTACACAATAAATTTGTATAATGTTTTAATAATTTGACATACCATACTGTAGATTTTCAATTGTTATTAGTAGTTGCTATTGTATATTTAGCCCCTATGCATTTTGTTTCTATTTTAGTTCGCCAAGATAATTTAATGTACTTATTCTATGATAATGAAATAGCATATTCTTTTGATGCTTATGATCCACACATAGTACTACATGCACTATCATGTAGCTTAGAGCCCTGCAAACTATACACATCTAGTGAAATATATTCCTTAAGGGAAAGCCACAAACAAAGGCGGCTTATATACTCATTTACTACTCATCATCACTTTGATCACTCAGGGGGTGATGAGGAATTAAAAACTATTTATAAATCAGTTCAAATTGTAAATGGCAAGCTAGTAAAAAATAATCAGTTATATGAAGTCGGCTATGGAAAAAATAGAAAGTGTCAGATACGCTGTCTGGAGACACCCTGTCACACAATGGATAGTATCTCGTATTTAGTTGATGATAGGTATCTTATTACAGGAGACTTTATTTTCAAACTGGGTTGTGGAAGATTTTTCGAAGGCTGTGGGAAAGATTTTTTATGGAGTATGGACAATATCTATAAAAATTGTAAACCCGAAACAATATTATTATATGGACATGACTATTATGAAAATAATCTAAAATTTGCTCAAACTAAAATGAACTATACTACGGAAGATTTGAATTTTTTAAAAAATAACTTCTTCTTAGATTTAAAACATGAAACCAAATACAATCCATTCCTACAAATCGAGCAGTACGAAAAGGTTGATCAACTGAGATTAGAAAAGGACTATTTTTAATAATTAAAAATCCCTTATACCAATAAACAAATAAAAGACTACACACACATATCAAAAGGTATTTTCCAACCCTTAGAACAAGTTGAACATCTCAAGGAATCAAAATTTTAATAAATTTACATAAAATTAGGCCTTGAGTCCTGCTGAAGAGCATAAAACAAAATAGCGAATAGTGATGAAATAAGTTTTGGTGAAATGATATTAACTGTTGAAAATTGGGTAAATCGTCAAAATAGCACAGAAATCTTTAGAGTCACTTAATTTATCTAGTTGGCTTTTCTTTTTTTCCTCTCAATATGGCATCCAGAGATACTCCACTTACCTTTATAACTTCATACTTCAAACCAGGCCTATCACCGACAGACTTACCTCTACGACCCAGAGATTGAATAGTAACTTCATCATTCAGCTCAATGCATTTTAATGCACCGTCACCGGGCGCAAAAGCAAAGACAATTTTACCAGAAGAAATACACTGAACTCTGCAAACTTTACGAACCGCAGAGTTTGGCTGCTTGGCTTCAATACCTAACTTATCCAGGACGATTGCCTTGGCCTGTGGCTTCGGACCAATGACACATCTATAAATTTTACCGAGCTGCCTTTTTCTATATGAAACATCATGTGTTCTCTTCTCTTGATTGGCTTTTCTCAAAGCATACGCTGCAAAAAGTCCTCTCATTTGGGGATAAAATTTTTAAAAAAGTTAAACAATAAATTAAGAAAGTGTATGAATATAATAGCGTTCTAAAAAATAATTGTATAGAACACATTCTACAAACTAAAAAACTGATTCTAGATTTATAAATTTTATGCATTTTTATCCCTTATGGGGGGTCATACAATAATTCAAGATCATTATAATAAAGCCAGAATTTATAGCAAGGATGAGAGAAGAAATACCATAACCTTTGGGATTAAAAAAATAAATAATGCGATAAAACAAAGCATTTTAAACAAATACGTTGCTTGTGGAGATTCAATTTTAGATTTGGGCTGTGGAAAAGGTGGAGATTTAAGGAAATACAGTTATTGTAGAATTTCAGAACTTTATGGAATAGATATTTCCAATATATCAATTCTGGAAGCAGTGTCTCGTGCTAGGAAGTCTGATATTCCATTTAAGGCAACATTTAAGTTTGGTGACTGTTATGGGACAGAGCTTAATATTGGACAGCAATTTGACGTCATTATTAGTCAATTTAGTTTTCATTATGCTTTTTTAAACAAGTATACATTCCAAACCGCTCTAAAAAATATTGACAATCATTTGCCATATGATAAGGGTATTGTAATTTTAACAATCCCATCCAAAAAAGTGATTTTGCAACGAAAGCATGATGGATGGCTCTCAAACGAGTTATATTCCATTGAATTTCCTTTATTAGAAGATAGTCCAAATGAATATGATATATTTGGCAATCAATACACCTTCTCGTTAATAGATGCTGTACACAAGTGCCCAGAATATCTAGTTGATGAGAGAGAATTGGTAGATGCTATGAAAGGTTATGGCTTAGTTGTGAAATCTTGGATGTCTTTCCCTCAGTTTATTCACTCGACAAATCAAAATAGTTTGTGTCGCCATTATGAACATTTAAATAACTGCGAAAAAGAAGTTGTCAATCTATATGATGTAGTTTGTTTTAGTAGAATTAGACAGATGAATTAAAAAGATTTATCATATTTTTATATTGGTTGACGTAATCATTAATACGTTGTTAAAACAACTATATTATAATAATCAGTTTAAAAAATAACTTAATCAAAAGTCTGAATACTCAATTAATCAGTTCAGAAACTGTTGTTTTCATTGCAATCTAATTTGTTATTTATTAAGAATATTAAATATTCTTTATTTATACTATACTATACCATTTTCAATGTTTATTGTTTAATAAATATTGTTTTTTATTGCCATGAAACGATATTTTCTATTAGCTATAAATTTGCAGAACCTAATAATGTACTGGATGATATCATATTCATACACAATCCCTTCAATCTCTACAATTCTTCAGGAAATTTGGAATAAGCCAATATACGTAGGATGTATAATACTTTTTAGCATCATCTTTATATATCCACCATTTATTGTAGCATTGATTTTTGCTAGAATTTCAAAAGCACATATAGACGAAACAGATCAATTATTGAAAAAGTTTTATAACTTTGCTTATATATACTTTTTATACCTTTCATCAATCTTACTTACAGGTCTAATCCTTATATACTTTATGGCGACAATTGATTACTGTTTGTTGAATAATGAAGCTCATATTATGAAATTTGAGTTTGGTTCACAAAATCCTATTTATTTTTCAAATAAATCCGAAGCCAATCATGTACGAAATACGACTCTAAGCTTTGGTAAAAAATCCAAAATATTTTGTACTTCATCTCTCAATCTTTCAAGAATTATCTCATCAGGGGTTATCGAAATTATCTTGACAATATTGATCTCTGTTTCAAAAATTCCACTTTTAATATTCTTATATGAGCTGGGTTTGTATAACACTTCTGGTAAATCCTACTCAATAATCTTCGATGATACTCTTAAAATCTTTGTAGCTATAGCTTTAGGAATCATAGCTCTAGAAAAACTCAATGGAATATTATTAGAAAATACATGCCACTTTATCGTTCACTATTTCAATGGCTCATCATATATGTTTGATGGGTTTGGAGCAAGTATATTGTCCTGTCTTTGCTTTATGTGCTTTTACCTTAGTTTTTCAGATTCATTATTGCTCTGAGCTTATCCAATTACAGATCATGAGCATAAGAATATGGATGTTGGAAACTGTTAAACATAAGATTGTCAATAACAACTAATTAAATAATGTATATAAGAATCATTTGTGCGATTTCATTAATTTTTGTTTCTTTCAAAGATTAATGTCTTTATTTCTCTTAATTTTCTATTCTTTAATACTTGGTCTTTCTAATTTGTTTGGCATTTTTTATCCCCTCTATGCATAGCTTTGGTAATATTGAATCTATTGAAGGATGGGATGGGGTTTGTAAGATGTGTAATGAGGTCATTCATCGAAAGAGCAGATACTGCTTATTCGAAATCACTTGTACTGACCCTGTTGTTCTATCTCACATTGTTAATGGTGGAAATACTCAAAACAGTGATGTTAGAACGGTTCCTACCAAAGATGATATATCTTCAACTTGGGAAGAATTCATCTCTAATCTTGATCCGTCAAAGCCCTATCTTTGTCTTTATGATTTTGGTTATTATTGTCCAGCAGGAAATTACAGAAGTATGTTGGTTTTGATATCACTTGTTCCAGAATGCACAAAGCTAAGACTAAAGATAGCTTACTCTTCAAACATTCACGCAATAAAGGAGAGCATGAATATTCCTGCAAATTTTCATTATGATTCGGTGGATGATTGTAAATTTCAAAATCTTCTAGAGAATGTTTCGAGAATCCAAATTCTTTAAATAAAATAATTGAACAATTTAGAAATACCGACAATAATTCATTTAATTTATCAAATGATCTGCATATATTCCGTTTAGCACAATGTTTCATCTGCATTGTTAGTGTCTATGTATAGTGCCCCACCAACTATTATATTTTTATAGATTTACTTCTTTTTTAGTAAATTTTGGATAAAAATGTTATTTTACAAATTAACCTATGAAATATTTTATAAGATTAAATTCATAACTATTAGAAGGTACTATACATATTGATATAGCGAGTCATAAAGATGAAACCTGAAAATATTGAATTAGACAAAACCTTAGTAAACATTTTTTTTCAATCTAATATATATTAACCGAGTTTATCAGCAAGTATAGCATGTCCATCAGTTATATTACTCGATTATTAATTCAAATAAAGAATAGGAATGTTTTTGATAGTTCAATGCTCATAAATTGCAAACCAATACCCTAATTAAGAATTTCAAACAAACCCTTAGGGATTATTGAGTACTAATCCTCAGAAATAATAGTTGATCTGCCCCTTTAAAGTATTTTAAGTTTTATTGGACATTGATATAATAAAATAATTCTTAAGGGGTAGTAGAGTATGGCTGCAGAAGGAAAAAATGCTAAGATTGTAGTAGTTGGAGATGGGGCATGTGGTAAGACTTGTTTACTTGAAGTATTTAAAAGTGATAAGTTCCCAGAAGAATATGTTCCAACAGTTGTAGATAATTTTGTAAAAAAGGTTACTATTGATGATGAGCGAGAAATTACCCTTGCTCTCTGGGATACGGCAGGACAGGAAGACTATGATACTATTAGGCCACTTTCATACAGAGAAACTGATTTAGTTTTACTCTGTTATACGATTGAGAACAAAAAAAATTTAGAAAATATCTCCAATAAATGGCTAATGGAAATTAAAAATTATTGTCCAACAGCAGGTTATTATCTAGTTGGTTTAAAAAAAGATTTGAGGGATGAGAAAGATGGGGTTGTTGACAAATCAAATCTTATAACCACAGATGAAGGGGCAAAATGGGCAAAGCAGATCAAAGCATTGAAATTTATTGAATGTTCTGCATTGACAAGGGAAAATGTTGATGAAGTATTTATGTCTGCAGCCAAACATATCTATGAAACGAAGGATTCCAATGCGGTGGAGGCAAGATGCTCATGCTTCCCATGCTTTGGATCTAAATAAACAAGAACTATTAAATATAAACCTTTCTAGTAATTATTAATTTTATTTTTCCATGAATTGTATTTTGATATGGAATTTAGATTTGTTTTTTATCCCTGATAATGCTGTGTTTATATCCACTAATGGCCTTCCTTCTTCCTCCAAAACTGGTAAAATTAGTTGCAAGAGCTTTTTGGGTAATTCTTTTCTTAGTTTCGAGTTATGTAGCATCATACTTATTCATTGCATATAATTTTCAATTTGAAATTTTAAGGACAAAGGTTGAGGGTGAAAGTATGCTAATGTTTTTTCGAGCCAAGAATCCTACATTTGGAAATGTAGAATTGCTACAATTTGCAATGAAAACTGAAAATGAGGAGATATTCCATAACATATCATCTTTTTTGCCAGTGGTCGTTGAGGCATGGAGCAAGACCACTGGCATTCTGAATGTACCACTAAAACATAATTATACAAATAGCATTGCTACAATTCGTATTCTTGGATTAAAACTAGACTATTCATCACCACTATTGGAGAAATAATTTTAAGTATAGAGTTTTTGTTTGTTATGATATAATAAAGTTGTTAGTATTGAAATTATTTAAAGTATTAAAATATTATAAATCTATAACTTAATTGTTAGCCCAATGTATCTTATAGGCTTAATATTTTAAAAAGATAATAGGGAATGATTATGATACTAGTTAACTCTAACTATCTTAATTTTCGAATAATATCCTCAAAATGTTCAGGTATATTGGATTTAGCATTTCATAGATAATCATTCATACCAAAGCTAACATATGTGGTAATTTTAAACTTGATAATTATATATTGTAAAGATGTGTTATATATTTATTATTAGTTAGGTAATAATAAATATATAACACATCTTGATGAAGAATCTACAACCAATAATCTATACTAATTAACCAAACTCTGTAATATAGAAAACAGTATAGCTTCCCAAACAAACTGATAAATTCACCCCTCATATGTTTTGTACTTCTTGTAACTTAGAAATTGAATCAGAAATGCATTATTCCACAGAGTTGCATGTGATTAATGTTAAAAGAAAGATGATTGGGTTTACACCATATGACATTGAAGAGTTGGACTCACAATCATGTGCTGATGACATTTCATTAGATTTTAAAAATGATAACTCACCGAAGCTTATTAATAAAACTACTTCCAATAAAAATTTTCAAAGAGATCTTCCCAGAAATTTATGCATTTACTGTGATGAAGTAGGAACTATGGCCCATTATTTCAATCATGGACACACTATATTTGAAGTTGGATATATAAAAATCCTGACATGTTATGTCTGTTTGGAAAGATTCACTACAAAAGAATGCTTGAAACGCCATTTAGAATCGGGAAATCATAGGAATGCTATGACAGATGGCTCCTATTTGTATCTTGAAAATGGCAAAATCCTTTCTCCTGGTCGCCAAAGCCTACTTGTCTCAACTCTACCCAGCTCTGCTCAATCTAAGGGCAACTATGAATTTCAGAAAAGATCAAAACAATCAGATGATGAAAATTCACAGAATTTATTCAAAATCTGTAAAACTAAAAACAGTGTTTACAAGGTTAAGCCAAATATGTAAGAATCCTTTGAACACTCATATTATGAGTTATATAACTAATCTATAATCAAAAACAATAAAGCTTTGTTTCTATTTAGTATTTATTTATAAATAAGAGAATTCTAAAGCATCATCAGGCTTTGGCGTTGGTGGGTATGTTTCTCCTTCTAATTTCGGAGGCTTAGTCATATTATTAGATCCAACCAATGAATTACTTAAACAGATATCTTTATAGCCATTTTTCATCAAATTGATCCAATTATCATGTGCCTCCTTAATAATTTTTTTTGCAAATTCAGCATTCTGCCATTCTCCATTGAAAGCAAATTTGTTTTCATCTGGTTTTTTGTAATCTCTGAACCATTCAAAGATTTTTTGAAGAAGATTAGGGAAGTATCTATCAATATCCGTGATGTCATTTATTTCACTGGCAAATTTATCCGTGATGTCAATCAAAACAACCTTCCAATCTGTCTCTCCTTTATCTAATAAGCCGAGACAACCTAGCACCTTACCTTTATAGACCTCTCCAACTTTCTTAATTTTTGTACCAATCTCAACACAATCTAGTGGATCATTATCCCCTTTGGCTTTGCAAAATATGTCATCTTTCTGTGGATCTTCCCATGTTTGAGGAATAGCCCCATAATTCGCCAAGTACCCATGTGATGGAAATACATTTGGAATAAACCTAAGTTTTTCATTCTTAGTATCCTGAATGATTGGATTGAATTCCTTTTCTTTAGAAATTTCAAACTTGGCATTCTCAAATCTTGGGATTTCATTTACAGCATTAACATAGTCTCCATCAAATGTAGAAATGTCGTGAAAAGGTGAAATTACCTTATTGCTTTCAGTAATATAAACTTTATAGGTAGAAGAATATTTTGAACCAAGCTCCAAAAATGAATATGAACACACCATGGGGTCTAAAAAACGAAAGTTGTCTATATATGCTTTGGAGGGAAAATTTTCAAAAAATTATTCTGTGTATATATTTTCCATTTCTCAAAAGGTTTTTATTAATTTGTTAATAAGATAATAATATTTTATACTCTAATCTGTTTAATAGATAATTATCTTCAATTGAACTGCTAAAAAATAACCTTCTAATATGATTGTTCATAAAATCAAATTAAGGTACGGTCTGAACTATAATTTTTCTACCAGAACATACGAATAGTCAGTTTATTATATTTGACCCATCAATGGCATGCTTGTTTTAACTATATTTAATCAAAGAATTGATTGGCTATATCTATTGCAGAAATTACATTTTATTCATATGGTAATCATTGGGCCTTATTATTCTATATTCTCACATTCAGCATAATTAGTAATCAATTAGATCAGTAACCTTTGTGTAGTTACGAATAAAAATGTTGGCAATGATCCTAATGCTGTAAATAATTCTAGTAGACTACACAACCCAGAATAGTTCTTCTAAAAATTTTCCAATGTTCAATCCCTTTAAGATGGTAACATTTTATGATCTCACACAAACAATAAAAATCTCAAAATTACTAAAAGATAGGGCAGTGACCTCTAAGGAAGCCAAGGAGTGTATTAATTCAATTTCTGTATTAACTTCTGCATATACAGTGGTGGTTTTAAAGGATATCGGCAAGCAGCATACAATCACAAAGAAGGATATAGATACGATATATAAAGCATTAATGCCTTAATGGTAGAGGAAAACACTATATGTGTTATAAGACTATTTTGCAGCAACTATAAATTTAGGAAGTTGTTTCAAATTTTCAAAAATAAACCTTAGTTTCCATTTTAAAATAGAATTCTAATGTATTTCTAGTGAGAATCATGGTATAAAATTAATACAATATTGTAAGGATAGCCAAGCAAACTTCTTTGTAATCAATCAATTGACTAAAGAAGTCCATAATATATTTTAGGATATCCTATTTTATAGAATATTTAGAAGAATCTTAATATGATGGATATATTATCTTAAAAGCAACTATTCTTGATGAAATATTTTAAGTCTCAATAAAAAATTATTTGCTGGCTGTGGATAGAGTTTTTGGAATTATTGAGGCTATTTGTTTATGTGTATTAGTTTATTTATTTTTTGAAACTAAATTATTTGGTTATTTTTTTGTTTATTCCCTCAAATGCAGCAACGACTTTCTGAATTGAGTGCTATTCTAGAAAAAATCCAGATAGCCACAAAATTTTATAACAAGCCTAATAAAAATAGAATTCTTTTTGATGAAGTGAATCCTAAGGGAGCCGATTTTAAAGCATCAATGGTTAAAGAAGTAGAATTTTCTGGAAGGGAAGATGAGCTCAAAACTACATTTGCTATTCGAGAATCTGATTTGCTTTATGAAATTGAAAACCAAAAACTGAAAGTTTTTGAGCTAGAAAGTCAAATTAATCATCTAAATCAACAAATTAAAGAATTACAAGAAATTGAGAAAACATTAAGAAGTGAAAATTTAGATCTTAAAGGATCCATAAGAACATACTGTAGAATCAAACCAACAGAAAAGGCTAATATATCGTATAGCGAAAGAAAAGTGGAGATTGGAGGGAAGGTTTTTGGGGTTGAAAAGGTATACAGACAAGATTCAGATCAAAGAGACGTTTTTTCTGAAATGGAATGCTTTATAGATAATGTAATAGATGGTTATAAAATTTGTATTTTTGCTTATGGCCAGACTGGTTCTGGAAAAACTTACACGATGGAAGGAAATCGAGATGGGTTAATATTTAACTCACTGGAAAAAATAAGGGCAAGCTGTGATATATTAAGGGAGAAAGGATTCACTATCACATTTGGATTAAAATATTTAGACATTTACAATGAGAGTATCATAGATCTCTTTACCAATGATACAGTATCCATAGTCCATGATAAACAAAAGATTTTTTTTAAAAACTGTTCAGAGAAAATTACTGATGATATTGACACTGTTATCTCACATGTAGAAAAGGCAAAGGAAAGTAGAATCGTTGGTGAAACAGCTTGTAATACAAAGTCTAGTAGGAGCCATGCCATATTTATGCTAAGGATCACAATGGAATCTGATCGCGAATCTAGAGAAGGTGTTCTAAGCCTAATTGATTTGGCAGGCTCAGAAAGACTCAATGAGAGCAAAGCTGAAAATCAAAGGTTGAAAGAAACACAAAATATCAATAGAAGTTTGAGTGCACTTGGAAATGTATTCAATGCAATTAAAAGGCGGGACAAACACATTCCATTTCGGGATTCCAAATTAACACATGTGATGCAGGATTATTTAAGTGGACAGTCTAGAATTATTATGATTGTCAATATTAATCCTGAAAATGTGAATGAAAGTATTTGTTCGCTCAGATTTGCAAGTAAGGTAAGTGAATGTACTTTGGGATCTGTGGAAAGAAATATGTTGATTAGAAATTAAGAAATATAATAAATAGCTGTGAGGCTTATTTAGAGAAGCAATCCGAATCAATTGTTTTTATTAAAACTATTTAACGAAATTAATTTCTTATTCATCATGAATATTATGTTACTATGAGGTTTGTGGGTTTGTAAACTATTTTAAATTATAAATTTATGTGTAGAGCGTTTTCATAGTTTATAAATTGAAAATATTAAAGACTCTTATAACTTGATTTAAAAAGTGATGCAGATATGTTTATATACATCCAACAGTGAAATCTCTGAAAATTTTCATCATCATCACTGACAAAGTATCTTTACTAATTAAAAGTGTTTAATCAATTTAATAATCATCTCCTTTGGTAAGAACTGTCTTACTATTTTCAGATAAATAAATCGTATGTTCAAATTGGGCAACTTTTGCATCTGATGAGTCGTACAATGGTGGATAAGGTTCTAAAAATTTTCTTGCAGCCAAAAGTTTAATACCAGCTTTGACATTTGGCATATAAAACTCTATGTGATTTGGACTAAAAGGAAGAGTTCCAAATTCTTTTTTGATCAAGTTATAAATCTGTTGATTTTTCTTGTCGTATATTACTGATCTACAGCTTTCATTATTTACCATGTAATGAGAACATTCACCTTTTTCAGTGACATAAGCAGCTTTTCCAATTGTAGCAAATGTTTCAATTGCGCAAAATCCTTCTGAAATACGTGAATAATCATCATTATTTATAGAAGGAATCGAGATTCCACCGTGAATGACGAATTGATTGATGGAGTGTCCATTAAGATTCTTTACTGGCCGAATTGGAATACTCCTTCCATTGTCTTCCAATTCGAACGATCTAAATACTTCATTTATATCCCTTCCAATTTCACAAACAAACGCATCTACTCCTAATACCTCAATTCCCTTTGCAGTTGCCTCCTTTGATGCTTGTAATAACTGTTCATATTTTAGATCAAAGCAAACAGTAAATGCTGAATCCATAATTCTGCCATTGCAATGAGTCCCAAAGTCAATCTTGAGAATGTCAGATTCATTTAAAATTATATCTTCATTCCAGGAATTTAATGTAAAGTGAGCGGCACAATCGTTCAAGCTTATTCCACATGGAAAGCCTATTCCATTATTCTTTTCTCCTTTTAACAAAATTCTGGAATTTTTTTCTACCATATCAACTATACTGCGTAAAGATACACCAGGCTTTAAGATTGGGTGAAGACTGGCCCTAACGCGGCGATGTGCTTCAGCAGCGCGCAATGCTTCATTCAGAACAGGATCCGATGTAGTATTGAAATTTTCTGGTTCTAGAAATTCAATATTGGGTTTTTCCACATCCTTTAAAACCACAAATGACATCTTGGGAAATTATAAAAACAAATTTCTTTAATAAATTTTTATAGCATCGAAAAATAAAATGAATTATGTTTTTTACAAAAAATATATAGATTTGTCCTGTATATATGAAAACAAAATAGCATAAGGCTTACCTAAATAGGTTTTTATTATTAAAATAGATTTCAGAATGAGAGCCAAATAATAAATAATATAACCAAAAATCGTTAATGTAGATAATAATACTCGGGGTTGGCAATTATTACTGATGTTTTATTAAATAGTTTGATCCACCACTTCGTATTTACCATTATATCCTATAATTCTGTAATAGCTATTAGGAATATCTCCAATGTTAATAACTCTGGATGGCCCAGTTGTTCTATCAAACTTGTTAATTTTAGAGGAGATTATTAAAATGTCCGGGGAAACATCTACATCTACCCAGTCACCGTATGCAACATTTTGTGAAGATGGAAATATAGGCAAAAATGATTGTTGAAAAATCATATGATGCGAGAGTCTGAAAAGCCTATCCCCAGAAAACAGTATATCTGTTCCTGGATTTTGGTTAGAATATATTTCCATAGCACTCAATTCCATAAATGCATCAAAGTTGGAAACAGCTATAAAATTGTTATTTATATAGAATAAACCTGGATTGGATGCACAAATTACTCTGTCGGCATTTAAACCAATCGATTCTTGAGGCAATACATTTATAAAATTTGGATCATCGAGTGAAGGGGTCAGTATTACTTGAGTAAACATATTACGTTTCAACATGCTATCCAGCATGCTTACGAATGTATCAAGTGTAAAATCAGTATCATCTAATGATCTAAAGGGGCCAAATAGTATCAATATTTCCGGATCAGATTGAAGTAGTTTATCAATAGAGATTTCTGTAAATGGACCTTTGGCAGTAACTATATTTAAATTCCCCTTTTGAGATGTATTTATCTTTAAAATAGGAAGAGAATAAATTTTTTCGACGATCAGTTCGTTTCCATATGGATTAATTCCCTTAATAGCTACTATCATCCCTTGAAAAATACTAAAATGCTCAAGATGACATAAATTAAGCTTAATGAGATCATTGCTACCATCTGTAGTATTTTGAAAATATATTTCATTCTGGAAATTCTCACCAGTAATAGACGTCAAAGCCCCAAATGAATAAAAAGACTCTGAACTTGTAAAATTGATTGGTTTAAAGTCCTTTAAATCCAAGATTTCTAGGAAAGATTGTTTAATTTTTTTAATTCGATTGTCCAGGAAATTGAATTTATCTTTTTCGTTGATATAAAAATAGGATGGGTATTTTATCTTCTGAAATTTTAATTCTGCCCTTGGTTTATTCTTTGTAAGCTTTCTAAATATTTCTGCTTGTAAATCCATTTTTGGGTCGATGAGAATTTTATTTTAAAAATTATTTAAAATGGGTTTTTTAAAAAATCAGGAATTATTTGGGTAAATATTAGTATTTGAAAATTGACCAAATTACTATTTTATCAAATAAATACACCTTAAAATCATTAAATTACCATTAAAATAATAAACAGTTTATATTTCTTTGACTTTATAAATTTTCAAAATTCATATTACCCCTATGGTTGATTTTCCCAAAGACTATTTGGAAAAAGCATTTCAATTCCAAGTAGATCAATCTCATAGAACAGTTGTAGTTCTGATAGGGTTGGATACTAAGAAATTTATTCCCACTATCCATTCAAAGTTGAGTAAAATATATCCGTTAAATAAAATTATTTGGACTTATAAAAATGCAGGGACAACTTCTGATAAATCAACCAAAAAATTGAAAATCACTGAAGAAGATACAGACTTGATTAGATGGATAAAACTGAAAGATCCAAACTATATTCTATACAAAGAAATTGGCACAGTTTTGGGTCAAACTTGTGATATGCTAGTTATTCAAGATTTTGAGGCAATAACACCAAATATGATTGCTGCTTCCATGGAAACTGTTAGAGGTGGTGGTCTAATTGTACTCTTATTGGATCAAGATCAGTCTATTGAGAAATTAATTCGTAAAAAAACAGATTTGCACGAATCTATGGGATGTGCTGATTATTTTATACCAAGGTTCAACAAACGACTTTTTAAATCTCTCGTGAATACAGATTTTACAATATTTTTAGATTCTAAAATGAAAGTGATGAGAATTTCTAAAGCAGCTATCTATGATCACAGTAATGCTTTCCCAAGACACAATAGAAGTTTTGATTCAACTATACAGGGATCCATCTGTGAAAATGACCATATACTGGATCTATTATCTATGTGTGCAACAATTGATCAAAAACATGTTCTAGAGCAATGTATTAAGAACCTTAGGCTAGGTTTGATATTAGATGACGGCAAGCCATCTAGGGCTGTTACTACAATAAAAGCTGCACGTGGTCGGGGTAAATCTGTAACTTTGGCTCTAACAGTTTCACAGGCCATCACTCAAGGAGCAAATTTAATATATATCAGTGCTCTACATTTAGAAAATATTTCAACGTTGATGGAATTTGTGGTTTTTGGATTAGAAAAGCTAGGCTTTTCAAAATCTAAAAATATTAAAGTTATTTATTCTTTTTCCGGTAAAAAAAGATTGATTTCTAAAATTATTGTAAATAAGGCTCAAACAATAGAATATTTTAGTCCTTTTAATGATTTAAAATATTATCCAAACCTAATGATTATTGATGAAGCGGCTTCAATTCCACTAGAATATTTGAAAAAGTTATTAGCTATTCAAAACGTATATATGGCTACTACTGTTTGTGGATATGAAGGCACAGGAAGAGTTTTCCAAACCAAGCTAGCAGAATGGCTTAGGGAAAATGAAATTTCATGCAATTACTTAGAACTCTTAGAACCGATTAGATATTCAAAGAATGATCCTGTTGAGTATTGGCTGAATAATATTCTTATTCTTAATTCATCGGTAAGTACAGTATGTATAACACCAATTCCTTCCGAGTGCACTCTATACCATATAAATAAAGATGCATTGTTTTCAGGTTCCTCCTCGACAGAAATTGTGTTATCAGATCTTTTTGAAATCTTTGCAGCTTCACATTATAGAAATAGTCCAAATGATATTCAGAAATTGTCTGACTCACCAAATCAAGAAGTTTTTGCATTGATGACGCCTGGACCTTCACCAAAGATAATATGTGCTATTCATGTATCATTTGAAGGAAGAGTTGATAAGAATTCATACGTAAAAGAGGGAAATTTAATTCCTTGGGTGATATACGAGAATACCTGCAACGAATTAATTTTATCGACTATAGGAGTTAGGATTGTAAGAATTTCTGCCCATCCAAATTTTGTATCAATGGGCTATGGTACGTTTGCTCTAAAAGTGTTAGAAGAGGCATTATTTAGTGCTTCAAGTTCCAATATTTCAGATGGTATAGCTTCCAGTAATATTTTGGGACATATTGGAATTAATGTTCCAAACAAAATTCTGTTTAATACATTGGATGCTGTTTCAATTCCCAGAATATCTTGGATTGGTGTTTCTTTTGGCTTAAAACATCAATTATTTAATTTTTGGAAAAAAAATGAATATTTGCCGGTTTGTATGAAACAAACTGTTTCAGCCTCAACAGGCGAATTTTCCATTTTAGTTATAAAGAATATAAACAATCGACTTGTCGATTTTTTAGAAGCTTCTCAGAGAAATTTTACTAAAATTTTTATATCACTTCTATCGGGTCCTTTTAGTTCCATGCCAGCGACTCTTGCTTTGACTATCATCTATTGCACCAATCATATGATTTGCAAAAAAGTGGCTTTTGATGAATCAGATATGGTTCGACTTCAGTTATTTTCTAAAGGCCAAGTAAATTTAAGGTTGATTTTTGATCTGATACCAGATGTAGCTAAAGCATTTTTTTATAAAAAAAGAATTGACTTACTTACCGTTCTACAGCAAACTATTTTTGTTCAGGTTGGATTGCAGAGGATTTCAATTTTTGATTGTGCAAAGATACTCAAATTAGAAACATTTGATATTTGTAATATTGTATCTAAGTCAATACAGATATTACTCGATGAGAAGGGAATGCTGGAAATAAATTAATTAGGAAATTTTAATATATGATTCCAGTTTTATTTGATAATCTATCCCATAATTATCGTTAAATTAGCTTTTCTATTTCCCATAAGTTGTTATTTATTACATTTTTTAACTTTTGCCCCTATGGCTCTATTATTTACAGATGGTAAAGTTGAGGATCAAGAAAATAAATTCAAAAGCAGCTTCACTCTAAAATCAAACAAATTCACTATTATTAATTCAAAATGTTTGATTTGGATCAATATTCCAGCCAATTTAGTTTATTCAATTTCTGATGTCATTGTAGAATATGATTTGGAATTGAAAACAAAAGAGATCAAATCAGATAAAATTCCTGCCCACATAAAAAATAATATTTCAAAGTTCTCAAATTATAAAATTGAAGACTTTGTGAATGTTCTCGAAAATAATTTATCAACATTTTTTGCAGGAAAAACTCCTAAAATTTCTGGTCAATTGCATGATTTACCTAATAGTGAGCTAATCATCAATCTTCCAAAAGATAAAAATAGTTGTTCTGATATACCATCTGATTTGATTAACCATTCGCAACTTGTTCAATTGCCAGATAATTTTAAATTTCCAGTGTACAAAAATATAACTCCGAATATTTTATTAGACGTTGATAAGATAAATATTCTTATGATGGTTTGTAAAGAAATCAACTATCTATTTTCATGTATAAAATGTAAGAAAGTCCACAAGAGAATCGATTTTACTTCACACAAAATTGAAGACTTAACTATACAAAGTAATTGTAAAAACTGTAATAATGAGTTTCAGTTAACTTATATTCCTCTATTATCGACAACCTCATTAGGTTTTTTAACTATTAAAGGTGGAGTTTTTATATGCTTTGAGCCCTCGTTGTATCAATTTAATTGTGATAAGTGCCTGACTAATTACCAGATTTCAGAAATATCGGTTGGCCAAAAAATTGATCACAACTGTCACGTTTGTCATCAAAAGCTTAAAGTATTTTTAAACCGACTAACTTACCAGAATGCCTCCAAGAACTCAACATATGGAAGAATTAATCTTGTTCAAGGGCAACCACTTCCAAAGAATGGTACCTGTGACCACTATAAGAAATCTCAAAGATGGTTTAAATTTCCATGCTGTAAATTAAGTTTCCCTTGTGATATTTGTCATGATAAAGAATCCGATCATGAAAGCGAAACTGCAGCTCTAATGATCTGTGGCTTGTGCTCAAAAGAACAAAGTGTTAAGAAACTATGTGAATGTGGAATGTCAATGATTAAGAAGTCTGCACAATTTTGGGAAGGTGGAAAGGGCAATAGAAATAAGACTACTATGAGTAAGAAAGATAGTAAGAAGTATAGGTAAAATTATATGTCATATAAAAGTTCTAATACTAAAGTTTATAGAATTATTAGGTAAACTATATTAGATTTTCAAAAGATTTTAGAGTATACATTTTATTCCTCTATGCTTATAAAATAGAATAGTTCCATGATAATCTCTTTAAAAAGATTTTAAAGGTATCTTGAATTCTGTTACAGATTAATATGTTGATTTATTTTTTTATTGGCTAAATGCCGGGGTTTTCAAATCTAAAAATAAAGCAAGTATGGCAAATAACCTTCTTATTTACCATATATGGCTTCAAACATTGATACTACAAAATACTATTTAACCAACTAAGCTTTTATACAAAGATTGTAATAACTCACTTTCTAAAATCATATTTAATGTAATACAGTTTCATGAAGTTCATGTTTGTTATATATGACAATATAATATCATATACTATCAACATAAAACCAAAAAACGTTTATACTTTTTCTAATTCGTTAAATTATCTTAAGAATATTCTACTTTATGAACAGTTTTTCTATACTTGACTAACCCCTTTTTATGAACAGCCTCCTAGATGAGATTCGTATTAAATTGAACCATTTAGACGATATTCTTTCCAAAATAGAATCGAATGAGAAAGTAGATGCACTTTTAATTTTACAATGTGAAATAGAACAATTAAAGAAAATGAACATGAAGTATACTGCGGAGAAGGATTTGAAAGAGGTAATAAGTGTAAATGAAGGAAAGTCAAAGACAAGATATTTCCTTAAAGATGGTTCCACATATGTAGTTAGCAAGGATTATAAATACCTATATGATTCTTCGACTAAGACAGTTACTTATGAATTTCCCAATGGACAAATAGAACGTACATTTGATTGTGGAATTAAAGAAATTCGCCAAAAAGATGGGAAAGTAATTATAAAGCACAATTACAAGGATATTGATATTTATGAACAATCTAATTCAACGAAATTCAAGGTATTTCATAGCCAATAAATACAATGTTTTAATAAAATCAAAATATCAGCATTAGTCTATTTCGATTAAATAATTAAGGCAAAAATATTTTCAAACTCTTTAAATTCAAAATAGTAATTTATTCAAATCGAGTAAAACCGCCTTCTGTGAAGTCCTTACCGGGATGTACCAAGGATATTATTCCATCTTCTCCTGCAGATACAAATGATTTTCCATCAGGATTTACATCTACCACATTAATAGTTCCGAAATGAGTGTTGAAAAATCCAATTTTCTGGCTAGTAACAATGTCAAAAAAATTAGTGTCGAAAGATGATTTACCTCTTGTGGTGGTCACATCTCTTGCAGTTATCCCACCAACAGTAACAACCTTGTCATTTGTGGGAAATATGGCTGCACAATTCACTGGCTCTTCACAATCAAATTTCTTCTTTTGAAGAAAGTTATTTGTATCAATCAATCGTACAGTCGAATCTGTGGAACTCGTTACAAAAAATGATCCGCATGTAGATGGTTTAATGTTAGTAATCTTACTAAAGTGTAGATCTACTTCTTGAATGACAGAATTTGTTCTTAGATCAACCTTATTAATGTATCCACTAGTATCACCAAATATTATATAGTTTCCATTAGAGAAACATTTTGTTGGAATCCTACTGGATGTGCAGAGTGTATTTATACTATTCATACGTTTATCGAATGAACCTATCAGGGGTTGCAAACTCATGCTATTATCAGTGCTAAAATAGACCAAATCGTCATTTTTAAATGATATACTTCTGACAACAGAATTTGTTGATACAGAGCCTATTCTCTTTCCAGTAAATATATCCCATTGTGTAATTAATAAGGCAGAACTTGCAGTTAAAAGGGAATCGCTAAGTGGACATAATGCATTGACTGAACCATCATTAGCAATGAATGATCCAATAACTTTCCCATCTAAGTTTATCATTGATGCAGTCTCATCTTTACATGCTGCAAAGATTAAATCGCCATCATTATTAAATTGTACATCTGTAATCGGTCTGTTGTGAAAAATAATATTTTGAAATGAGCTTTGCTCAGGGATTTCCATGGGATTCAAAAAAGAATAAATTTTTGGAGTAGTAATGCTAGTAACAAATCATAAAATATCGGATCCCCCAGACTGGGTGGCCGAGTGGTCTATGGCGCCAGCTTAAGGCGCTGGTCTTTACAGGCGCGGGTTCGAATCCCGTCCCAGTCATTTTGATATGTTTTTTCAAATATTTTATTTTAGATTCTTTAAGGCTCTTAATGCTATTCCATCATCTACAGCTATTTTTTCAATACGACCATCATATACCATTGCATCAACCAAAACAGTAATATCCTCGATTGCCATAGGAATTTCTACAATACCCGATCTACATGTTAAGTCTAAAACATCACTCAAACGCACCAGACTGTCAATCTTTGGAAGAGTAAAATCATCATCTTTTTTTGAAATAAATTTATAAATTACATCCATCATTTTTTCAGTAAATGCCAAATCTACTTCGTTATGGTTAAACCATATCCCTCCAGTTACATTTTCATCAACCTTTGCATTGTATAGAACATAAAGCTTCCTGTTACTTTTTACACACTTGATACTTTTTATTTTGAGATCATTTTCAAGATTTTTTAATATTTTCATAAGTAAATTATGAGGAATATTTGTTCTGTTCTTGATATCCTTTAACCAAACACCGGATGTATCATTGCCAACAGCATTATTTCCATTACTTCTTTCTGATAAAATGCTAAGAATAAGTGATTCATAATCGGCTGTTTTATTTTGGATAGCTACATAGAATATGGTATTATCTATCTGCTGAACTTCAATCTGATTTGACTGAATCAAAGTATTGAGAGTAGAAGCAAGTTCTATTTTTGAAAGTTCTGGAAATCTAGTAGTTAAAAGCGATTCGTTTACACCCATTTCAAATGAAGAAACATATTCCAAAATTGGATTCATTAACAGGGTCCAAAATTTTATTAAAATTTGAGTGAAATGGAATTAATATTTTAAATATAGAAAAACTTATTATCTAACCCCTTTAGATGCCAACATTGTTTGATTTCTACTATGATAAATCTTGGTCGAAATTTAAATCGCTTTCTATTAGAGAACAGCTTTCCAAATTATCAAAGAGTAATTTAAAAACAGCAGTAGTAGATTTCTGTGGAATGTCTTGTAAATGCTTTAATTTTTTACCAAAAAATTGCGATATTTTTATTACGGGGTTAGAAACCGAACGAGTTCCTAATCTGTCCAAATATGATATTTTAATTACAATAATATACTTTGGTCAAAATATTCGGATTGAGTTTCCATCTATTGAAATAATCTATGCAAGGAATAAAATTCAAAGAGAAGATCTTACACACTGTTCATTATTTGATTGTGGATAGGGTATAAGGTCATAGCCTCATAAAATTCCCTCTAAATTGCATCCTATGATTTGTGATTCGTAAACTATAAGTTGGGTTATGTCATTAAAAACTCAATTAGGTGTAATAACTTTGATAGTTCACTTATGCATGTTTAAATGTATTTCTCGCTTCTACAACTAATTTTCATGTAACTCTTGATGACACCTTCCATTATATCTTATAAGTTGAAAATCACTTCTACAATGAGATATTAAATGATTGAATAGGTCTGAGTTTATATTCAAACTCTTTTTAGAGGTATTTTTGTTAATAAAACAGCTGTGGTAGGTTGTTTAGTATAATATTGAATATGTGAGTATATTATGGCAATTAGATAATATATTCATTACAAAATTTTGAATTGAAATTTATTCGCTTAAATATTTGTAGAATTATAAATTATGTTGATCAAATGTATTTGCATTAGTTTCGATGTAATAAAAAGTATTTCTATTAACATATATATAGTGAAATTGCAGCTTTTAAGGTATTATAATACAATGTGCTAAAAATTAGGACATATAATGTCTTTGCATGAGGATATAGAATCATTTACACTACTTGGTTCATCTATTAGAATAGTCTTCTTCTTGCTCTGCTGATTCTTTCTTTTTTGTCTTGCCTTAATACCGCCTCTTCTTGTGTTTAAACCAACCCTATTCTTATTAGCTTTCTCCAGAGTATTATTTATTGGTAGCTTATGAATATCAAAAAATGCAGAAAAGTCTTTAAACTTTGATTTATAAATTATAGTTTTCTTGCTATGGTCTTGTTTCTTACACATCTGCAATCTATTTTGCATATTAAAGTAATCAATTTTGGCAGCCAGGACAATCTTATAAGATACCTTACTTCTGCTAAACTGATATAGGACATTTTTAAGCTTATTTTTTAAATTTCCCGGATTTGTTAATTGCAACTTCTCTATTGGAATTATATCAAGCAAACTGCTAAGCTGCAATGGGTCTAGAATGGTTAAAAGAGATGGGTATTTATGTTCTAGTTGTTTTAAATGTTTTTTCAATTCAATTAAATTGGCTTCTATAGAAGTTTGATTAGTAGACTTTTTAAATGCCCACTTGAAAATTTCTAAATCTAAGTCCTCAGTTGCTGTTTCTAAAAGTTTAACCAGGTCATACTGCACTATTTTAAGAAGATTAATATCAGCCCCTAACTCATCTTCAAGCTGTTTTATATTCCACATTTAAATCAAGGGGCCATAATAATATGAAACATTAAATCTAAAGAGTAATCCAAAAAATCATATAACAGTCTAAGAATTCCAATAAAGGCAATTAAAAAATATAGATAAGTATCAAATTGTATGGAATATTAATATTAAAAAGAATTTATATTATTTATGAGGACCGAATGGCCTAACCAAACACTTACCTAATTCATTTTGATTAGCCATTTTCTAACCCTAAAATGATAGAAATAGAATTTAATCAGCCAACACTTGAATTATTAGATTTAATTCACAATGCTAGTGAGAAGAAAGAAACAGGGCCACTTAGAAACTATTTAGTTACGAAAAGCAACAAACTTATGTATAAACAAATGGTTGAAAAACAAATCCTAGAGTATTCTGAAGAGGATTATAGGAATATTGAAAGAAGATACGAAGAAATTTTACAAAAATTAAAAGATACACCAAATGATGATTTAGAAAAAGATAACTCAAAAAAACAAATTGCTGAATTTTACGCACAAACAATGGACTTAGAAAATCTAGAACAAGAGTTAGAGTCTTTATTTAAAATTGATGCTGGATCTAATATCAGAATGGACATTTGCCTTTGTAAGATAAGAATAAGTATCATTCTCGGTGACAGGGCAATGCTAATTGAAAATATCGACTCTGCAAGACGAATTTTTGAATCAGGAGCTGATTGGGATAGAAAAAATAGATTTAAGGTTTATCTTGCATTATATAATTTAATGAAAACAGACTTCAATCAATCAGCACTATTATTTTCGGAGTGTTTAGCTTCATTTGAAGCAGAGGAGTTGTTGAATTTCGATAGAGCTGTTCTTTATCTGATTTTTTCATCACTTTTGACATTTTCAAGGATTGAAATTGAAAAGAAGATTTTAAACAACAGTGATGTATTAAAATATAATTATTGTGCCTTAGCAGAGTCTATACAAAAGTGCGATTACAAGAATCTGTTCTGTAACTTGCTGGAATTTATTGATTTAATCAAAGAAGATATTTTTATAGGTCCTTTTAAGGAATATTTTTGTAAAGAAATAAAAATTAAGGGGTATAACCAGTTTCTTCTCAGTTATCAGACGGTGCATATTTCTAAGATGGCTGAATCATTCAATGTAAGTGTTGACCATCTTGAAAATGACCTAAGAAATTTTATAATTGAAAATAGAATACATTGTATAATTGACAAGGTTGATGGAATTATTAAAATTACTGATTTAAAATCTGATAACGGCATCGAACAAGAGCTTAGATGTGGGGATGATGTGTTGAGAAATATCCGAAAGTATACAAGTTAATAGATGAATAAAATAGTTGTTGAGACAAAAAATTTCAACTATGTAATGTAAATCACAATAATTTTTTAATCCCCTCAAATGTTAGTTTAGTATATTTGGACAATGCCAATCGAAAACAATTCTTTATACCCTTTTTCAAAAGCTTTAAGTGTAGAAATGGAATAATTTGAGCTTGTGTAAAAACTAAAGATAATTGCTGAGAATATAAGATATTTAAACATTTTTTATAAGTATATAAAACACTTTCTCCATTTTAAGCCAATATGCGATAAAATCATCAAAGAATTCATTTCTATAATCTCCATAATGTTACATTAACATTGAAGGGTTCTTTTACCTATCAACAGTTTCTTAAAGACTGAATAATTTATTAAAGTAAAGAATCTTTCATGAGGCCTTTCTTAAATTTCACCACACAGATTACTGTAGAATATTTTATAGCTCTATAGGCAGTAATTAAAGATACGTCAAATTTTCTAAGAGACATCAGACTTCATTAGTCATATTTCATATATGCGTGTAGAATGGCACATATAAGAAGTATAACATTATACATCTTGTTTGTTTCATAAAGTGATGCTTTATTGTATAATATAGTTTCTTTGATTAACACTTTTCTTACAGAATTGACACAAAAAAGAAAGTTTATTTATTTTACAATAATATTTAACCTTCAGAATATGACTGATAAAATGAAATATGAAAAAAAGTCACGGACTATTATTTCAAATTCAAATACTTACGAATCAGACAGTACAATAACTAGGAAAAGAAATTCTCTCGAAATTAAGCAACCTTCAAACATAAATAGGAAAGATAATGCTTCACCCAGCCACTTAAGTATTATTGAAGATCAGTCTGTGGCTTCATCCGATTATATTCTAATGGAATCTTGCAAATCAAAGCTTCATCATTCTGAGGGATGGAATAATCTACTATCCATAATCTTCATTTTAGCAGTATTAAAATCTGTAGTGGTAGATTTTGGTAAATATGGGCTTCTTATGGAACTTCCATTTTCTTATACAAATGGATCTGAAATTTGTTGGGCATCTGTTATATTGATAACTCGATTTATTTTTGCTCTTTCTTTACACTATATTTCATCTAGAGATATTATGTGGAAAAGTAAGTGGGTTTCTTCCCACAGGCTAATTCTTGGGATTATTTTCGTAATATTTACAGAAATTATGAATATATCTTGGGTTTTTTCAAAGATGAACTATCATTATTACAGTGCAATTGTTTATGTGATCTCATTCGTAATTGATATGAAATTAATTTCATATTTGGTTAACTCCATAAACTGTTCGGTATCTGATGTACAATTTATAGAATTTCTAATTTTACCAACCTTAGTTTACAAATCTGCGTATAAAAGAAAATCTTCATGTAGTTTTAAGATAATTTTGAGTAAAATTACATGGAGTGGGTTTTTATTCCATTTATTTATTTTTGTTATGGATCAATATTCTGTAACTGCATTGTATAATCTATTATTTTTTAGGACAATATGGGATATTTTTGATAGTCTTATTAATTTGGTCATTTCAACGGTGGTCTTATTTACAATCTTTTTTCAAATAACATTTGTGTGTATTTTAGACGGGTTAGCAGAATTTACACTTTTTGACGAGCGTATTTATTCAGAATGGTGGAATAGTCAATCTACAGGTGATTTTTGGATCAAGTGGAATTTACCTGTTCATCATTTTATTAAAACACACATATATTCGCCATTACGTAGGATTGGCTTTAATAGATTCTATGCATCCACTCTTTGCTTTATTTTATCAGGTATATTACATGAATTGGTTTTGTCACTTTCCATAAAATCATTTTCAGGACTATTTTTTTTAACTATGGTAATCCAGGTTCCATTTTTATATTTTAGCGAGTTTGTAAAAAATCAACTCCTTAAAAATAACCAGTCCCAATATGCAAATGTGTTTTTTTGGCTATCTTTCTCAGTAATAGGACAGCCAGGGGTTGTAATGTTATTTTACAGATCACTTTACTTGATGGAAAGATTAAGCAAGTTCTAACATCGATTATGGACTAGTATCTGAATATAGCAATAATGAATCTGATATGGATATTAACTAAGCTCAGATGTTTGTTTTTTAATGACTAAATCTATTCCAGTAAATTGTTCAATAACGAGTCGGTCTCAAAAATATTGATCTAAATGTGATAATATTAATTTTGGAATAAATACTTTCTCTGAAATCGGATTATTTAAAGATGATTTATATTTCGGAAATAAAGCATATCTTGTGGTATTTAGATTAGATAGCTATATCATTAACATCAAATAATTAGTAATGTAACCTGTTTGAGCAGTTTAAAGACGACGGCTTATCACATCAATGATTTCGATGCAATTAAATAACACTTAAGAAGAACTAAGAAATACCAATGAAAATAACTTTATATTCGGAAGACGATGATGTATACTGCGGTTAGCCTCAGAGGCATACATTGAAACCCATTTCAATTATATTAACTCATTTAAAACTTAAATAGAACTTCTTAAACTGCGAATAAATCTAATTTTCTAATCTAGTTTGGGATAATTTTTAAGTTAAACCCCCAATTTTTCATGAAAATTTTCCAACTTGAAAATATTTCAGATTTTGAAATTTCTAAAGCATTTAAAGATATTGTGGCTATTCCAACTGAGACTGTATATGGGCTTGCTGCTTCTATCAACAATGAGTATGCACTTAAACGCATATTCAGTGTTAAGGGTAGACCGTCAGATAACCCAGTAATTGTACATATTGGTTCTATGGATCAACTATATGAAGTGGTAGAATTTGTACCTGAATGCTACAAACTACTGATAGAAGCATTTTGGCCTGGTCCTCTAACTTTGATATTTCAAGCAAAAAATTCTATATCTTCAACAATATGTGGACGAAGAAGTAGTACCATTAGTGGTGAAAACAATGATATTTCGGATGAAAGTAGTAGTTTTTATAAAACTATTGCCGTTAGAATGCCTAAACATGAAAAACTACGTCAAATTATTAATGTACTGGGGGTCCCTCTTGCTGCTCCATCAGCTAATACGAGTGGTAAGCCAAGTCCCACAAATATCAATCATGTTTTAGAGGATTTGGGGGATAAAGTTCCAAGCTACATAGATGGTGGACAATGTGAATATGGATTAGAATCCACAGTTTTTTTCTATAACGATCAAAATACTGATAGTAAATATGTATTGTTGAGACCAGGTGCTGTTACTAAAGAGCAACTTGAGGATATTTTAAAGCATGACGTATCTTATAAAAATAAGGTAGTAATTGGGGAAGAAGTGATTTCACCTGGAACGAAGTATAAACATTATTCACCCTCTGTGCCTCTATATTTGTTTATAGGATCGGATTGGATAAAAAATATGAATCGTGAAATATATTTAACAAAGGAAAGTACGAAAATAGGACTAATGTTGGAGGATCGTTACTGCAGTAATAAGTGTGCATGTATTAATACTGAGCCTCACAACCATCCTAGGGTGGACGATAGTTTGCAAAATGGTTCTGATGGTAATACTCAGGGTGTTGAACTTTCAACTTGCTTTAAAGTTTTTAATATGGGACGAAATATCGTAGAGTGTTGCAGAAACTGTTTTTCAGGGCTTAAAGATTTGGAAAAAGTTTGTGATATAATATTTGTACAAGGATTTAGATCAAGTGAAGAAGGAAGGGCCTTTATGGATCGAATAGAAAAGGCGGCTGAAAAAATTATTGAATAGATAATCTGAAATAGTTAGCATTTTTTAAGATGACTATTATGATTTATATAAACTGGTTCTTTACTGGAGTATTGTTTGTTCTAAAACTTAAGTTATGAAATTTACATCTTTTGGGTTTTCTATATTTCAACGTTTGAGTTTCATTTTCACAGAGCACATGGTTATAGGCTGATTTGGTATGTTTAAATTCTTAAAGTTTTCGATTTAAAATTATTATCCTTATTGGAATACTTATGTATTGAGGTCTTTCTTGTAACTACGCATGTGTTAACTTGATACTTATGTATAACCTCCCTTAGGTACTTTCTTAATAGTATGCATTTTTGATCAAAACTATTACTTGTTCTTTAGATGAATAAACCTCAGATACTTACAAATGGTAAATTTCGTTTAAGAAAGTTTACGAATGTAGACTTGTTATTTAAAAATCTATCTTTAATACATAATGTTAAGTTTTAAATTGCCATTAAAAAATCGAATAATCTCTTATATCAACAGTATAATTGGAAAGTGAATAAATATGCCAATTAGAGATATAGAACAGACATAGCTATATTATCTTATTATTAATGCTCCAATTATGACATATTTTATAAAACTATCTCAATGCCAACCCCTGATTATGTTTAGGGCAGTAAATACGGAATTTGAAAACATTCGTGTAAAAGTTGATGCTGAACGAGAGTCTATTCACGAAATGTATCAAGCAGCTTTAGAAACCAACCAATATGATCTATTTTTTGAATATGTAGTAATATTTGAAGAAAATAATCAACTTTTCGAACAAGCAGTCGGAAACTTGAAATATAGTTATATTAGAAACACCCCACTGCTACATATTAAAAATGAAGAGTCTATAGCCAAGTATAAGCATGCGTACTTTTTATATATTAAAAAGAACATAGAATATGGAAACTATATGAAAGCAAAGAGGTTATTAAATGATGCTGCAAAAAACAATTGGTATTGCAATGAATGGTATGAATTAAAAATCAAATTGGAAAATTTTTATTTTTCTATAAAATGATTCTTAAATTCCAAATCAGACTAACTACTTCATTGTATATCTTGAATTTAATTTTGAAATGTATATGTCAAATAAATTAGTTATACATGAAAGATATTTTCCTAATAACTCAATATAATTTTCTCAATGTGGTAGTTTTATATAGTACTTACTATTTGTTTTAAGTTTTTAAACCCTTTAAAATGGTTTCTTTATTTAAAATGTTAATACGGGCATGCCTTACTCTGGAAGGTCTTTATATGCTATTTTCTATTGTTACGATATACTTTACTTGGAACTTCACCGGTACATGTAATTTATTTAATAATCTGTCTAAAAATGAAGGTAATGTTGTCTACACCATTTTCAGTAATAAAGACAGAAAATTTTCATATAAAATAACCAAAACTAATGATTTTGATTTTTTGGTTGATAAACACAGAGAATTATTCTCAAAATCTATCGATGGATTTTATTTGAGTGATATTACTTTCCTTTCAAAAAGTCCAAAAACTATTTCTATTTTTAATCATCTAACCAAACTGTATAATAAGATGGAGATGAGTGGAGAAACGTTTAAATTCAATTTAACTTCCAATATTTTGGAATATGACCACGGATATCAAAAGATTCCAGTTTCTATAAAGGATTTATTTGCTTCAAATAATAGTTTTACTACAATTCTTCAAAAGTCTATCGAAGATTATGAAGATACAACCTTGTTCAATGGCAGTTTTGTTAAAATTGACAATATTAACGAATATAGTAATATTTCTAACAATAATGACGATCTATCCCTTAGTGAAAGTACCGTTGAACCAAGTAAATTAAGATTGGTTAAAAATGAACCATCATTTCTTCAAATGGTATCTTTTATTCTAAAAACCAACAATTTATTGACATTTCAAGGAAATAGGACCCATTTATTTTCTAGAATAGGCAATATTTATAAAACCTATCAATTAAATCCAAAGCATATACTATTTCAAACTCTCACCCGTCCTGCAGAATCATTTGATAAAATAATTTTTTGGGGGGCCGTGTATAGAAACAGGATATTAATTACAACCGACCTTATTCCAATAATATTAAAATTTCCAATTGAATATAAATATAAAAAGTCCACATATAATTATATTCACCGGAAAAAAAAGAAAATAGTTATAAAAAAAAAAGAAGATAAATATAAAATTGATAATGATTCTGAAGATTCCGCGGATGAAGTATTAGAGTATATTCATGATAATTCAGATGATATAACTAGCTCAGAGAAGTGGTTTGATCAGTTAAACAAATATATTGAAGAACTGTTGGATTCTAATTTATTGAAAGAGTTGAAGAAAGCGTGTATGGAGAGAAGCCACAACGATAATACTTCTACGGAAACAAATAATCTGAAATGGATGAATTTAATAGATAGGTGGATTGTTTATAATATACCCAATAACGGAATATCAACTATAGAATAAATGTAGTGTAAAGATATATAATAACATGCTATGAATCTACTAATGGAATTTATTTAATTTTGTTTTGAATAGGTCCTCAAACTTAATATTTTTCAATTTACTTTGTATTAATTTCTATCATCTGAATATGTAATTTGTATCTCTAATTTCAATTAAAAAGTCTAGGTATTCTTTGTTATTCAGTTATGTTATCATTCCAAATTGTTTTTGGGTAATTTCTTAAAATTCGATAATATTTCTCTATATAAGTTTAGTTTTTGGATTTCTTTTTTATTTTGCCCTATGAATAAAAATATTCCTACAGCCTATATTTTAAAATCTACAGATCCGAATGAGGTCCAGAAAACAAGTGCAATTGCCGCAAAGACACTAGCTGGGATTATTAAAACATGTCTAGGCCCACGTGCGATGCAAAAGATGGTTTTAACTAAGATTAATTCTATAGAAATGACAAATGATGGAAATTCTATTTTGAGGGAGATGGATGTGAGCCATCCTTCGGCCAGATGCTTGATAGAATTATCTAAGACACAGGATGATGAGTGTGGAGATGGAACTACAACCGTAATTATTTTGGCTTCTGAACTACTTAGTAAATTAGTTAATCTCCCTCATCATCCTATTAGATTATGTAAGGCATGTATTCGTGCTAGAGATATCTGTCTGGAAAAATTAAATACCATTTCTGAGGATAATAAGCCTGAAGATCTTTTAAATATTATTGATGGTAGTGTATCAACAAAGTTATGTAAGATACTTGGAGTTCCAATTCCAAAATTAGCACTTGACGCTGCAGAACGTATTAAAAGGGACTCTACTGACATAGCTAGTTCCATTAATCAACGAATTGATATCGATACCACCCTGGATTTGTCAGTTTCAGTAGATATAAAAAATAATATCAAAATTTTGAAACTTTTGGGAGATTTTAAGGAATCTGAGGTTATTGATGGAATTTTATTAGAGAAAGATATTATTCACTCTCAGATGAGACGAAATATTACAAATCCCAAAATAGTAATTTTGGATTGTCCATTGGAATATAAAAAAGGTGAATCACAGACAAATTTGGAGTTTTCACAAAAAGATGATTTTACAAGAATTTTAGAAATTGAAGAAGATCAAATTAGAAAAATTGTGGGAAAGATTATTGAAGTGAAGCCAGACGTTGTAGTCACTGAGAAGGGGGTTTGTGATTTAGCTTTAAGTATATTATATGAAAATGGTATTACAGCAATTAGGAGAGTAAAAAGGTCTGATACTACCCGTCTTTCTAAAGCTGTAGGAGCTACAATTATTAATAGAATTGAGGATTTAGCTGAGAAACACTTGGGGAAGTGTGGTCAGTTTGATTATATTAAAATAGGAAATGAATACTATTGTAAGTTTTACAAATGTACGAGACCTCGCGCGATAAGTGTAATATTAAGGGGGCCTACCAAAGATATGTTGACTGAACTAGAAAGAAACTTTATGGATGCTGTGAAAGTTGCTAAAAATATGATTATTAACCCAAAAATGGTTCCAGGTGGAGGAGCAAGTGAAATGGCTATGAGTATTTCCCTTAAAAATAGTATTTACAGAAATGAAATTGAGAAAGATGTATTCGAGGCATCTAGTGCAGCTTTTAAGATTATTCCATCCATTTTAGCTTCAAATAGTGGAGTAGGAAGAGCATTGGAGGTATTGGATAAGTTAGAAAGACAAAATGTTAAAAATACTCGCTATGGAATAAATGGAATTACTGGGGAAGTTGAAGATATGAAAAATATCATTATGGAACCTATTGTGGTGAAAACTCAACTAGTGAAAAGTGTATTCGATGCTGTAATTCAACTTCTTCGTGTTGATGGAATTATCGAGTCCAAGGTTGAATAAATTTTTTATTATGAAGATAAATTTGTCTTTCATTATCAGTTCATTTGTAATAAATCATTCAAAATAGCAGTAATGAATATAATTTGATTCGTTATTATATTCCTAAACATCATTTTTATGTAACCAATGGTAATTTATTTGTAGATCATAGACACTTTACACTTTTCAGCATAATATGGGTTCTGAATTAATCTTAGACTAATATATTATTTAGAATGAGTCTGCAATACATCTGTTTTATCATATAAAATATTGGCTTATTTAAGATGTTTCAAAAAAGTTTCAATTCAAAACTTTATCATTTTATAAAAAATAATACATTCTAAAAAATGCAAGAAATGAACAGATTAAAACAGGATATTAATGAAATGGAAGAAAGAAATTTAATAGTAAAAAAGGAAGATTCTGGAGATGTCTATCAAAAAAGAAATTATTCCAACTCTGCACCTATTTTATCGATTCTGGAAAGTCACACAGAGTTCACACATCATAGTTCTAGAAGTTCAGATGAGGTTAAAGATTCCAGTATAGAACAAAAAACATGCATAAATGGATTTGGAGCAGGCCAAGTGATTGAACGTGGATCATATTCTCAGCAAGCAATATTCCAGCCAAACAAAGACAATTTAACCGTTCATACATCAGATGAAAAGCTAGAATGTTCATTATATAGAACTACCTTAAATCCAGGATATAATCATTATAGTGGTGAAAATATTAATTCTCAAGTACTTAAAGAGTCTACACAAAACATAGACACATCAAATAAGGAATTTCATGAGTCTAATTGGCTAGATAACAAATTGAATATGCCTAAGAACGCCAACTTAGGTTCTGAGATGCATAGAGATTTAGAATTCAACCCATTTGTTATTAACTATCTTCAACATCAACCCTTCACAGAAGTAATCGTTGACACTCAAAACAATAATAAAGAGTTACAAAATCACAAAATTATTGAAACAAAATTAAACAACATGGGAATCAAAGAGGAAATATTACAATTAAATCAAAATGAGTTAAAAACGACGAATAACAGCAATAACCAGAAAGATGAGAAAGTAAATGATGAAAATGGGACCAAAGTAACTCAAGACTTTAATGCTGGAAACTATTCTTTGAATTATTCTAGTAGAGAACCTAAGATAAGTACAGAGAATATGCTAATCTTTAATAATAGTAAAGATAACAATAGTGCAATGACAAAATCACCCAATAATTCATTCTTTAGTTTCTATAATGATGACTTAAATCTTTCAATCAATAATCAACAAACTTTTACGATTCTAGAAAATAAAAATGATTCTAATCAGCTATTGCACAAAAGCATTAATGCTTCGGAATTGGTTTCACCAGGGAAATCGCAGGAGAAAGTTTCTAGAATCAATTTAAACCAAATTCATAATAAGAATAACGCACTGATATCTAATAGTTTAGATAGTGAAGCATGTTCTAAAGACCATACAAATATATTATTTCAAGGTGGATTCAATGAAATATTATCCAGTAATCAGAGAAATGAGTTATCAGATTTTGATAACAGTCTTAATTTAAAGCTCAAGGATAGAATGCTTCCACTAGCAAATATTTCTAAAATTATGAAAAGATCCATTCCCACAAAAGGTAAAATAGCAAAGGAAGCAAAAGATCTTGTTCAAAAAAGTGCGTCTGAATTTATTGCTATAATTACATGTAAAGCTAAAGAAATTTGTGAGGGTGAATCACGGAAGACAGTTACAGGAGATGATCTTATAAGATCTATGGAGGAGCTTGATTTACCATATTTTTCAGATATTACCAAAAAGTACTTTGAACACTACAAAAGATTAACTAGATTTGATAGGATTCGAAAATACGATGGTGAAAATAGTAATTGTGATGAGTTAGAGTTAGACCAGATGAATGATAATTTTAGTAAATTATCAAATGTGGAGTTTGGATATCATTATAATCAGATGATAGATAATCAATTAAATGCCCCAAAGCATTCAGTTGAGACTTACAGGGGCATGACTTCGTTCATGAGAAACAATATGAGTGACCCAGAAGGGATTACAAGGATGCCATTCAATAAAGAGTTGAGCAATGAATTTCTAATAAGCAAGCATGATGTGCTAAACAGACAAGAGAGGGGTGATCAATCTAATAGTGGCCAATATATTAAAAGGAAGTATATAGATTCGATGTATGAGAACATTTCAAATCCCAATAAATAATGTATGACTGATAATGGATTTTTTGTAAAATTATACTCTCTACTTTATAATTATATGTATTTTAAAAGTTTAAGATTGAATACTGTTATATTGATCAGAATTCTATTAGTATCAATTAATTTGATTGTACAGGAGTTTTTAAATAAATAAAACAATTAACAGCACAAGCAGTTTCATTGGATTTAATTTTATAATCAATACTATCTTTGTAATTTGAGTATCCTTATTTTCTCTTATAATAATAACCCATGAAAATTACTCATGGGCTATTTCTTGGCTTCAATGGCTCTGCTAAATCCGTTTCAAACGAGGAGGATGTTGTTATTGCATATATTCAAGGTCCCTTTGAGGGAAAATCTGAAGACTCTACAAAAATGACTGTAGAGTCTCGTTTTAAGCTACCATTCCAGTCTAAGATAGAAGAGAAATTTGTAAATTCAATTATTGCAAAAGTGGTAGAATCTTATACTTCACATGTTTATGTCTATAAGCATATAAATATCTTTGTTATTTCTAATTCTATGAACCTATCACAGATTCTTAACACTGTGATGGTTGCTCTTTTAGATGGAGGAATTCCGCTTAAAAAAATATTTTATTCTGTAGGAACCGGAAGATCTGAGAAAAGTGATATAGTAGATCTACTAATATTTGATGATAGCAATGATTATACGTTTAATTTTGGAATTATTGATAAGGCTAGAATGGGTAGAGCTATGGAGGAGTTAGAGATTGTTAAAAAGACAATAAATGAAAGTATTGTAGATATGTGGGAATTTTAATTCAGGAGGCAATAAGTTGTCGTGGACAGCTATATTATTCGTGAAATCTTCTATCCTTTCATAAGAAAGCTTATGTAGTAATTTTAATAAATTATGCATCGGAATTTTCATTATAAATGGATGCAATAACTGGCATATTTTTATTGCGTAGTTAGTTATGTACAGCATGGTGTTTATAAGGTTGCTTTGCCCATTTTCAATTTTTCCCACCCTTAAAATGGCTTATTTTATTGTGTTTTCTAAAACTGGTCTTGTTTTACATGAAAATGGACTTCAACCTATTTACATTTCTGATTTAATACAGCAGATTAATCCATCTTTAATTTCTGGTAAACGTCACATTCGAGATTTTATTATGGAATATCAGATTCGTGGACAAATTGTGTACTTAAGTATTCACAACAAAGAGATTTTAAGTAAATATATTGAGGAATATGAAGCTAGTATAACAGATAGGAAGGCTAATAGTATGACAAATAAGAAATCTAACAATAAGATAGATAAAAAAAATGACGAATCTAAGTACGAATTAAATTTCAGCGATGATGTGATCCGTAATATTGAAACAAAACCATCAGTTATTAGTCACACTTCCATGGTTATTTCAAAATCCATTGCCAAAACCTTTTCTATCTTTACTAAAAAAATTGAACTAAACAAACTAGAATTACTTATGAACGAATTTCTTATTAAAAAAAACATTGATCCTCAATATTGCAAATTGATTACGGATGATGTTATTGTTCAACTAACGCTAAAACAAAATCAAGCTTGTACGGAACAAAATAAAAATATCATGGTTACCGAATCAGAATTTAAAGAAAAAATTGCAAATACCCTACAGAAAATTTTACCTGGAATTAACCATGAGAAGTTTATCGAAAATATTCAAAATAGAAAGCCAGGAGGTGCTTACAGTATATGTTTTGTTGGTGTAAATGGAGTGGGGAAGAGTACTTCACTTGCTAAGGTGGCTTGTTACTTACTAAAACAGAATTTAAGAGTCTTTATTGCTGCATGTGATACCTTTAGGGCTGGGGCTATAGAACAGCTTAAAGTTCATGTGGATAGATTTGTTAGTTCGGGCCATTCGGTTGGGTTCTACGAGAGTGGTTATAAGAAAGATGATGCAAACGTTGCAAAATCTGCTATAATCAAGGCTGAGGGATATGACGTCATTCTCATAGATACAGCCGGTAGAATGCATAATAAAAAAGCACTTATGACTAGTCTTAGTAAATTGATCAGGATTAACAATCCAGATCACATCATCTTTGTGGGTGAAGCACTAGTAGGTGGGGATTCATTGGATCATATTAAGGAATTTAATAAGAGTATTGATGAAGGGATTACTGGAAGAAAGATTGATTCTATAATTTTAACTAAGGTGGATACTGTTTCAGAAAAAATAGGACAACTAATAAACCTTACCTTTTCATCATCCTCTCCAATTCTATTTCTAGGAACTGGTCAGAGCAATAGTGATTTGAAGAAGATGGATCCCAAGGAAATAGCTGAATTAATAGTTCAGTAAATGAGAAAAGGTGGCTATACAAAGTTAATTTTTGCAACATGTAAGATCTGTCCATACAAAATAATAAAATATTTTAAAAAGAGCAATGCTAAGATTTTAAAGTATTCTTTATTATATATGCCTTATAAAATTCCTTCTCTTTCTGCTATAGCAACTGCTGCTCCTTCTTCTGTAAACTTTACGAATGCTTTTTTCTCATGTCTCTTAAATACTATTAATGTGTTAACTTTAGCCACTTTAGAACCGTATAATTCCTCTACTGCTACCTTGATCTGTGGCTTAGTTGCATTCACATTAACTATAAAAACAAGGGTATTGGTAGTTTCCATAATTCTTGCAGTACGCTCGTTTTTAATGGCATATTTTATCAAAGTTGAGGCAGAAAGTTCTTTAGATTTTTTGAAGATATTTCTAGGGTATTTCTGATGCTTCGACTTCAAATCAACGGTTTCTACTTCAGATTTAACCCAAGCGTTGTATCTTTCTTTGATTGAAAGTGATTTATTGGAAACCATGGGTAAAAAATTTACTAAAAATTTTTATAAAAAATAGTAAATGTAAAAGTTAAATAGTAATTCCTATTAAAATATAATAAGATCATTACGTTATAACTGTGTATTTAAAGACAAAAATGATTATTATAAAATAATAAACATTTTATAGATTGTTTTAGTGCCTTTCTAATATCTTCCAAAATCTATTACTATTTTATTCTCACCCTAATAATTAATATGCCAGCGAACTCTTACCAAAAGTTACAGAAAATTGGAGAAGGAACCTATGGAATAGTTTATAAAGCTATAAACAAAAATACTGGAGAACTAGTGGCTTTAAAGAAAATTCGTCCAGATAGTGAAAATGAAGGAATTCCTGCCACTACAATTAGGGAAATCATCCTACTTAAAAAATTGAAACATTCTACAATAATCAATCTAATGGAAATAATCCACAGTGGAGACAGCATGTACTTAGCATTTGAATATGTAGATTACGATTTAAAATTTGTGTTGGAAAATAGAAAGATGGTAAAGCTACCATTTGAAATTGCTCGTAAAATGTGTCATCAACTAATGACGGCTGTTGCTTATTGCCATTCAATGGGAATATTTCATAGGGACCTGAAGCCACAAAACATTTTGGTTGATAAAACATTTAACATAAAGGTTGCTGATTTTGGTCTCGGACGGGCTACTATTATTCCATTACGTGCCTATACACCTTCTATTATCACCCTATGGTATAGACCCCCAGAATTATTATTAGGAGAAGAATATTATGATCCAAGAGTAGATGTATGGTCTTTGGGATGTATTTTTATTGAAATTTTCACTTTGGCTCCATTTTTCACTGGTGATTCTGAAATTGACCAGTTACACAAAATATTTTCTATTCTAGGAACACCCGACAACAGATTATGGCCAAATGTGGAAAATCTTCCAAAATTCAAAAATGATTTTCCAAAATATAAGCCAATGAGCTTAAGTGACATACTAAAGCCTGAAAATCTTAACGAATCCTCAGGTTCTATCGATTTAAACGAAATATCAAAATACCACGAACTTGTTGATTTGATACAAAAGATGCTGGTATATAATCCCATTGATAGACTTACTGCTGAAAAAGCATTAAAACACAGCTTTTTCAAAGACCTAAAAACAATACATAAATAATCGATTTAATCGTTTGTTGTTATATTATTTTTGCGAGTTATTTTTTCCAGTATTTAATAACAAATACCTTATTATCAACTTTGAAATTTAAAGGTCAAAGAGCAACAATGATTAAGATGGTCGAAATTATTATTTGTTTTGTTTCAAACTTTGAATTAATTTTTTCAAACTATGCAGACTATGACTTTAAATCAGAAGTTGTCTATATTTGCTACTAGAATGAATCAGAAAGTTATCCAACATAAATTAAAAACAACCGAAAGAGGTCATCAGTTACTACAATCAAAATCTGATGCTTTACAGGCCCATTTTAGGCAGATAGAGTCGCAATTTAACAGTTTAAATTTAGAAATTGAAAAAATATTTAAACAGGCATTTTTATCTTTGAGTAAAGCAGAATTTCTCGGAGCAAATGTAGAACTATTCAAGAAAAACTCATGTAAATTTCCTATACAGCTATCAACGGAAATCCAAATCGTTTCTGGCATACAGTTACCTGTTTTTAGAATTATTACAAAAGAACCTATCGAAGAATTCTTAGAAAGAGGTGGCTCACAGCTTGTTGAATCGAGAAAACTTTTTCGAGAGCTTGCCTTTTTACTGATAGATGTATGCTCAGTTAAAAATTCATTTTTTATTTTAAAATCTACTTTAGACATAACCAATCGAAGAGTAAATTCTTTAGAACACTTAATGATTCCACGACTTCAAAATACTTTACAATTTATATCAGCTGAACTGGATGAGCAAGAAAGAGAAGACTTTTTTAGACTTAAAAAAATACAATCAATAAACAATAAAAAAAATTTCCAATATCCAAAAGAGTATTTCCATCTTCTTAAGATTTATAATAGAAACGCTACTCTCAAATACTGTTGAGTAAAGTTTTTGTACATCTGACTTAAAAAAAGTATCTTTGACATTTCTCAGACTTGAATCCATTTATTCCTTAGCTGTATAGTGTTGGCTTACTATCTTTTCGACCAACAACCTTAGAGTAAGCATCTTCAAAATCTTTTTGTACAATTACATACCTACTGGACCTGACAGCAAGCATTCCAGCCTCTTGACAAATTGCATTTATATCCGCACAGGAAAGCTTATCTGGTTTACTAACAAAGGTTTCTAAATTAACATCTTCAGAAAGAGACATTTTATTGGTAATAGCAGTAAATACCAGTCTTTTTTGTCTTCTATCTGGAAATGGGAATTCAATTTTTCTATCCAATCTACCTGGCCTCAATAAGGCTGGATCAATTGAATCTGCTCTGTTTGTAGCCATAATTACCTTAACATTGGAGTCCTGATCAAACCCATCCATTTGGTTTAATAGTTCTATCAAAACCCTTTGGACTTCTCTATCTGCAGAAGTTGATGCATCAAACCTTTTTGTAGCTATGGAATCCACTTCGTCTATAAAAATAATTGATGGGCTCTTTTCCCTTGCAAGCCTAAATACATCTCTCACCATTCTGGGACCTTCACCCAAATATTTCTGTATGAACTCAGAACCATTAACTTTAATAAATGTAGCTTTCGTTTGATTAGCAACTGCTTTGACGAGCATAGTCTTTCCTGTACCGGGTGGCCCATACAATAGCACTCCTCTTGGAGGTTCAATCCCAATAGCCTTATACAACTCAAATTGCAAAAGTGGCAATTCCACAGTTTCCTTAATTTCCTGTTTTTGAACGTCTAATCCACCAATATCATCATACGTTACATCAGGGCGTTCTTCCTCTCCTACTACTGGAATGGTAGAGTCAGCCTCCGGTGGTAAGACGTCTACAATTGCAGAAGAGTGACGATGAAGAGCCACACTGGTATTTGGAACAAGTAGTTCTCTATCAACAGTACTCAATATTTTCACGACTGTGTTAGAACCCGCTGTACTTGATACTATAGCTGTATTCTTGTCAATTGCCTCTAAAAATTGGCCCATCAATAGTGGAACTGACTTAACTCTGTTCATTTCTTCTTTTGCTCTACCTAATTCGTTCTTTAATACAGATATTTCTTCTATAAGATAGTCCTCTTTCATCTTCAGCAAATTGTATTCGAATTCCATTTGTTTATATTCGACAAATGATTTGTCTGGCATGAGGGGATAAAAAAAGTAAGATTATGGGGATTTTTAAAATCGAAAAATAATGTATAATCTAAGAACTATCAATATGAATAGTTTAAAAATAAAGCTTTTAGGAATGAAATTAGAAGTGATCTTAAAGGCAAGAGTGCAGCTTTGCATATATTAAGATCTTTTTATCAAGAGTCATTTTCAATATCAGTAATATCATATTTATTAATTATTCATACATGAAGGATGGTCTAAACTATTCTTCATTCACTTATAAAAATACCTGTGCTGAAGCGCTTCAGCTGCAGAAATTCTAGTATTACAATTTAGATCAAGTAATCTGTACAATAAATCGATTATGTCGCTTCCTGGGGATCCCCACGGATTGAGTGAATCCAATAATCGTTCAAATGGTATCCTATCTTCATTTACTGTGCTTATATTTGACTTCCAGATTCTTCCGTATATTTTTGCTATTTTTCTCATCTCGGAATGCCCAAATATTGTGGCTATTTCTACTAACCCATCCATATCCTCAATACTCATAAAAAATGGATATTGATTTGTTAAAATACAGAGTAAAATCACTCCAATAGACCACATATCAATAGCTGTTGTTTGATTTGGATATTTAAACAATACTTCCGGTGCTCTAAATCCACGAGTACCTGCTCTTGGTGCTTTCATATTCGGCCGAGTATCTCTTTCATAATATCCAGGCTGCATACTCAACTTTACTATTGAGTTAAAAAACAGAACGGGAGGATTTGGTTTTGAAGGCTGTTGTATCTTTGATTTTACCACTTGGGCCAAACCGAAATCAATTAAAAAACCTATTTCCTGCTCGGGATCGTACAGGAAATTACTAGGCTTGATGTCTCTGTGAATAATGCCGCAATCGTGAGTGTGTTTTACTGCAGTAATTAAACAAAAAAGATAAGACTTTAGATCTGTTTTAGTATATTGTGTAATAAAGTCCTTAAAATCAATTCCAGGAATCAATGGAAATACTGCAACAATTTGATCCGCATTTCGAAACACATCCAGAAGTGGAATGCAGAAGTTAGTTCCTCCAAGTGTTTTTAACATATTTAATTCTTCTAATACTCGATTTGGTGCACTTGTTCGAGTAATTGCTTTTATCGCAACATAACTTTCCGTATTCAAATCAAATGCCTTATATACTGTGCTGAATGTTCCTTCGCCGATCGTATCAATTATTTTATATCGATTTTCGCAAAATTTCAAATCTTCAGGAATCTCAAAAGAAATATTATTAAACATTGGGTAAAAAAATGAAAATATTAGAAAGCAAAGAGGAGCCATTTAAAGCCCTATTCATATGTAATCTCTTATAAATATTGTTATAATACAGATGAAAAATAAATATTAATTATTACTATATAAAAATTCTATTATCATTAGTTAATTTTTTTCTGATAAGATAAACAAATAAGTTCTCAATAGACAACTATGTATAGTCAACTGGTCAAACTATTGAATTAATTTATTCTTTTTCAGTTTCATGGTTGCTATCCTTCAAAACATCACTCAAGTACACAACTTTGACCTCATTACCTTTCTCCTTTTGGCCTTGTGCATTTTTTTCATCATCTTTAGTATTATATGCTTTGTCAATTTCTGCATTTGCAGGAGAACTACGACCTGGAACTAACGAAGCTAATTTGTTCATAAATCCAGAAATTCCACCTGTTAAATTAGAACGATTTTCTAGAAGGGAACTAGACTTGTTATTGTCTGGCTCTGATGCTACATTTTCTGTATTTGACGGACTTTTGCTATCTTCGACAGATTTATCGGATTCTGTGGGCGTATCCATTGTACATTGAGAAATATTCTTTATTGAACAGTTGTCATCGGCTGTCTCTATTGGTGTATAAGAATTGTTCATCATATCATTAAAGCAAATATTCATATTTACTCCATTATTACATTTAGAATTTGGATTATTCATACATCCTGGAGAATTTAGTGTACAATTTTCGTTAGCCTTAGTTTGTGGAGGAACCATTTGTGGTACTGAACATAAATTTCCATTACTATTATTGTTGCAAATCAGATTTTGTGGGGGATTATTGCTGGTACCAGGAAATTGGTTATCTCCGATAGGGATTTGAGGAAGCCCAGGAATATTACCTGTAGGTTGTCTTGGAAAATAATTAGAACCATTAGAATTATTATAACCAGTATATTGATTACCTCCGGGCTTACCACCTCCAGGGATGAATGGAGGCACATCAGCATTATATTGTGGTGGTACCTTGTTTGTATTCCCAAACCCAGGGACTATTTTACCATCTTTATCAAGAAAAGTTATTTGGGGAGTTCCTGAATAATTAATAAATTCAGAATCATTCCTCCAACGTTCTGGAACTGCTGTAGTCGGAACAATGGGGACAACCGGTGTTATTGGTGTAACTACTATCGGTTTTGGTGGGGTAGTAACCATTCTATTGACCACTTTAGTAGTTGTATACGGAACTACTACTTCTTTTGTTTTTTCGTAAACGACAGTACTCACAGGCTTCTGTATTGTGGAAACTATGTAGACTGTGGTTGCAGGTAGTGAAACAGTGACGGGCGGTGCCATAATTGTTTTAGTAATTTGAGGATACCTAATAATTTCTGTCAAAACCATTGTTTCAGCTGGTAGACTGATCGTAGAAGCTGGCCTAATGGACGTAATTGTCTTCTCTGGTAATTCTACTGGTTGAATCAACGTTTGAGGTGGGGCTGTTGTTGTTAAAGTAACTGGTGGCATTGTATGCAGAATTGTTTCTTTAGGTAAAGTTTGAACAACAGTCTGGGGTGGCATTGTGAGATAAACTGGAGGCGCATGCACTGTCTGTGTGTGATGCTGTACCAATAATGGCTGTACCGTAGTTGTTGTAGTAACAAGTTGAGGAATATAGCTAATAACTGTTTGCCTAAGTGTAATAGTAGCTATCGGAACAGGAACCACTGGTACGTTATGTTTTGGAGGTGTAATATTTTGCGGAGGTACATATTTCTGATTATTTATATTTCTAACAGATGGAATTAGAGGGGAACCATTAGATCCAGGTGTGAATGGTTCTGAAGTATTATTCTGTACAAGATTAGATCGCCCATCTCCATTTTGTGAATTCGAACCTGTAGATGGATAGGTGGGGCTTTTTGTCCCTGGACCAAATGGGTTTGGCTTACTGCCTGTCTTATTTCTTGGAGAGTATGACCCACTTGGCATGCCTCCATCTGGAGAAAATGTTCCTGGAACTACACTACCATCGCTGATGTAGTTTCCATTTTCGTCTATTAAATTATCATTATCAACAGCAATATCATAAGTTTTACGTAAAGCTTCTTGCTCTGGTGTGCTCAAAGAGGGTGATCCAGATAATATATTATTTAAGGTAAGACATCTTTTTGGGCAGTTATCTTGAGTTTTCACTTTGCAAGAATAACTACACTTATCTGTCAATTGAATTAAATCAGAATATATAGATTCAAATAATAAAAAAAGCATATGAAATATAGAAAATATTTATTTATTTATTTTTTGAAATCTACGTTTCAAAATTTCTGAAGTATATTGTGTCATGTTTTAAAAAAGCATATATCACCAGCCCAACAAATTCATAAATATTTCTGTCGATTGGAATAGCTCAATAAGTCTTGTGAAAGATTGATTAATTTTAATATAAATGATTATTTGCTTTGGAGATCGTAAATGTAACATTGTCGTTCAAAACATGTATCTAAAACATGTTTTTACATTTGAAACCTGATATCGAATTAGTATGAATCAATTATACCTTCAAATGCTCATAGAAGAGTATATATAACGTGAATATCCTATCTGTATATTCATGATTGATTTACTTTAACATTATATTACTATTTTTAATATATACACCATTCATGACCTTTCAAATAAAAAATTTACAATTGAAATTTAACAGCACGATTCTGAATTTTTCTCTTTACATATACAAATATTAGCTCTGTTTACTTGAATATCTTGATATATGAAACTTTACCTTTCGATTCTATATATTTTCAACAGCTTAATAGCTCATCCAAAATATACATTACAATTCTAAGATAGGTAACATACCTCTATGGGCATGAATATGATGAAAAAAGTCTTATTTGCTATTTATCCTCAATCTTGTATTAGTTCTATTTTATTATTGTTTATTTTCTTTAAATGTTTTTTTGTTTGTTAATTTTTTAATCCTCAAATGGGAAATGGTGCTTCACAGATTTTTGAAAAGTTAAAAGATTTCATGTCTGTTTTCAAGACTGACAAACAAATCTCTTTAACAATTTTGGGCTTGGATGCTGCAGGCAAATCAACTCTTGTTAATCTACTAAATGGAAATAATATGCCCACAGTTCCAACTCTTGGATTCAACCATGATGAAATAAAAATTGATAAAACTACAATTCGTCTTTGGGATGTCGGTGGCCAAAAGGCATTAATGCAATTTTGGTCGGAATATGTAAAAAATACAGATGGACTTATATTTGTCATTGATATTGCAGATAAGGACAGATTTGTAGAAGCTTTCAGTGCATTTAAGGCTTTGACTCCGCATTTAAAAGAAAATACGCCAGTTTTGTTACTCTTAAACAAAACAGATATGATTAGGGAGTCAAATCAAATTAGACAAAGAACTGAGGATATTTCTAAAACATTTGGTTGTGATGAAAATGCACAGGTTACTTATGGAGGAATGTCAGTTGATGGTAAAAAATATCGGGCTAAAATATTGAATTGCTCCGTAGTTGATTGTCAAAACAAAATGGTTTCTGATCAGCGGTATACTTTGAGCTCGTCGAATATTTATTCCGGTTTTAGATGGGTAATGAAAATATCAGATGGTAAGGAATTTCTTTAAATAAATGTATTGGAATCTCCAACTTTGTTTACTTTAGATTTATTTTGGAAAATAAATAGGAGGTTTGATATATAAGCTTTAATACTTGCTTTTAAATACTGGAAAATATTATGTTTCAATCATTATTATAAGTTATTTATGTACTAATAATAAATTATTAGGTTGTTGCATCGTTAAGATTACATAGGAGTATTACTAAAGACTTAGTAGCCATTTTAATCTTAATTTGATCAATACATCAAGCAAAAGATTCTCATATTAACAATCATAATTGATTGTTAAATTATAAATTGATGAACAATAATGAAACGAAAAATTCTCCGTGAAAATGCAAGATAAAAGCAATGAAAACTTTGGTGATAAGAAGATAATGACTTATAGCTCGAGATTTCCACTTAAATAATACGTTGAAAAAGTTCTATAGCATACAAAAATAAATCAAATTGATATAATTTTCATTCAAATGAACATTATATTATGTGTTTGCTCAATAAGTAAAAAATACTTAAAGGCTATGCTTATCCTGTCAATTTATAAAAAACGATATACTCTTTGCAATAAAACAAAAACTATTCTGACTGAGTTTATTATTAACTATAGTTGATTTTAATCAATTCTGCCAGGCTTTCAATAAACTTTTCTTCAAGGTCCTCAATATTTTCAACAATACAATACTTCATGGCAAACGTATCAAGATATTTTTCAATAAACACTTTGTTCTGTATAAGCGATACTTTTGACATTGTTCTAATATTTTTCTTATCTATCATTACTACGAGAAAATTCTCCTTTTTACTTTGAGTAAATATTCCATCAGTAAGAATGATATTAATTCCATCGGTAAAATCATCGGTCCAATCAAGAAGAGTATTCGAATCTTCGAAATCAAAATGGTCTGCCAAATTACTACTACTCTCTCTAATTTTAACTAGTTTATCACCAAATTTGAAAATTTCAACTGGAATATTTAAAAAAGAAAAACTTTTGCAAAGTTTATGGTAAATTGCATTAAGTAAGCTAATTAACTTCTGATCCGCCATGCTTTTCGAATTATCAATAAAGAGACGTAAAACATAATTGCTTTTGTCTGCTTTTTTACGCTTCATCCATATTTTGTCCTTTGTATAATCACTCGCAATGTATGGGACAATTGCCTTCATATTTAATTTTTTACCTGATTTGAAATTTCCTTTATACTTTGAGTTCTTATTGGATTCTAAAATTGTTCGAAGCAAATTAATCAAGCTTGCACAATTTATATCGACATCCTCAATTGAAAGAATCTTTTTAAGCCTCTTAGAGATGCTTTCATCTGCATTTTCTTCATTCCCAGCAGTATTTTGATCACCATCACCTTCTTGCAGGGCATTCATATCCTGTTCATTGGAGCCTTGAATCTTCTGGTGATAGTTATCTGCAGCATCACATGTTTGGAAAGTGTTCAATTCAGCTTGTTCACACATATACTCAGCTATATTAGCATTTTCTTCTTGGATTTCGGATGATTGCCTGTCTGATTCTTTATCGCTTTCACATATAGAACTTAAAGAAGTCTCCATATCTTCAAGATCTGACTCTACTAAATCACTTATCATGCCATCTTCCTGAGATTCATGATTTTCGGATTCTTCAGTAGCAATTTCATCTAATTTCATTTCAGCACCCCTTTCGTTTTGATCATTTGATGCTTCATCCATACTTTCATTTTGTTTATCATCAACTCCACTTTCAGCATCATCTTCTTTATCCACAGAATTCAATTCACCATAATTATCCATTTCTTGAGCCTCATTATCCAGGTTCTGTTCTTTTGGATCGTTGTCTACATCGTCCTGTATATCATCCTCCTCAATCGGATCTTGAATATTATTCTGCCCCTCACCGTTCTTTAAGCCCGTACCATCTTCACTTTCTACTTCTATATCATTAATATATTTATAAACAAAATATAAAAATGGAGATATATAAAACTGATCAATATTGTCGATGGAAAAATTGATCAAAGACAAAATCAAGCTATTATCTTCTTCTGTATTGAAGGAGAGATTTTTGCTGTAAGAATTGAGTGTCTTCCCTAAATTAATACGATTTTGGCCAAAAAGATCAATATTTGATTTAGAAGCAAGTGTTGAATTTACTTTATAATAAACTTCCAGGTCATAAAATCGATTGATAACTTCATTTTTTAAAATTGGAACCAAGTTCGATAAACGAATATCTTTCTTACAAAATTGTTTTGACAGATTGATTAATTTTCCACAAATACAAGATCCTTCCTGATTATTAATCAAGTTACCTAATGGAAACTTTAACAAAAATGACAAATCAAAATTCTTTTTACAGGAGCATAAAGGCTCTTGGAATGTTATTGACATAAGTGAGGTAACAGGCAACAGCAAAAATCTATCAACCAGCAAGCTAATTGTTTGTTCATACATTCTAGGCTCTTTGAATAGCTTAGCTTTTGTTTGTTTTAATATTGTTTGATAGGCTTCTTCTATTTCAAAGGACTTGTACAGAAGTGTAGAGTTGTAGAGAATTTTCAACTGACTTTCAGAAACTATCAAATCCTTTATTTGAGTTAATTTTATAAATTCTGTAGCCATAAAAATTCGATCAAGAAATTCATATACACTAGAATCTAAATAAAATTTTTCGAGAGATTCTTTTGAAAATTTTTCAAAGAGGAAATACAAAAAGTATTTGTAATTCTTTTCTAAATATACTGAATTTGGACACTGATAGAATTGAGTAAGGTATTTGATAATCTGATCAATCTTAAATTTTAGTGACTCTTCATTTATAAAATCAGTTGAAGTATCAGCGATTTGATTTATCAAGAATTCTGGAGTTGAAAAAATGGAATATTCAGAAATCAGACTAATGTCTAAATTCAAAATATCAGCTCCCAAACATATGGCTTTTTCACGACTTTCTACAATCTGAATTGTTGTAGTATCCTTAATGAAACAACTCAAGACTAGATTTAATTCATTTTCCGAAAACTCATAAACAGATTCTATTTCTTCTTCGTCTTTTACAACAGTATCATCCGAACAAAAAGTATCAAAGATTAACTGTGCAATTGTTGGATCATCGCAACTCTGAAACATTAACGTTTTATAAACAACCTTTGCATATGCAGTTTTCATACACTTTCTATATTTCCCGATTCTTAAAAACTCCAATGCTATTTTCTTATACTTGCTAATCTGATTATTTCTATATGATTTATAAACAAATTTTGAATAAAAATTGCTTGAACTGCTCAATAGTTTTTCAGAATAGTTACCACTGCATTTATAACATTTTGATTTCGAGTTAAAAAGATTGAGAAGTATGAAATCAAATACATCTTCAAAATCCTTTAGCTCACTTCTCAATTCTTCATTGTTAATGTAGTCGCAGAAAGTGATAGTTTCAAAATTATTAACAAATGTCTTCCAGCTTCTTCGAGTATTTATGGTGGAAGCTTCTATTTCATATTTTTTTCTAGATTGATGAATTTTATCGATTATTGAATCAATTTCATTAGGTGTATTATATTTATATGAATTGATTAGCTGTATTTCAATCGAATTGATCAAGTTATTTTCAGTTATACTTTGCTCATTCTTCAAATTAGCTTGATAAATTATAATAGGATCATTTTCACCGAAAATTGATTTTAAATCAATTTTAGAAATTATGCTCTGGAGAACATTAAGCTGTTTAGACAAAGATATAGTATTATTTACAAACATTTGAGAAGAATTCAAATCAATAAGCCTTTTTCTATCTCTGTAAATCTGCTTAAAATGAGATATCTTTTTGTATTTAATATCTCTTAAAAACCATTCCTTATATGATTTGATATCAAAGGACTCATGGCAAGAAATAAAGTCAGTAAAGTTTACTGATTTTATCAAGGAAAGAATATCACACGAAATTTCTGAAGGCCGGCAAAAGCTTTTTATACAGTTGTATACTTCCAGCGTTTGCTTGTCAATGGTAGCTATTTGTTTTCTAGGAAACTTGAAAAAGTCTAAAATATCTGATTCTTTATGAATATTTGGCAAAGGTAATATACCATTTAAATAGCCAGGCAACTGTTCAAAAGTTTGGAAAAATTTCTTATCATATCCCAGATCAAAAACATCAGCATTTGAATTCATTAAGAGTGAATTTTTGCTTGTTTGCAAATTAGACAGGGTCAAGTGATCAAGTTGTTGAAGCTCATTTTTATGCTCCTCTAATTTCACTAGAATATCGTTGATGGAATCATGTCTTAGAAGATTTTGATCTTTTAAGGCAAATATTTTTAGTAAATCAATACTAGAAAAACCCCCATCTATGTTAATGATAAAGCATCTGTCTAATAACGCAGGTGATAAGAGTTCTGGATTGTCACAAGTTAAAATAAATCTAACTTGTGGATTGATATCAATTTGAGAATCTACACCTTTTTCATATACATTTATATATCTTTCAGATTCAAATATACTATTCAACCTATCAAATATTGACTTCTCAACTAACTCCGGATTATTAAAAACTATTAATGAATCTTCTGTCAAAGCGTTCACAAAATGAGAATTTCTCCACTCAAAAATATTTTCATTATCTGAGTCATTTTTATGATATTGACCCAAAAGATCACAAATATCAGTGTTGGTATGGCAATAAAAATTAACGAGATTTAAGCCAAGCATTTGGGACAAAAATCTTATCATTGGATATCTACCAAATCTACCAGTGATTATAACTGGCACTTGATTGAGTAAACATTTGAAAAGATCTCTTATTTGCATTATCTGACTGTGGACTAAAACATAGCTCTTATTGAAAGGTTTGTACTTTAAAGTTATGTCATCTATTGAGAAATATGAATTTTCAAAAAAATACTTAACCAAAGGTTGAACTGCGCCCTTTAATGGTTCATGTTTATATACTATAGATGATTTATCAATTTCAGGAGGGAATACTTTGATGATTTCGACCTGATTAAGTTTAATATTCCCCCTTAAACTCTCATTTTTATTAAACAGAAAATTAACTCCAAATTTAAATTTAAGGATTTTCTGAATATCTTCTGAGTCATACTCTTCAAAGAATACACATATGAATCGATCCAAAAAACTCTTTGGAAGATGCTTTCTTCCACTCTTTATGGTAGATGGATTCATTGTCCCAAATATCTTTGTTTCGGGATGCAGCACAATTAAATTTCCATTAATATTGATACTTCTCCGATAATCCAAAATTGAATTTAATCCCTCAATAATACTTTGAGTACATAGATTAATCTCATCTAGAATAATCCAGTTTCCTTTTTCAATAAAGCTGACAAATTCCGAAGGAACAAATTTGATAGAATTTCCAATGGGAAGATAAGATCCTAATAAGTCTGACATTTCTGTATTCTCACTTAAATTAATTCTTAAGCACTGTTTTCCAAAGTTATTTGCTATATTTTGAATTATTGATGTTTTGCCAGTTCCAGGTTCCCCTTGCAATAGAATTCCTTTATTTAGAACTAATCCCCTTAATAAATTTTTCAAATTTTTCAAAGAGGTTAAAGTCGAAAACTGGAAATGCTCGAGCTTTCTTTTGGAGAAAAATGGATATGTGTCATTGATAGGATTTTTTTTTGATTTTAAAACGATAGACCCATTATGATTCTGAGAGTGGATTAATTCTAAGCAATCTTTCCATATTATTTCAGGTGTTAATCTGCTGAAGTCTATTCTAACATGGCTGTGGTATTGATTAGCATCTTGCAATCTGCAAATATGCTCTGAAAGTAACTCCATTTTCCTAATACTAACTTCTTTGATTTCGGAAATTTTTTGTTCATAGAATTGATCAAATACTCCAAAACGATTTAATATTCCAGAAAATATTAGATGCTTTTCAGAAGATGATATTTCAAAAAATATCTCTGTAAACCTGCTTCTTAATGCAGGACTTAACTCTCTCTTACCAAAATCCCCTGAAGGATTCATAGTTGCAACAATTTTAAACTCCTTATTTTGATACTCCTTGTTTGTTTCTGTTACGAACAACGTTTTGGAATCCTCGAGAAGAGAATTGAATCTTTCTAGTACAGCGTCCTCAGCTAAGTTTATTTCATCTATCAAAAAAGCATTATTGTTACATAATGCCTTGATCAAAATTCCATCAGTCCATTTAATCAGCCCATTGTCCAGTTCAAAATGGCCTATGAAATCAGAACTTTCTATATTGCTATTCATGTTAATTGTCCGAAGTACCTTTTTAAAGTTATCAGCTACAATTTCACACATTTTGGTTTTTCCAATTCCAGTTTCACCAATGAGCAATATAGGTTCATTGTTACGCCAGGCTATGTCCATCAAATAAAATAATTTTTTGTATGAATGTGTCCAAATTAAAGAACTTGTAACCTCTGGAAAATAAGAAAACGACTCGATGTATTTTTTATAAATAAAATCATAGTCAATAGTGCTTTGGTCAGGATTTGATTCGTAAATATCCTTCTTAATTTTACTATAAAATATGTCACAAAATGTTTTAAAAACTATTCTCCTATGTTCTTCTATCCGCAATCTTTCTAGAATAATATTAAGGCCAATTTTAAATAATCCAAAATACCCATCAGGGGATCTCTTAGCCCATTTAAATAAGTCCCTTAAAGTTATCAAGTTGTTAATACTAGAAATAAATCTTAAATTCCTGTAGACTAAAATCATCAAATTTACAAAACTACCCGGCAAATTAGTAGACTTAGATAAAATTTCGCTGATTTCACTCTCATCTTTTTCATAGAAAATAATCTCAACAAATCTGTTTCTAAAACTTTTTGCTAATCCGTGTCTTCCAGAATAATTATTATTTTGAGTTGCGAAGAGTCTAAAATCCGGATGACTTTCTATAACCTCGTCGGTTTCAGGAATATATATTTCTTTATTATCGTCTAAAACACGATTCAATACCTCTAAAATATCAGACTGTGCCAAATTCAATTCATCCAAAATTATCCAATCTCCATTCTGCATAGCCTTGACCAGTGGCCCATACTCGAATTCAAATGCACCACCATTATTAATATATCTCCCAATATAATCGGACGATTCAGTGTGCTCGTGATTATTAATCCTAATCAATTTCTTTTTGTAGATTTTACTAAGAGCTAAAATCATACTAGTCTTTCCAGTACTTGTTTCTCCTTGCAGTAAGATGGGAATATTAATTTCTATAGCCAAAACCACATCATCTAAAAGAATTCTAATTTTATCTGTTAAAATAAATTGATCAGACTTTAACTCAAAATGCTTTTGAATAGGGCAAGAGAAATCAAAAATTTTGTTAAACAATGCCAAAGCAAGAGATCGAGAATGAAGATCAAGTTGAGTAAAAAAAAGAAGATTGAAAGCCTTAAAAATTGCTAAAATCTCTATTTCTTTATGATTTTCATGTGTTGCTATTTTTCTGTAGTTAATATGAAGTTGATTGATCAATCTAAGTGCTCTACAGAGTGTCCGACCCGAAATTACCGGGTCAATAGAATTTGTATATACTTTCAACTGGATATTTCGTTTAAATTGATAGAAATACTCTGCAATTTCATTGGTAAAAGAAATCAGATTTCTTGAAATAACAGTTACAACTTTACTAATATCCGATAATTTTAGCGAAATATCATAAAAAATCAACTTATTAAAAACTTGAGATTCAAATTTCTTTTTCCCAAAATCTCCAAATGGATTCATACATGCAAATACACGAAAGTTTGGATGAACATTGATAATCTGATTAGTGTCTGGAACAATAAGTATTTTTTTATCGATCAGTGATTCTATTAGATTGAGTGTCTCTTCACTTGCCAAATTTATTTCATCCAATAATACCCAATATCCTTTTCTCATTGCATCAAAAAGAATACCTTCTCGATAAACAAATGGAAGTTTGTTTGATATCAACAATTTGATCTGGTCTGTTTCTTTCTCCAAATCCAAGACTGTGGATTCAATGGATTTTTGATGCATATTAATGTCCTTTTTAATATCAACTAATTTACTGGATAAATACTCTAGTGCTTTAATCTTTGAAATCCCATTTGGAATCGGATTTTTCCGGCTTGTAACATGATCAAGTTTTTTAAAAACTTGCTTGATTTTTTGATCAAAGTTTACAGATTGATATCCACCAACTAAATCAACTCCATCAAAATCGCTTGAAATATTAACAACTTTAAGATATGATGTCATTCCAAAAAAAAATTCTGAATGTTCACTCAAGTATTGTATTAGAGCAGTTTTTCCAGATCCCGTTTCACCAACAAGCAAAGATGGTATAGAGCTTGATACATTTAATACTAAAGCCTTTAAAGTGGTTTCAACAGTGCTTGTCTGAGCCAATTTACAGTCCGGAAATACCATGCTTACACTATTCAGGTATAAGCTTTCAAAAAACTGACTATTCTCATGCTTTAAATAAATGTTTGTTATACTCTGATAGAGAAGATATCTACCACTTTCTGAATTGCTGGAATCTTTCAGAATATTCATTAATCTACAAAACATTTTAAAGTGGCCTGAACAAATAAATTCTTCACACTCACAAAATACTGAGTTTTGTACTTTTGTAGAGTCGGATAGCTTCTTACATCCTTCTATATACTTTAAACATATGCCATCACAATCTAAGCCTCGGTCAGCTGCACATTTTTCGGATTTATTCTTTTCAATATACTCTAAAATAGGCTGTGACTGACCAAGCATGCCATAAGTACTTTCTATTTTGAATTGAATGGGACCGATGAATTTAACGTTCCTAAATTCAAATGCCTCTTCGCATGTAAGAAAGAGTCGAAATTTTGGATTTGCTGATATAAATTTGTTGCTATTTGTGACAAAGGTACGTTCAGAAATAATCGGAATTAGATATTGCAATAAATTAGAGTTGTATTGAATTTTCTTGAAGCAAAGATATTGCCCTTGTTCCATAGCTATTGATAGCACCCCATCAATGTACTTCAGTTCATTCTCTATAACACTGTAAAATCCTCCGAGAGCCTTTGAATCAATAATTTCTCTGCTGTCATAAACTATCAGCTGTGGGTATACTTGACTTAAGAATGTTGTTTTCCCAGTATTCCCATAAATAATTACCGTGTTATCAATTTCAACATTAATTTTTAATTCATCGATTAAATCTTGTTGGAATTGAATCATTTGGGGGAGTGAACGTAATGAAAAAGAAAAAAATTCAAAAATTTTCAAACATTATAATATTTTATTATAACTTTTCAAAGTTTAAAAATTAAATATACTATAAATTAGCAAGTTTAACATTTGATAGACATATTCTTGTTGCTATATACCATAATAATATACAAAAGCACCATTACAAATTTACATTTCTACTGAAATGGATCTTTTAAAGTTTCTTGCAGACTGATTATTTTAAAATCATTAAAATTAGAAATTGCAAAAATTTTATCATATTTTTCCAAAAATTCTAAAATCTCAAATTTTTCAATAACTTTTAGCTTCAGAATCAGGTTGTCCAAATCTATCGATACATTTTCCGCAACAACTTTGTATATTCGATCGAAGTAGTAGTGATAATAATCAACTTGAGATGAATTGAAATCATTTCCAAAATTCATTTCAGAGGGAAGAATGTCCTGATCATGTTCATCTTTTAAAAATATACGCTTTCTAAAAACGGAAGAAAGCTTCAAATTTGGCAAGTCTATTATTCCAGAATATCGTACAATTACACGATGTTCCAATAGTTTACAAGCAACTAAATCAATCATTCTAATCAAATTATTAACAGGAAAAAGTTCTCTTATAGTATCAATTGTTAAAGGTCTTTCCTTAAAAAGTGAATCCACAAAGTATTTATATAAATTGGGATTTAACTCACTATGTTCAACTGACGGAGTCATCTGAACAGTTTCACCAGGGAAGTAATATTTTGATAATTGCAGCAGACGCTTAAGCAATAAACTTCTAAATTCTCCCTGATAGTTTTGTTTAATAATTTTGTCGCACTTTTCAATAAATCCATCTTTTTCCAAATGACGAATTTTGGAAAAAAATACGCATCTATTCCTATAATCAAGTGTTTTCTTAGAAAAATCACTGAAAAGCTCCAAATATTTTTTGTCCAGGTCGTCAGCTGATAAATCAATCACTTCAATACTCATATCATTGTCATTGAATTTGATAAATCCATTCTGACTTAGCCAATTTAACTTTTCAACAAATTTGTTCGGATTAAAATAATATTGAATGGATTTTATGATATAATCTGGAATTTTATATCTTATTTCCCCAATTGTAAAATTATTGGATTTCTCTAGTAAATCGGGCAAAATGTTTAATATTGATTGGAATTTGTTTCTGAATTCTAGAGGATAAATATCTAATTCATTGATTCTGGTATATCGGTCCAGTCTAGGTAACTCTATAACTCTATTCTCTTGTGTAAACATTTTACGTTCATTGTATTTTAATTCACTCATATCAAACATGTCCGAATAATTTTTGTATAGATATTCTACAACCAGTTCTCTGAAATGTAATCGGCTTATTTTGCAAATACTTTGAAATTCTTTCATTGTCATCTTTTCAATCAGTTGATAATCAAATTTAATATTTTTTAAATTTATTGACTTCAAAAATTCATATAAATACTTATAATTATGCATTGATTGAAGAGGGAATAGATTGTCGTGAACTGTGAATGAAGCATGGTTTACAAAGTAAAATTTTAACAGCTTTTCGAAAGGGCTTTCTGTAGATTTAATATATACTTTACACAATTTTTCTAAAATTGGATTATCTTTGTTAATATCTGGCAAATGAATAATATACCTGGTAAAATCTTTTACATTGATCTCTAAAATACACAAATTGGCCTTTCTAGCTGCATTCATCAAATTTTTTCGATCAAATTCATATTTATACCCTGTCATTTCCTTCAGTTCATCAATAATCCCCTTATCAAAAACAAATGCTTTATATTTTTTGGCTAATATTTGCAAAGCTTGTTGTCTATCATTTTGACTTAAATTTTCCAAATCCCCCAAATTTAAATTACCTTGCATCCTCTCAAATTTTTTAATTTTCATCAATTCGAAATTCTTTTTAGAATAGTATTTATAAATGGTTGATTTATATTCTACTTCATCAGAAATGACAATATTATCGTTATTAGAGGCAATGAAATTCAATAATTTGCCTGATGCTTTCGCATTCATCCCAAATTTGCTACAAATCATCTTAACAGAAACTCCACTTGGAGTATCCTTAATTAATTTTTCCACAACAAAATACAAGGGTATATTCACTATTAATTCTATTTTGGTGCTCAGCTTGGTACTTGAATCAGTATTAACCCTGGATGTATATGCATCGCTATCGGAAATCGTATCAAGCCCCTTATTATCATCTTTTATTATATATTCATCACTAGCTAGTACACATTGCTCATCATTTACGAATAGGTTTTCACAGTTCTTTAACACAAAATCTTTATTATATAAGTCTGTTCCCTTAATCTCATAGATTCCACAGTATTTCATAACTTTACTATCTTCATTTATTTTATCATCTTGTAAATCAATAGGGTTCAACCTTGATATATATTCTGACTTTGGCTTCACATATTTTACGTATGTCAATCCTTTTTTCTTCTCTTCAATAAGTAGATTATGCTTTAAAAACAACTTTGTTATATAAAAAATATCCTTAGGCTCGATTCCATACTTTTCACGAATAGCTGCAGTGTCCACTAAATTTTCAGTTCTAACAATACAATCTAGAAAGAAGTAGCATTCTGACTTTTTAAATACAAAGTTTTCTCCGCATCCAAAAATTCTCCAAGCTGTAGTATTCATCCTGACAATAACATCGGATATAGAAAAGCTTGCATTAGTAGACATATTTAGATCATTATGAATAACTTGAAGAGTCTTATAATTATGCTGAATTTGTAAGATCTCTGAATCAAATACTAATTTCTCTGTTTCTTTTGATTTGCAATTAATTTCTTCACTTATGCACTCATTTATAATAGCATTAGTCATTTCAACTTGATTCAAACTTAACGTATGAAAATTCTTTTGAAGTTCAACTATTTCTTTTTTTAATACAAATTCAATCCATGGACAATCTTTTAATTGTAAAATCTCAGCTAGCTTTAATGATTTTAGTGGCTTTCCAAAAAGTCCAAACTTGAATATTTTATTTTTAAGATCTTCCATTTAAAGGGGAGGGTACAGATTTTGATTTCACAGAAAGTAATTAATATAGAGAAATATTCCATTTTACAACCATAACCAATAAAGATCATCCAAAAGTTTATAAATTAAACAAATCACATTTATTTAGTGCTTATTAAAATTTGGAAACTGATTATACAGATATTTATAAAAGAATCCAAAAAATCATACTATTATTTTTCCATCATGTTATGTAACCTTTTTCATTTAATACTTAATTGGGAATCAATAATTAGCAACATTGTAAAACGTAAATAATTCAATAATATTTTATGTAAAATATTCATTTGATTATCATATCTGGTGTGTAATAGTATAAGATTTTGTAAATAAAGGCATTATCCATTATTGTTAGATAACCGAAATGATTTGGTGATTAATATCAATTTTAAGCAAAAGAACAGTGTATAATCCCTATAAATATAGGAGAATAAAATATCAAACAATGGGATTTTATCTATATATTTTTTAGATTTAATCTTTTAAAACCTTGTTCAACCAATTTATTTTTATTTCAACAAGTTAATATTTTTGTTTTTTACACCCTGAATGCTCAATTTTCTTAAAACCGATTTGACTAAATTAAAAGCAATGAAAATTGATTCTGGTTTTGTCTCGTCTACTATTAAACCTCAGCATGGAACAACAACACTAGCCTTTACTTTCAAGGAAGGGATGATTGTTGCTGTAGACTCTCGTGCTACATCCGGTTCATACATCGCTTCACAAACAGTCAATAAAGTTATAGAAGTAAACAAGTATCTTTTGGGAACAATGGCAGGAGGAGCAGCCGATTGCTTTTATTGGGAAAAGAAGATGGGCCTTTATGCTAAGAAGTTTGAGTTGGAAAATGGAAAGCGTATTTCCGCAGCACATGCTTCCTTATATCTTTCAAATTGTATTAATCAATACAAAGGGTATGGATTATCTATGGGAACAATGATATGTGGCTATGATACAGATGGACCAAAAATATATATGGTATCTGATGATGGATCTAGGATTGAGAATAATTTGTTTAGTGTGGGAAGTGGTTCTACCATTGCACATGGTGTTCTTTCAACCAGATATCATTTTGATATGACTAAAGATGAGGCTATTCAGTTGGGCAAAGATGCAATTTATTGTGCTGGTCATAGAGATGCCTTTTCTGGTGGAACTGTCAATGTATATTTTATGAATGAAGAAGGCTGGGTGAAAATAGGCAGGTATGACTTTAATGAAATTAGGGATGAAAAAGAATCTTAGAGTCAATAAATTTGTAGCAGAAGTTAGTTCTATTATCCTTTATAAATGTTTTGTACTGATATCGCAACGCTTAAAGTTAGTTATTTCAATATTGTAGCTTTCATAGAACTATGCATCTCTCTTCCATTAAAGCTGGGAAATTTTAACTATAAGTTAACCGTAGTCCAAGAAAGGTATTTTTTATTTGTTAAATTTTAAAAGCCATATGAAAATCCTTTTAAATCAACTTAACAAAATCCCATCTCTGAAATCAAAGGGTGAAGATTTCGAAATAACTGCAAAAATAGTCTGTACAATCTATGAGTCAATTTTAGAACCCATTGAAAACAATTCAATTCTTATTGTCAACTCAAAAAGTGGATTGTGTTCAATTGCAGCCTGTTTTTTCGGCCCAAAATTTATATTAACAACATTAGAAACATTTCCAGAAGAAATTACGTGGAAAAATGTTACTCCAGGAATTACTTCAGAGGGCTTTGTGCCTGGATTCACCAATTCTCAATCCGCTAAATTTGATATTTTGGTTGGAAATTTTAATAGCTATATCAAAAAAGATGCATTTAATATAGCAATTGTAGAACCATTTTTGGAAAAAAGTCGACTTACAGATCTATCTGCAATAATTAATGCTTCCAACTGTGCAGAAGTAGTTTATGGGGTTTATAAAGCTGATTACCGAGATAACTTGAAATTAAAAGTTCCAAGTGTAGAAATTATTGGCGAAGTGGAAATAAAAAGTCTTGGCTCTTCAAACTATCATAAAAACGAAAATAAGACTTCAAAATTTGATATTATTCGAATAAAATCATTAAAATAAATATCATTGAAAATATTTTGTCGGATTATTAAACCCATTCCATATAAGCATATATTATGTGGAATGATACAAGTATGATGATACCTATTAATTCTATAAGATTGAAGATAATTTTTTCAATTATAAGCAAATATATCTAACAAGTGAACTATTTTAAACCAAAGTTTATTAATATAACTTTTTCAAATGTTCTGTGGCTTCTTTTGGGAAATGGATACCTGTCTTATAAAAGAATGTCGACTTATGATCATCTGATATCTTTTCAAACATTCTCCACATTTCATAGACTTCTATATGCTTAGCATTAGGAAATTCTTTGGAATAAACTAATGAATCGAAAATGATTTGATATCCTCTATTCTCATTAAAAATACGACCAACGTATTGATCAATTTGATCAGTTTGCAAAATAGGATACTTTTTCCAAAGAGTATCAGAGAGAATTTTTAAAAATACTGCCGACTTTGGGGAGAATTGATAGGTCAATTTTATCTCTTTTGGTTTTTTTTTCATCAAAAATAGTTGCTTATCTCCCAGGATTTGACTAATAGCCTTCTCAAAGAATTTTGGTTGAATATTAAATGTTACTTCTGTTGTTTTCTCAGATAGACCTTTTCCTGCAGACAATATAAACGGAATATTTTGCCATTCAGATACATTGACATGAACTAAAAACGCTGCAAATGTTTCTGTAGTAGACGGAACTCCTAATTCTTCTGTATATTCTTCATATTGCCCAAAAATCCCAGAACTCTCCACGATTGACATATTTTTAATAATCTCAGCTCTCTTACTAGATTCATTCAAATTGTTGGCTACAAATTTCCATAGTTCATTTTTGTCTACTTTGGAATCTCTTTCACAAAGAATAGTTGCAATAATTTCAACCAAGTGGTTTTGCATCACATCCTTCATCATTCCTGTTTTATCAAAGAATGCCCTTCCTTCAGCTAATATACTTTCATGAAATTTCGCCTCAACTGATTTAACAGTCTGCTTACTTATAAAATTTCTTAAATTATGATTCGTAGATAAAACCTCTGGTAAAATAATGGATAAATTTTTGAGCAGATAGTGATCAATAAAGTGGATTCTGGAGTCATTAAAACACGATAACGATTGAAACGATTTGAAATCCACTCCAAAAGGTTTTTCTATGCCGATAGCTTTATATCTTAATTTTGAGGTTTCATTTAACAAATCCTCATACACAGAAGGAGGAACCGAGAAATATAAAACAGTATTCTCGTCAGTTACAGGGATAAGTGATGATAAATCATGATAGTGTCCTTGAAAATAAGAAATTCTTTTTAAAAAAGATTCTTCATAATCATGATACATTTTTAACTTTTCCAGATACTTCTCATCAAGTGTTGAACGTGTGTATACAATTACTTCAATTTCTAGGTCATTCAGTTTTGCAATATTAGGTATAAGTTTCTTTATTGCTAAATCCCCGCTGGCTCCAAAGATAACAATTTTACGACTCATAGAAAAGCCAATAAAAATTGTTTAAATAAAAAACTTGAAACTTTATAATCCATAATTATTAACCAATAAAACCAGATATTCCAATTGTCGACGTACCAAATTTATTATCATATTGTTTATGGAATTATAAAAACATTAAAAATATACCCCTAAGGCATACGCAGAACCTACAGCTTGATAATCCTCAAAGAGCATTATAAATAGTTTAAACTATGTATTACTCCTAATAGATTAAAAAAGATACAATATCAGAAAATACATTAACTACAATTAAAAAATTAACTCAGTCTAATAAATAAGTTAAAAATATAATATAAAAACTTTACTCACAGTTGCAATAGTATAAATGTTATTACCACCTTACGCCATAAACTGTATTTTGATAATTTATGACTTCTTAATTTATTTAATGCCAATCAAATAACTTTAATAAAAAAATTATGACCATGATGCGATGGTCATTATCAATATATTTTCATAATATGATTTGGTTAGTTTAATTGGATGTACCATTTAGAACTATATAACAAGAGAATTACAAAATTTTAATTATACTTTATTCTATCAGACCTACTTTCTGTTTCACTTAAATTTTCTAATAATTAAGGAGCAAAGTAATTTTCATTTGGAGATATTGGTTGATTAAACATTCAGAAGTTAGTTGGATTTTGAAATGGATACCATTCAATAAAATTTATTCTAGGAATATTCCGTCCCCTTCCTATTTAATGGATTATCTCTCCTGTAAACATGAGATTTTTGAAGAGTTATTTTGTATTGAATGTGGAATTCAGATGGGGACTGATATGCTGATAGACGAAACAAAACCTTTTCATCAAATGGATAAGTGCAACAGCAAATACACAATAAAACAAGAGAATAGTAAGTTTCATAAATTGATTGACAAAATCTTAATTCCATTAAAATTAGAATCATATAAGAATCAGCTTTTCTTTGAACTAACTCATCAAGTTATTATCGGGAAAGTCTCCGAACAAAATCGAGTTATCCTTGTTTTGTATAACTTGTTGATTCGAGATGGATTTCCGATTTCTATTGAAGACTTGCTGCCATTTTGCACAGTTTCCAAACATAGACTACTAAAGCTCTACAGAAATTCTTTTGAATTCGTCAAAAGATCTGATGAGTTTTATATTCAAATTTTTCAAAGAGCAAGTTATTTTGTAAGAAATATTGGAGAATCAATTCAGATAAAAGAAAATGAAAGAAATACAACACAACAAACAGTCAAAAAGGATATAATTATTGATCCAAAGGACATCGATCATTTTATAACTTGTTCTAGAGCATATCCTACATGTAATCCCTTTTCTTTATGTGTAGTTCTGATGATAAATTCATGTAAACTGCCGATTTCCAGAACTACATTTCAGAATAAACCATTACTTAAATTTAAATTACAAAATATAAGAAGAATGATATCAAACAATGAAAATTTGAATTGTAAAGTTAAGCAGAAAAGCAGTTCCAGAATTGAGTGAGAAGCTTTTCTATTAATTTATAATTACTGCACAATAATGTGTATAAGTAAATGTGACATTGTCTTAAATAATAGCAATTTTATTCAAAATTGTTTTTCTTAGTAACTATTTCTAACTCAGAATATTTTATATAGTATACGCCGCCTTCTCTATTTTTTTCTTCCGGATGGCAAAATATACTCTTTTTTTTAGGTTCAATTCTTTTATTAAAATGTTTACAATCAAACACAATACTTTCAAACTCACCTCCCTCACCGCAAAAGTTTATTTCATACGGATGAGAGATATCAGATAAATATTCATAAATTTCTTTCAGATTCATTCCGACACATTCTCTCTTAAAAATTGGACTTGCAATTTTAATAATCCTTGCATCGATTTTCTGATCAATCATCGACTTGAGCAATTCTCTTTGATCTAATCCCCAGAGTGGAGATAAACTCTTTAAAGACAGACGTAAACAAATATCTTCAACTCGATTCTTTTGATAAGTGGATAAAATAGCTCCGGAAGATATTCCTCCAAATACAACCTGAGAAAGAGTAGACTTAACGCCATTATATAGATCTTCAACTTCATCTTCTTTTGTGAAGGTATATTCAAGATCCTTGTTAATGGCTTGGCACCTAGTTTTATAAACAAAAAGTGGTACATCCATTGTTTCACCAAAGAGATTTACAACTTCTGAGCCCACTGTCTGATACATATATGAGTCAAAGTATTCTTCGGTAGAATCCATATAAATCAGTGCAACAAGTTCATTCCCCTCATCAATCAACTTACAAATAGCAAAAATACTATCCTTTCCACCGCTTACTAAAGCTGCAAATTTCATGGGATAGAGGTATTATTTTTTGTTACCCATGGAAAAGATAAGTGAGCTAATTCGAAGTGGTCATTTGGAAAAGGCTAAAGAGGATATATTGAATTTGGAAAGTCGATTATCCGAAGAATGTTCCAAAAGAAATCAAGGAATTCTGATGGATCAAATAATAAAAATGAAAAATGAATATATTTCTGCTAAAAGGCTTACTTTCGATATAAAGACTACTATTTCAAACAAAGAAGTATTTGAAATTGACAAATTTAAGGTAACTCCATCTAAACTACATAAAATTAATTTGTCCAATACCACTCTTTTGCTTGGAGAATTCGAAGAGATAAAAATTGAAAATTCCAAAATGCTTTTAATCAAATCAGCAACAGCTCTGCATTCTATTTTGTTGGTGAATGTTAAAAATTCTATCATTAACTGTAAAGCTCAACAAATTCGATTAATTGAGTGCCATGGTATAACTTTGAGAGTATTTTCTCAAACTGGAATTTTTTTACAAGATTGTTCAAATATACTAATAGGGAATTCACTAGATATCTCAAACGAGGGAAATATGTTTGAAAACGTTAAAGATTTCAGCTCACCACTTAAGCAAATTAACTATGCTTTTATTGACTAGAAGGATTTTTTGATTATAAATTTTAATAAATGATTCTTGGTAATTTTATATACTAAACATCAATACTACCCTAATATTAGAGCAATATATTTCTTATAAACAATACAATTTTAATATCATCATCTCTATCCTTTACAACATTGGCTAAGATAGTTCTACATATATTTTAAAGCATGTTAATTCCGGAATAAAATTTGCAGGGTAATCTAACAATTCTGAGTTAGCTGGTTGTTATGGTTGGTGAGTGGCTATATAAAAATTGAAATTTTTTTGTCCAGAAATGTCAAAAGTAACAAATGATAACAAAAGTAGCTCACAAGATTCTGAACCAATTATTATATTGGAAAATCAAAAAAAGAACAATATATCATATGTTTCGAATATGAAAAGCCAAGAAACAATAGCTAATTCTAGCTTTGTAAAAGAAATAATAAGAACTGGAATTCCTCAGAATCATGATGAGTTGATGGAGTTTATTAGTTCAAAAAAACAACAAATTTCAAACAATCCATCAGTAATTGTGAATATTTTACAATCACTTGATGCTTTGCTTGAAAATGCCGAAAATATGTTTGATCTGCGAAAGGATCTTAGGGTCGTTTTAAAAACTATTAAACTAGAATACGATTCATTATTAAAAGAATATCGTAAGGATCTGTCCATATCAAAGTTGATTCAAATGGCAAATCAGGGGAAAATGGAAAATTTCTTAATACACATTCACTCTAAATCGAGAAGTATTCACTTTGCAGACCAACTTGTTCTTGAATTTGATCAACAAGTTAGAGCTTCGGTAAATAGACTCGTAGGAAAAAAAGAGATCAAAGAACTTATTACACCCGAAGATGTTAGAGAAGTAGGAAAGGAGAATGAATTATATGATGCTGCAATGCAAATTAAAACAATTGTTGAAGATGGGAAAGTAGAGTACTTTAATTTAGTTTTGGATCCCTATTCTTTTTCCAAAACTATTTACAATATATTTAATCTGTCACTAGCTTTAAGATTACATTATGTTGAATTTAAAATGGAGAATGGACTTCTCTATGTTTGCTCCAGCAATGGATCAGTATCTAAGTTTAGTATTGAGGATAATATGCATGGTATTCTTGAGTTTACACCAGTCAAATACAATCAAATACTAAAAGAATATAAAATCACAAAAAGTATGCTGTAAATATTTAGGATTAATAACCGAGTAAGTTTGATTTTTACTAATCATTTTATTTAATATCGTTGAAAAAATATAATTTTTTAATATTGTGTAGTTTATAAAACTATAAATATATCAATGGTTTGATAGACTTTAGTTTACCTATACCTATTACCTCATAAATTTTCTGACAAAACACTCATTTGGAAATTAAAATGATGTGGCTGTAGTGTCTTTATATGTTTCAAACTGAAACATCAAAATATTTCAAAACTTATTGTAAAATTTTTTTCGTTCATTATATTAATTTTCAAATTTATTAATTCATAGAATATCTCCACATTATTAGTAAGTTGAATATTCTGAAACTATACAAGGCTTTGTAATTGTTTTGAGTTTTATAATGAAACATGGTTTCAAAATTAGGTATTTAAGGGAATTGAATTGGGGTACGAATGCTACCACAGTTATATCTTTCGGTATTGTCTATATTATTTGCAAATGCCAAAAAATCTAAGGGGGGTAAATCCTCTCTATCAAATCCCGAGCAATCTTCTAAATCTACTAAGCAAATGAAGAAATCACCTTCCAAGAACAGTAGTAGTAATCTTTTTGATGATAATGTTAATGAAATATTTGGTTCATTCTTAGCTGATGTTCCTGCTACAGCACCTCAAATTGCTGCAACCAAACCTACTAATGGAAATTCTTCTACCAATAATCAACCACGTACTCAAGATAAGTCTGTATCAACAACTCCTGAGAAGGGTGAAGAGGAGATTGATGAGTCAAAATCCGATTCCAAAAATGATAGTTCAAAAGAAAAATTAGATAAAAAAGACCATCCTAAGACGAAGAAAGAAGCCTTAAAACAAATTGAAACTGTTGCAAATAAGGCTTTAAAAGAAGTGAAAAGTGGTGAAGAGAAGGCTAAGACCGAAGATTCTAAAGAAAATAAAGCCAATGAGAAAAAAGTAACTGAAAAATTCGGTGATAAAAATATAAAACCTGACCAGCCTTCCTATGAAACTCCAAAATCTGACAAGATGGGCACCCCCATTAAACCTGGCCAGCCTTCCCATGAAACTCCAAAGTCTGACAAGATTTCCAATGCACCTCCATCAATTTTTTCAGCTGTGAATGGTACTGCCACTCCTTCTTCTTCATTGACTGAAGCAGATATAAAAGATGACAGTGATGATAAGAAAAAAGTAAACGAAAAATCAGAAGATGATGAAGAAGCAAACAAGAAAAAACCAAGTAATGAAAAGACAAGCAAAAAATCTAATTCAAAAACTGGTAATAAGACTACTACTACTGATACAAAATCAAAAGAAAAACCTGATAATGAGGAAACAACTGATACAAAATCTGGTGGTAATAAGGCTAAGGAACAACAAAGAAAGACAAATACACCAAAAACTAAAAAACCATCCTCCACTAGTGATAAAGAAGTAAAATCTGAGAGTTCAGGGCTGAGTCCAAATATAAAGAAAAAATCTAAGCTGAGTTCCAGTAAAAGTAGCAGCAGATCAAACGAATCAAAATTAAGCTCTAAAAATTTGAATGATAATAATAAGAAGGACCATTTATCCAGTAAAAGCTCTAAATCACAGAGTAGTCAATTGTTTGACTTTCAAAACGGTGGTGAATCTAGATTAATTGAAGGAGGAGCTACCCAGAAATCTGAATTTTTCTAAATAAAACAGTAATCAAGATTTATAGAGTTTTAAGTTTTAACACTTTTTGGGTTTTTTATCCTTATTATGGAAGAGTATTTTGAAATATGTCAGATCGGAGAGGGCACGTTTGGGAAAGTCTTCAAAGTCAAAACTAAAAGTAACAAATTGCTTGCAATTAAAAAAATTCGATTACATTCTGATAAAGGAATTTCTATCACAACAGTCCGTGAAATTAAAGCTCTGAAACGACTAAAAAGCAAGTTTATAGTAGAATTGGTTGATGTATTTTTTGGAAAAAGTTCCATCAATTTGGTCCTAGAATATCTTCCGTTTGATTTATCTGGTTTACTTCATAGAGGTTACAAATTTACTGATGATCAAATAGAATCGATTGCGGCTCAACTAATTAATTCGTTGGATTTTATTCATTCAAAAGGTATGATTCACAGAGATATTAAGCCATCGAATATTTTAATGGATTTTGATGGAACGGTCAAAATTACTGATTTTGGATTGACAAGAGATCAAACTGGTCACATGACCAATAAAGTATGTACACTTTGGTATAGAAGTCCTGAGTTGCTGTTGGGGGATATAAACTATACGAGCAGTGTTGATTCATGGTCAGTTGCCTGTATTCTTTTAGAGTTGAAAATTGGACAAGTTCCATTTAAGGGAAAAGATGAGATTTCACAAGTTAAAGAAATTTTTCGTATTTTGGGCAGACCTTCCATTTCCTATCCTTGGGATGATTTGTTTGAGCTTGAAGAATATCCACTAAAATCTAATTGGACCTATAACATTAAAGAAATCTTTGGAAAATATTTTCAGGGGGAGTTATTGATTTTAATTACTGAAATGCTCCAAATGGATAAGTCCAAGAGGCTATCTTGTAAGAATGCCCAAGAACTAGAAATTATCAAGATTTCATCAAACAAACGTATTCCTATAAAATTTGAAGACTCTCACGAATATTATACAAAAGTTGATAAGCAAGATGCTGATGAGCATGAAATAATAAAAAAATCACAAAACTCTGATGAGTAAAAAGATTCTAATGGCAGTAGGTCTGACACTAAATAGAATAATAATGCAAGGACGATTAAAAAATAATTTTGATCAATCAAATCCACTTATGTATAATATCATCATTTTGAGAGATACCTTGTATTATAAAATGTATTTTAAATTTTCTTTCTTTTTTGAATAGATCCTTTCTCCTTTGTATTAAGAGTGAAGCCTTCATGGTTATAAAGCATATCATCTTCCAAGACTTAAGATCAATTTGTTAGTTTGCAATAAAAGCTTTGACTTTACAAAAATGATTAAGGTGTTTATATATGATTGATATCCTTTCAATAAAATTTTCTAGTTTTAGAAAAAGTCTAAGTTCTTTCATCTTTTTTAAAAATTTTCTAAAAATTTTCCCTAAAATGTCTGACGAAAATATTAGCACGCCATCCATTCAAAAGTTATTTAAGAATCAAAGATATGAAACTGAAGATCTTTCCTTAGCTGAAAGAGTTTATATAGAAAAGACTACTCCAAAGCCAAGAACAACCAGATCAGATCTTGCAATGGGTGATGTTGTCGTTGTTCTTGAAGGTATATTTGCAGCCAAAAAAGTAATATTTATCAAACAGATTCCAGATCACATGGCTTTGGTTTCTGGTGTTGGATCTATTAATGGTGTAGGATCATTTAAGATCGATGAAAGGTTTTTATTTAAATTAAATACTAAGCTTTCGGTCGATTCAGTTACTATAAATGAAGACGTCTATGAATCAAGAATAGATGAGTCCGAGGATATTAAGGTAGATATAAACAATAATCAAACTTTGGAATCTACTTTAATTAAGGCAATTCAAAAAGAAAAATTTATGGAAGCATATTTGTCAGAGCCATTTACTATTGATCAAAGTTCTGAGTTTTATTCTTTAGAATATTAAATTTATTTCATATATTAGTTTTCATATTAAAACTGGATTTTTTGGTTGTAGCATTCGAAATTAATTTTTAATTTCAAAATTTTATTAAAATAAAATATAACAACAAACTATCCGTTTTAGACATACCCTATTTTTGGTGTGGTCTATAGATAATCATTGCAAAATATATGCTACAATTATTTATGAAAAGACATTGTAAAACTATGGACTCATTAATGAAATTATTGAATTTTTTGACTATGAAACTGGTATTGGCTACAATTTAATCGAAAATATCAAAGTCAGATTCTTCGTCTACTTCAGTAAAAACAGATGCTTTCGAATTCTTTGCAAATTCTATGAATTTGAAGAGTGCACTTGACAAAAATCCTGCTTTCATGTCAAATTCTTTAAGTAAATACCAATCAGGTCTTCTTTCAACTTCCTTAATTATTTCTAAATTTTCTTGAATACATATTCGATACTTATGTGTCCTACTTTCCACAATTTGAAATTTGTAGTTTTGTGGATCACTTTTTGGATTATATCCAAATTTAACCCAATATCCTCTCCATGGACCATTTGTATATAGGTAACAAAACAACCCAAGAAATGGTTTGTAAATCCATGGACTCTCATTCAGTTGAGCATTTAATCCTATAACTTCTTTGAAGTCACTAAATCTAAAAATATTCAAATCTTTGATTAAATTACTCAATTCTTCTGAAATAGTTTTAAATGATTCCATACCCTTTCTCTCAACAAGCTTGGATATTATTTCTTGTGTGGGATGAGTAGGAATTGGGTCTGAAATCTGAATGTGCACACATTTAAAAGACGTTGTAATTTTTTGATTCGAATTTTCGGGTTTATAATTTTCATAATGGGAGGAAACAGAGATTTTAGGTAGATTCAAATCTGGAAATGTATTGTTTTTAAGATATTCAAGTAATTTTTCTGAATATATTTCAAAATTGCTTAGGTTTGGATCAAGTAGCTGCTTGTACATAGAACTATAAAATTTCTTTGTCTCTATTGTTTCAGGCAAGTAAAAATCAGCCGCCTGTTTAAATTCATGAATATAATCGTACTCACAAACAATTATACAATTGCTATTTATTATCTCAATTTCCAAATATTTCTTTGTGTTAGCTTTTACAGAACTTTGAATTTTTTTCGAAAAAATATCTGATGAGAATCGCATTTCAAATCCATTAAATGTTCGATACAAATTCGTTTGAGATTTTTTGGTGCATTTGAACGGATTTATAATTAGCTCAGAGGTCTCTTCCATCACTTAGATTTACCGAAGGGGTTCATGTTAATAAATAAAACCGTGTTATCCATCTATGACCCAATTGGAAGATAATAGTTGGCTTATCTCAAACAGAAATTTTAAAAGTTTTATATATTGTTTGAAGAGATTTATTTTATGAAGGTTTTCAAAATTATAATTTTTTACTCAAATGAGATAAACTGAAATTATTTAAAATTTTAGTTGTACATGGATTTTATAAGGGTTTTTACGCATATGCTCAAAAAAATTTTATCCTTTAAAATATTTCAATTCGTTATAATTCCAAAATCATGTCCCTGTACTTATCTTCAAATCTGATTTATTTAAATTAGAAACTTCCTAACCTACGGAACATATTTTACGGCCCTGTCTAATTTGTATTGAAATGATCCAATTCATAAAATTCTTCGGAGAAGAACATATTAATGGCAAAAGTTGATTTTCATGTTCTAATATAAACATAAGAGAAGGAACATAAAATGTTTCTACACTCGAATTAGATTGGATTATAAATTTTCCACCTTCTTCAGAGATCGATTTAATCGTAATATCAGTAATATCAATTAAATTATCTTTGTTAATTTCCGATGAACTACAAAAAAATAACGAAGAAAGAAATCCACGAACTTCGGAATTTAAATATAACTTGGTCTTCTCCAAACTGAAGCTATAATTTTTACGATATCCGTAATTATCATTGTTTGGATCGACCATGTCATTCTCATGCTTTATATACTCTTCAGAATTAATATTATGCTTTACATCATCATATGAATAAAACATTTTATTCTTTAATTTATAATAGCTTTCTAATGTTCTACCACAGTTTATCCTTTGCTTGAGTAATCCATATATTTCACCTTGTGAAAAATCGTAGATTTCAATTACTTCGTCAATATTCTTTGGTATTTTAGATCTTCCAAATATGAATCTTCTAGTAGGTTTTCCTGCTGATTTCTTATTGTCGCTGCTTTGACGCCTAGTTGCTTCATTAATAAGCACAAGAGTTTCTTTCGTTTCTGGATCATCTGAAGATTCAGCATCCGGTCCAGTTTTATAATTGAGTTGGCTAGAAAATGCTTTTAGGGTATTTTTTGAACTGCTTAATGTACTTTGAAATTTTTCCTCTAGAGGTTCTAAATCTATTAAATATTTGTTTACCTTCATAGGAGGTTTCTGATGGTTTTGAATAACTTTAAATACTTCAGGAAGTGTAAACTTTGGACGATTTACTTTTATAGTTGTCAAGCTTGATGTCTTATTTTCGGTTAATAGAAAACTTTTAGATTTCACAGAATTTAACTCAGGCCTGAGAGAAGAAAATGTTTCGACTATACTTTTTGAAAGCCCAAGAGAATGAGATTGCTCTGCTTCTATTGCAGTGGAATTCATGCTTAGTTCTTTACTTGATAAAGTATCTTTTAATACATTGGATGGTTGAGGCACTTCATCGGCAATTTCTCTCTGCGTATCACAAAGAAAATCATGGTCGATTGAGATTTCAGTTACACTAGAAACTGCATTACGTAGTACAATTTCCTCATCTGATGAGGAAAGTATTGATGAAATTCGAAATTCCTCTTCAAAGTATATATGCATCATATCACACTCGTCCGAAGACCCATGTACTTTCTGATCTTTAATTATGTCCTTTTCTTTCTTTTTTTCCGGATAATTAGGCTCTTCATCAATTTTTTGATATTCAAAAGAATTAGAAATATCAGCTATTTTATTTTTACTTTTGCTAGAATTTTGTTTTATCTTATTGTCAGGTGTATCATCAAGCTCATTAACAAATGCAGCCAACTGATCACTTGAATTTTGAATTTGATTAGTTGGACATTCTTTATCTGAAATAAAATGTTTGTTCGATGTAATGGCTAACAATTTTTGCTCATTCCTTTTAGATTGACAACTCTTTTGGTCTAATTCATCACTGGACATTATCTCCGAACGACTATCAAGTTTGCTTTCTAAATACTTATTATCGCTATCTTTAACAGATTCTTCGATATAGGTAGATTCATAGTATGACATTATTATGTCATAATCATCGATACTATTGCTAGCACTTTCATCTAGACCAATACTATATAGTTTCTTCTTTTTTTCATCCGACATCTCCTTTAGGGCCCCTAAAGATAATTTAATCTTAATAGCTTTGAAAAAATCAACCAATAAAATTTTATTAACAAAAGTTCAATAGAAGTTATCATCCCTTTTTATTCCACTATATATGAAACAAGATGTTTGTTATGTCATAAGATTTTTTTACTCATTTATTTTAAAAGTATATTAATATTAATTCTTTGTTACACTTCAATAAAGTTGACAGAATTAACTTAGTGAACAATTCTTATAATATTTCACTAGTTATATAATAGAACAATTTTTTATATTGACAATGTAAAGCTATCCTGCTGTCAATTTAAACTGAAGCTTAGTATTAATAAGCCCAATACGAAAAACAAATTTGATTAATTTCACAATTAATATAAGATAATAAATATTTAATCGTTTATAATCTATACCAAATTAGCAATTTTAGATTCTGTAATCATCTTCAGTATCCATAATTTTTTCAAAAGCATCTTGTGCTATACTAGGAGAAGAAAATACACATCTATAGATCATAAATGTTTCCAAAAGCATAAAATAGAGCAATTTGAATCCAGGTTTAAAACCTATCTTGATAATGTTATGTGTTAGACCTGAAAAATATACATTAGAATCATCTAGTATCTCAATTTCAGACCTACCATTGTTTCTATGAATTACAAACCAAACATTACCAACTTCTCTTAACTTCATACCATTAAAATAGCTTAAAACAACCTCATTTGCTTGAATAATATCAAACTTGCTCCAATCAACGGATTTCGTGAAAAATGATGGATTTGACTTGAGTTTGATTTTTGGTTGATTGAAAACTCCTGAAGACATCATTCCAAAAAGCTTTTGATTGTATCGTCCAATTTCTCCACGTCTAATAGAAATAGCCTTTGGATTTCCATTAGGAAGATGCAATTCCTCCGGATTAATAAATGCAAATTCGCAAATTTCATTTGATGCAATCTTTTCTAAGAAAGTTGCAGGCACTTGGAATTCTTTTGAAAATATAGCCAAGATTGCAGCCAACCCTTCACTAATTTTTGTGCTGCGAGTTTTCAACAATCCAGAATTATGAATTGCTGCAATATCAATATCAAAGCCTCTATACTTCTTTTCTCCTAATAAAACTTTTTTAGCATTCTGAGAATTTTGAATTTCGTAGGTGTTTTCGAAGAAACCCCCATTTAGTAAAGAATCATATTCGACACCATCTAAGAAACTATTCTGAACTGAAGAAATACTTTCAAAGTCAAAATTTGTAGGCGATTCAAAGCTTTTATCCAGTAGTTCAAACTCATCATTTCTTGTATAAAGGGACATATCCAAATCATCTCTGGAGTTAATACCCACATTTAAACTAGATAACTTCCTGAGACGTTTGCATATTCTTTTGAAATCACACATATTGTAAAATTTCTCAATTTTTTCTCCAATTTCAAATGTAGAAGACTTTCTCATGCTAATACAATCAATCAGCTCCCCATGTTCCTTAATAATTTCCCTTAAATCAGCTGTTGGGTATAAATCCAAGATTTTTTTTATCAATACAACAGTTTTTTTGTCTATTTGTTTGATTCTTTCGTCAGAAATGGTTTGTGAATTTAAGTTGATATTTCCAATAGTTCCACGTGCGATTATTCCACCTCTTTTAATTTTTTTTTTTACCGTTGCTCTTCTTGATAAAGATAAATTATCCTCCCTTGGTTTCTTTAGATCACTTGGTTTACTAAATACTCTATTCTCAAATAATAATTTCGACAATTCCATCGGGTCTACAACCGAAGAATCTTTTAATAGGGTAGAAGAAACATTGCTTTTGAGTTTATTATCTTGAAAACCGTTGAAATCATCGCTTTTTACAGAAATTTGCAGAGGATTTTCAGTCCCAAACTTTTCATATTGATTTTCAGAATTACAATTGGCTTCATTTTCTTTTAGTATTCTCATATTTTTAAGGGGAAGCAAAAAATATTATTTTCAAAATGATAAATATCTTAATCAGTAAATTCCATTATTGAACTAGTGAAAAATTGAGTTTTTTGGAGAAATAATGAAACCTACTTTGGTTATTCCACATATGAATCAAGACTACGAGGTAGTATTCTATAGTAAAAGAAACTTACTTTTCAAATTTTTCAAATTAAAAAAACATTTTAACGACATCATCATGATAAGCAAATAGGTCTTAGTAATTTATTATAATATAGTATTAACTATTGTATAATTAGGTGCCCCACAGTTCACAATCCTTACACTATGAATCGGATAATCATTCTTACCAACTTCCACAGTTTGAACTTTTAATATTTCTGATAATCCTTCAATAACCCTTCCAAATACGACATGCTTACCGTCTAGCCAAGTGGCTGGCGCAAATGTAATAAAAAATTGTGTTCCATTTGTATTTCTCCCTGCATTTGCCATGCTTAATAACCCTGCTTCTGTGTGTTTTGTAATAAAATTTTCATCTGCAAACTGTTTTCCATAAAAACTTTCTGGAGGAGATGCTTGAGTTTTTTGAAAGGATTCCGCGCCTCCTTGCATCATAAAACCAAAGATAATCCTATGAAATATTATATCTTTGTAACAGGAGTATTTTCCTGCTGAATTTGTAAATCCATCTAACAGCTTACAAAAGTTAAGACAGGTTTTTGGAGTACTGTCCCAAAACATCTCGAAGGTAACTCGGAATCTTTCAGATGTATTAGTTTCTCTCGGAGTATATTCGATAACCATGAATGGTTTGGAAGTTTTGTACATCTCAACTGACTCCGAATTCTCAGGTTGAAGGCATAAAAGTATTGGAAAAACTAATAAAATGTCTAAAATCATGGGTTAGAAAAAAAATAGCTCTGTATTTTAAAATATATTGATAAGATCATGAAATTAAACAGTTATGTTTTAACTGAATATAGATAGATACTTACTATTTTATGAACCATGGTTTAGAAATTTTTTTAAAATAGGGTTAATTAGTTTTTGTTATCTATCTTTTTTTAAACTAACTAATGCTAATTAAGAGAAGCAAGAATAACAAATTGAAAGAATTAGTGGCTTCTTGTAAGATGAGAAATTAATCTAAATCAAATATAAAAGATTATCATTATTAGTAGATATATGATCTAAATATAAAACAATACACCGTATATTTAGTTGTTAAAAAGTATTTGAGTAGAAGCTAAAAGTTAAATGTAAGGTTGTTACTTGTATTATTGGTTTTATAACAAAGCAATTTTCAATGTTCTCTTTTTATTATCACCATACATAGTTGATTATATTTCTACAGATGTTTTACACTTTTGAGTGTATAGATTTGTTATTATCTGCTAATTTTAACTAATAGACAGATTAGTATAGTAGTTATATTTGCTACATACCATTTATATATTATTAAAAAATCTAAAGAATGAATCAGGGAATATATAGCAATAGCAAATTGATGAAATGTACTACACCAATCTCATAAGTATTACATAATCCATATTGAAATGTTAAAGTAATTGTTATAAAAGGACTTATATCACTATAACTGTACTAATAAATGACTATGCTGATTTAATTTAATTTAGTATAATATAATATAAAATAAAATAAATGGATAGAATTGGCTGGAACATATTCAAATTACTTTATTATAAAACTTCTTCTACTTCTTCCTTTTGACTTTCTGAAATGCTCTCCTCCTCTTCTGCTTGCTCAGTACCATGGTTTTGAGAATTTTCTAAATTCTCTGATTGTAACTTGGCAATCTGGGCCTTAATTTCTTCAATAAGCTTTGCAAATTTCTCTTGCTCCTCCTCATTTAATTTTGGAGTATCAGGGTTCTTTTCCTCTCCGATATACTTTCTAACAAATTCTGAAACTTTAGATGACTGATTTGAGAGGTAATCGAATATCATATGATATTTTTTTGCTGAACATTCCTTAATATGACTGATAATGTTTTTTGCTTTGGATAAAACACATTGCGTTGATGTTGCATGCTGTTCAGTCGTCATCACACAATTTGCAAAACATAAAACGGAAACAATTGTAGCAAATTTCATGGGGTTAAAAATAATACTTTTCAAAACAATGGATTTATTATTATGAGGGAAATTATAAAATATTTTTGATACATTCGGTTCTATTTGTAATAAAACTAGTCTATTCTATTGGATATGCTATAATAGCAATTTAAAGTACTGAAAAGACTAAATATTGACTAAAAAATGTAGTTGTCTGATAGCCGTTATTAGAACTATTATATTTCGTTTTGGACAGAAAATGTCATTGATTTTAATATTTAAGAACTTTAATGTTTTTAATTTTTTTCTAAACTGCATCAAACTCATTTGATGTTTCAAGATTGCAGATGGTTCCTTTTTCGTAACATTTTTTGATTCTAATTGATTGAATTTCCAAATAAAAGAACAATTCTTGATAGATATTCACACTCTTAAATCCTTCACAATAAAATTCTATTTTCTTATTTCGATAAAAGGGAACAATATTGTAGATATTGGCCCCTACTTGGATATTTAACGCTGGTTTTTTATAAAATGGATGTGTCCCCGAAAAATCAACAATTTCGAAATATTTCTCAGAAATTTGAATTCCAATGCCACATACCTGAAATGATTTAAATGAGCAACATTTAAATAAAAATGAATTATATTCGTGCCTAATTTCATACAAATCTTTTATTGCTAATTTGGGAAAAAATCTAGGTAATGGCATAAAGGGTATCAAAAGTATTTGTTTAAATCTATAGGTCGAAAGTTATGTGATTGAATACGGAGGAAGAATTTAAAACTCAAATCTTTGAAAGTTACTTGTTGTATTAAACAAATATCACAATTTGGAAATATCCAAACAAAGGATAGCCTATATAATATTTTATTGAATTTTCACTAATATGTTTTGAGAAATTTCTAAAGAATAATTAATAACTATTCAACAAGCATTTTCATAAATTATTAATTTTTCAAGTACTTTTTGATAAATTTCAGTTTTTTACAAATTTTTAATAAAATTTTTTGTGAACATTACACCCCAGCATGTCAAAAGTTATTAGGAAATTTAGACAGATGAAAAAGAAAAACAGAAGCGTAAGAGTTGTTGAGGATCCAGCTTATCCAGAGCATTCAGGTATTAACATGGCTACTGTAGTGGGTTTAGAACATGAAAGGGGAAAGGTAGCGCCATTTGCCATTATGGAGATGAAGGGGAAGAGGTTCCACATTGTTGCAACTGAAGGTGTTTCTGTTGGCGATAAAATGTACTTTGGCGATGAGACTAAATTGAGTGTTGGTAATTGTGTACAGATTAAACATATCCCTGAGGGTAATGCAATTCATTCGGTTGAATATGTTCTGAACGATGGTGGTAAGGTAGCTATGACTGCTGGTGCTTTCTGTACTATCGAAAATCACAGGAAGGAATCTGAACAAACTGTTTTGAAGTTACCATCTGGTCAGAAAAGAATATTCCCTTCAAATGTTAGAGCCATTATTGGGGTGGTAGCAGGCGCTGGTGTGACTGAGAAACCATTGCTCAAGGCAGGTACAGCTCATTATTTGAGAAAGTCTAGAGGTCAGCTATTCCCAAGGGTCAGAGGTGTTGCCATGAATCCGGTTGATCACAAGCATGGTGGAGGTAATCATCAGCATATTGGTTTCTCTTCTTGTCGTTCCAAAAAAGCTCCTTACGCTCAGCAGGTTGGTCTAGTCGGTGCTAGATCTACAGGTAGGGGTAGAGGTTCTAAGAAATAAATTCTTATATCAATTGCTGCATTCATAGCAATTGCTCATTTCAAAGAAATGTGATAATATGAGCTTGTGAAAATTTTAATCTATTTTGATATGGTCTGTTTATTCTTAATTTTGAACTATTTACTATTTTGTTTAGAATATTTATTGTTTTGTATTGTCTGGATAAACATTGAATGATTAAAAAAATTATATGTTTTAATTCTAGTTTCGAAAAGAGGTTTGAACGAGCCTACAGATCATCTTTTTCAACTGCTGATATTCAGAAAAAACTATTGACGACTACTCAAAATTGTAATTTTATCAATATGAATCAGGATACAATTGTTTTTAAGAAATTTGGCACATTGATAGTTGTATTCTTGGTTAGTAATGAGAATGAGATGTACATTCTGAACCTAATCAATCTACTGATGGGAGTTTATGACAAATATTTCGGAAATTTAAATGAGTCAAATTTCATTTATAACTTTGTTGAAACTCATAAAATTTTAGATCATTTTATTGTGGATGGAGTAGTTGTAGAAATCGATCAGATTGACATCTGCAAGAAAATGCTACTTAGAAAAAATAAATAATGCTTTGCCATCGAGTTTTAAATCAAATTCATATATAATACAATTAATAATTGCTCTATTAAAGTTTAGCATATCGATCTCAATAGATTATCTGATTAATGTTAACATAAAAAGACAATTGGAAAAAAAGAAGAAGCATATTTAATAGTAATAAAAATTAATACAGAATATAGTTACAATGTAAATCATGCCGTTGGATTCTAATCTTATTTTTAGTTAGAGAATCCATATTTTCACAAATCTAGTTGATTAATTTTATGTTTTCTAATACATTTTATTTTTTAACCAGTTCGATTTGTATTATTATTGAAGTTGTATTTATGTTTGTATACTGACCTGACCCACATTGTCCTTCTCTTGTATTGGTGTGACTGTTTAATGTTTGTATGATGTGTCCATTCGTCTTAATGAGATTTTTTCAATTTTGTTTTATTCTTTCTATAAATGTTTTTTGAAATACTTTGTTATATGTTTAGTTTTCAATTATCTTATAGTTTATGTTATTTTTAGTATTTTTCACCCATGGATATCAACAGCAAGATAGAGTATAAGCTTAAGTTCTTATTAAATAGTTTGACATTAAAACACTACTCAACAGAACATGTTCTTAGAAATGAGGAGATGATACAGTTTAACAATACATATTGTAATTCAACGAGAATTCAGGCATTTTGCTCAGATATTGGTGAAACAACATATTTTCCTATTTATGGAGTTCCACTCACAAAAAACTCAACAATCCATACTGTTTATCTTTGTGAAGTAGCCGTTGGAAATTCTATTTACGTTTCTGACGAATATTGCAAACAATCACTTCCAATTCCTAAAGACTATGATTCTCTTATTACTGATCATGACAGTTCTCTCAAATATATTTGTGACAATGATGTAAAGCTATCTCAGTTTTCCTATGTTATCAAGGATGCAAAGAAAATTTTACCACTTTATAAGGTAACATTTGAGTATGATGAGGCTTTTGAGAAAATTGCCAGGAATAGAAATCTATGCCATAAATGTAAAAAGTTAGACGCAATTGTATTTTGTCCTTCTGAAAGAGCTTCATTTTGTAATGGCTGCGATCACATCGTCCATTTTGATGAATTTTTAAAACGTCATGAAAGAAAATACTTTGCAGAGGTAGGTCAGAAAAAGTTTATTAGTTGTAAATATCATACCACAAAGACTGTAGAATTTTATTGTAAAGATTGCCTTGAGCCACTTTGTTCTTATTGTAAAATTACCGGTGCGCATTCTACTGTAGAATTTGCTAACCACAAAATTATACTTTTTACTGATGCTTGTAAAAATATCAATGCAATGATTTCCAAACCATCTCAGAAATTAGAATGCATTCCATCATCAATTAAGAATGATATGACCAGTTTCAAGGAGAATGTTGCAACATTTAGGTCGAATATTCAAATTACTAAAAAACAATTGGAAAAGGATTTCAAAAGCTTAATGCTCCAATTGGACAATATTGAATCGACACAGAGGCAAGTTTTTAATGCCAATTTTTTGGAAATGTGTGTTCAGCAATGCTTTTTCCAGAATGTATTGGATTTTCCCAATGAGCTAGATGCTGCAGATCAACTGCAATATTATAAGGAAATTGTAGAACAAAGAAATGTAGAAAAAATTCCGGAATTCACCGTAATTCCATTGAACAAGACAGAGTTGACTGGAAAAATCCAGGTTAAATCCCCAAAGGGTCCAGAACTAAGAATTTTTAAAAGTGGAACTGAGAATAAAAGCGTGGGCTGGAGGATTGAAAATGCTCATACAGTAGTCAAAAGAAAATAAATTTCTTGAAAATAGTAAAGAGTTTTTTAATTTCAAGATAAATGTATTTATAATTTTGTTAATTTCCATAATATTGTTCGGAGTTATAATTAATCAATTTTTTGATTTTAATTATCTTTTAGTATTAGTTAGTAAAATATCAACCTTTCTGTCGAAATATTCTATTGCAGCATCCAAATCCTCATCGCAATCTAAGTTGGCCAAAATAGAACCATTTTTTATGTAAAAATTAAAGTTTGAAAATATCTCTAGGTTGATTTCTTCTGGATCAAATGCAGGATAGAAAAAGTGTGCTATTCGTTTAATTACTTCCGATTTGAATTTTTGATGATTGAGGGAACTAATTTTTAGAAAAAAACTAGTTTCCCCAAACTCAATAAAGGCAATACCAAAGCTACTATCTTGGGCACTTTTAGGATCACTTCTTTTCATAAACACTTCATTAATTGCTTCAGATTCCTTAATAGTTGATGGTATTTTTACTTGCTTGCCATTTTTCAAGATAATTTTCAGATATTTTGGATTGTATTTAATCTTATAAATTTTAGAATATTTTATTATTTCATTAATTTCATCATTGGAAATCAATAACTTATCATTATAAAATTTTACGCTGTACATGGCTTTGATTCCATTATATTTGAAGGTATGAGTTAAAGAAAGTATTTCTGCACTGGCCATTTACAAAAAACTACATAATTTTTTATTTGTTTGAAATATGTTTCAATGATGTTTTAAATTGCTGGTGATACTGAAAATATTTACTATATTGTGAATATAGAAAAATGGATTAGTAATACTTTTATTGCAAAACATCTCCGTTATTTGGAAATACATATACTGTTTTCAGTATCTAAAAATTAGTTTAATATTTTTGTCATAAAACATTATAAAACCCTTTTTAATCTCATTATATACAACATACGTGATAAATATAACAGATTTTTCTTCAAAATGACTAGTTTCCCTCCAATTTTCATAAAAAGTTTTTTGAATTTTGAGTCTTAATGACTGAACAGTTTGATTTAGATTCGATATTGAGTTCTCCCAAATCCCTCAGAATAGAAGAGGAATATTCTTTAAAGACATGTCATAATGATGAATCAAATGAAATATGTACAAACTTATTTTATAGTGAGAGTAGTGTTCCACAAACTCGATTAGACCCATTATTATCCACAAAGGCAAGAAAGAAATTATTTTCGTCAAAAAAACCAAAGGAAGTCAGAGCTACTAATATTTTTAAAGAAACAGATATTTCAAAACTAACCTATCGACAACAGCTTCTGGTGTTAAAATATCGTGCGAATATTGATGTTGTAAATCCTCTTTTTTCACTAATAAACGACTTAGAGGTTAATAATATGGAGTTATCATCACAGGAAGTTCCAAAAAGCAAAACCAAAAGAAATATTAAGTCTATCAGTAACAAATCCACAAAAAGTGGTTCAGATAATCTGAAGAAGTTAATGAATCTTGAGTGTAAGAATGATAATTTTATAGAAAAAAAAGACACATTAGTTATTGAAGAAAATGAATCTCAGATATCTACTTCGAATATTATCGACTGGATTCAACCTTTAAGTGTACAGCATATTGAAAAAGCAATACCTGATGGATATCCAAGAATTATTTTACCTCGGAATGATGTACAGCTGCCCATCTTAGCCGATGAGAGTTGTCAAATGGGGATGTCTGAATATAAATCTGATCATTTAGCTTCAGTTTCATTACCTTACATAGAATTAAAAAATTTTAAAAAGAACAATACTTCAAATTTTGAAAAATCAATCGATATTAAAGGGAAAATAGAAAAACGTTACAAGGGCTCAGAATCAAAAAAAAATACAACTGATTCTTCAATTCTTACCAAATACATTGCTTCGGATATTGTGGATTTAAAACATAATAAATATGTTCATCCTATGAAATATTTACCTATTTCATACGATATTAACAAAAGTAATGCCGATATATCAGATACTTCATGCAGAGAAAAAGTGAAATTGGCTAATGATAATCTTACAAATTCTGGTTGTATCAAGCTCCATCTCACAGGATTTCAAAAATGTTTCAAATGTTTTGATGAGATTAGTGAGTTAAAGCAATTTCTAGATTTTTTAAAGTTTAAGAAACATATCAAGTTTGATCATACTTTAAAAGGTACATATAAAGAATTAAAGACATCAAAACGCCAAAATATTTGTGTCTGTAAAAATCTTCACGTATACTATGATCAAATTATAAAAATATATTAATTTTAATATACTTCTATAATACAATTGATTTTATGTACTAATCAAATAGTAGAAAATAGTTCCTGCATCTATTATTAATTCTGGAATCAATAGTAGCCTAAAAATAAAATTATGTATCTATATGGGTTTATTTGATCATTGTATTTTTAGAATAAATTAATTTAAAATAGGAATTAAGGAATATTGGTGTTTAACTAAAAATCAAACTGCATATAAATAAATATCTCAACTTCGTGAATGAAAAATTGAATTTTTATACCGCAAGGGTCTGTCTCATAATTATGAAAGGATATTCTTGTCAATACTGAATGTATTAGGAACATTTCATAAATTAATTCTGATATGTTATAATCACCAGTATAAATCTAAAAACTGTATTTGGTAGATATATCATAGTGTCCTAAAATACACATGAGTTGTAAGCTATGCTAAACAAAAACCAAATATCAACATTTCTCATAAATTTCAATTAACTTTATAAAGTGATGGCCAATATTAATGTTTTTCTACGATTGAAAAAACTTATTTTCCTTTATTCAAACTAAGCGTCTATAGACCTTATGCTTCATATACAATTTCTAATTCATTAATAAAGGCAAAATCAGGCCAATATTAACAATTTGAGACGATAGGGTAAATATAGTAGATGGTATATGATCAATATAAACAACCGGCTTTATTTCTAATCTGTTAACTTTATTACCATTATTTTTTATCCTTGAGTTGGGTTTATCTTGAATTTTTTTCCTTTCACTTTTTATTTTGTTTAAAAAAACCCATGGCAACAAAGGAATTAAGTAATATTGAAATAGGAGCTCCATTAGCACATGGAGCTTTTGGGGAGATTTTTATTGCTGTAGATACCACAACAAGCACAATGCTGGCTATTAAAATTGAGAAGAAGACGGGTATATTGCAACTTAAACATGAATTTTCAGTGTATCGTCTAATCGCGGGGCCAACTACTCCAAAGGTTTATGAATACGGGAAGATAGAATACAATAATTCTTATGTGAATTGCATGACGATGGATTTATTAGGGCAAAGTTTAGAAAAGCTATTTGTTAAAATGAATCGTGAATTTTCCCTCAAAACTATATTTATGATCGGGAAATCATGCTTGTCTAGAATTGAACATCTGCATCTAAAACATTTTGTTCATCGTGATATTAAGCCCGACAATTTTGTTACTGATAACAATCAAAGTGGTATATACTTGATAGACTACGGATTATGTAAAGAATATAGAAATCCTGTTACAATGATTCATAGGCCATATAAGGAAGGTAAGAATTTAACAGGTACTGCCAGATATGCATCATTAAATACTCATAGTGGAGTGGAGCAAAGTAGAAGAGACGATCTTGAATCACTTGGCTTTATGTTAGTTTATTTTATTAAGGGCAGACTACCCTGGCAAGGTCTTAAGGCTGAAACAAAAAAAAAAAAATATGAAATGATCTGTACGGTAAAGAAAGAAACATCGATTCAAGAGTTATGCAATAGCTGTCCTAACGAAATTTATTTATACATGGTTCACGTAAGAAGTCTAAAATATGCAGACTGTCCAGATTATAAATATTTAGCATCTTTATTTGAGAATGGCTTAAGAAAGCGAGGAATGGAAAATGATGGTAGATTTGATTGGTTAGATGAGCATGATAATTAAATTTAACGAGTACCATTCGTTGTTACATACTCTATTAATTTAAATACATTAGTTGCTTTTATTGTATAATCAGTTTTGATGAGGAAATTAACCATTTATAACTCTGTTTTGTGTAACTTTTGAAATCCATCGATTAATTGTATATTTCAAAACTAGCTGGATTATCTTATTTCATCATGACTCTACTATTTAGTTATATTGGTTATTTAAACTAAAGTATTATAAAATGAATTTTATTTGTAAGGTATTTTACACTATAATTTTTTACTTTTCTATTAACTAAAATTTTAAATCATAACATTTATAAAATACACTTAGATATTAAAAATTTAAATGTTAGTAATTTATAAAATATTTTTGGATCTCTTCTTAATATGGATTTTGTTGTAAAGTCAGGTAATTTTTCATTTATACCGGTTTAGTTAGTTATTTTATCTTTTAAATTCATCATTTCTATTGAGAAATTTTTTTCCACCCTAAAATGCTCAGAAAAGTTTTGAAACAAAAAATTGTTAAAATGCTTAATCCAGAAAATACTCCCTTTAAAATATTGATTCTTGATGAAGTAACAATGGATATACTCTCTTCCTTATTTAAGGTATCTGATCTTAAAAATAATGGAATCTGCTCTCATGCTTTAGTTTCAAATTCTAGGACAGCCGTAAATGATATACCAGCAATTTACTTTGTCCAGGATATTAACAAAGCAACAAATGATATTTTGCGATTTCTCTATTCTTCATATTATATTTATTCATCCACTCAAATCAAACGATCAGATTTGGAGTCTATGGCAGTTAGAGTTAGTGAAACTCAAAATGCCAATAGAATAATTACGGTACAAGATTATTTTGCTCAATTCATTCCATTGCATGAAGACATATTTACATTTAATCTACCTGATTCGTTCGTTCACAACTATATTGATGAAACAGTTACTGGATTATTTTCAATTTTCGTAACAATGGATGAAATTCCTTTTATTGTTGGAAATTCATTTGGAGGTGGGAAAAATGATATTTTGAGGAAATTAGAATCAAAAATAAAAACAACAAAAATCATTAAGACTAACATCAGAAAGCCCCTTTTAATTCTTCTTGATCGAAACATTGATCTTATTTCTCCTACTTCCCATGTTCTTGGATATATTGAATTACTTCATGATATTTTTAAAATTGATTTGAATAAGATTGAATTTTTAGAAAAAGATCCTGAGATGAAAAAAATTGATTTTGATACAGAAAGTGAGTTTATTCAAAAGTACAGATTCGAGGAATTTCCTATAGTTGCGGAATTGGTTGAAGGGGAACTCCATTCTTATAAGAAAGAGCTGGCTCTTAGGAATATGAAATCAAATGCAGATATTTCCAAGGTTTTGTTAAATGCACCTGAACTTCAAAAAAAGAATGAAATAATAAACACAAATCTAAATCTGTGCATTAAAATATTGGAAATATTAAAGAGTAGAAAATTGGATGATTTTTATAGAATGGAGAAAACCTTTGATAAGGATGAAGTTATGGAATTGACGGATCATGGGACGGAAAATGATATTTTGCGGTTTTGCATTAGTTTAATTGGATCAAAAAACGTAGACCTAATTGATCCGATATTGAAAAAGCGTAACTTAAAGTCAGATGTGGTAGATTTTATTAGAAACACAACAAATTCCGAAGAATCTTTTAAAAATAAGTTTACCAATCATTTAAAGCATTTGATTTTTAAGAAAAATATTCCAGTTGTGAATTATGTGGAAGATATATTATCTAAAATTAAAAGCAATTCAATTACAGATAATTATGAGACCAGTAACCTTCACACTGGAATTTTTATGCCGGAAATTTCACAAATAATAGTTTATATCAATGGAGGAGCAACTTATATGGAGTTGAAAGAGTTGAAATGTTTAGAGCAGAAATACGGCATTCCTATAATTCTTGGGGGTAGTCAGATATTAAATGCAGAAATATTTTTAGATCAAATTCAAAAAAAAATTTCTTGTAAATAAATGCGGTGGAATTTGGTTGAAATGTCTTTATAAGTAAAGTATTATTATTATATTTTTTCAAACAACCACTAATCATATAATAACAACGTTATATGGAATAATTTTTAAATAAAAGAGAAACTTTAATCATTACATTATTATCAAAAAAATTGAGATTACTGGAATGTTTACTTCTTCTTTGTCAGATAGTAAACCATATACTTTTATTATTCTTTATTAAAACATATATATAGGTGAGTTTATTATATTACAGACTTTATAGCGCCTACTTGTATAACTACTAAAACCATCTTCATTTATCCCATTAAGTTGAGAGGTTTAGCTGTATTAGTGTTTACAAAACTCCACTCTTCAATTATAAATGATCTGTGCATAAAACCATATTTTATATATTAGTATCCTGATTACTGTGGTTCGATCATTTAAGATCTGCTGAAGATTTGAATTTATGGTTATTCCTTGCCGTTTACAAGTAAATGGATAGTGTTACTTGAAAGTAAAGTTATGGATTTGGACTATCTGATATTAGAGTAGTAACTTTTTGCAGATAAAATTTTTATCATGTATCAGATTTCACATAAAGGCACAATATTACATATGCAATTAATATGCATATTATAGGGTTGTATTAGAAAATCCTGAATACAACAACTTTTCAAAGCAATTGAAATCTAATCCATCACTGAGATGTTTTAGAGTTTTCAATAGCTTTGCCTATCAACAAATATACTTTAAGATAAAGACATTGGCTCTTGTAAGAACAGTATATTTATCACACAGGTTTTGGATAAATATAAGATTTGATACAATCCCAATGATATCAACGGTTTATAAATATAAATTTACAACCTCCTTGTATGAAGAATCTGATTTCTTTTCAATAAAGTGAAATAATTTAAAATTTAGACTATATTCGTATCGTTACTTTTAATAGTTATATAGTATTCATTTTTATAACCCCTCTATGATTCTTTCTATTTTAGCATCTACTGATACCATCTCAGAGAAATTAGATAATTTAAAGCAATTCACAGACTCAAAAGATTGTATTTCAGAATATTCAGATCCTACAGAACTTGTTCCTGAAATTGTAAAATTTCTTGAGAATGAATTGCTTTCTTCAACTTTTTTAAAAAGAAATATTCCAAGTTCTAGAGACGATATATGCTATTGCATTGGGATTCTTTCTAAATTTGACTATAGTAATTTTTCAGACGAATCACTGCTACTGTTTCTATACAGAATCTTTGACAGAAAGTTTGATTTATTTCATAGAGAAACAGACAACTTGTTGATTATATGTAAGGGAATATCTGTACTTATATCACTGTTAGAGTCGAATTTGAAGTACTCTGTATATTCTCATCTTGCTAAGTTGATTTCATTAATTAATGTGGTTCCAATGACAAATCAACAGAATAGTGGTGAATTTTATAATCAATTTACATTATCGACAAGCATATTTGTTAATAATTTCACTAATATAGTTTCTCCACGAAGTATAGACTTTTCTAGAGAATATTTTCTTTTAGCGTCTGAGGTTGTAAAATACCTTCTTCTTTTTAAATCAAAGTACTCATCGGATTCGACACTCTTCGGAGGATTATTGCATCAGGTATTGATAGGGTATTCAAATACAACACCAAATGGAGAATTTGTAGAGTATACTGATTATTCCATACAGATTCTTAAATCTATTATTCTTACTGGAAATAGCTCACTTTCTGTAAATGTAATTATACAAAATATTTCTAAGAATGGATTTCTGCCAAATAATTTGAGAATTGAATTATACAATGTACTTAAACAGTTCTTGAAAGATGATTCACTTTCAAAGCATTCAAAAATAGTAATACTGGGTATGCTTGATCCAGAGTTGGAAGATGCAATGAAGGTAAAAAATATAGATTTATTAATCAGTGTAAACAGTGGAATTGGATCTAGTATTACTCAACATAATATAATTGGGATCTCTCCCACTAGTATCAATACCTCATTCAACATGCATAATACACCGAAAAGCAATTTATCTCAATTGGTTAATAATTCTTCATCAAATGCAATTGATCATGATAGTATTTTAAAAATTATTGATGATCATTTCCCTTTAAACACAACGACTATTCATTCAATAGTTGTTGGTGAATTAATTGATATGTGTATTGAGGCATATACTTCTATTCTAATGTCTATTACTTTGAATAATATTTCTATACATATTAGAAATTCAATGAAATTGTTAAACTTTTTCTATACAAATGAAATATCTAGTTCTAAGATATTTCTATATATGTATAAAATTGTTAATTTAATTGTTAAACTAAACTACTTTGAAGATCTTGATATTTTATCAGAGTATATTATTTCACCAATGAAACTAGCATCATACTGCAATACTCAAACTACAAGTGATATTACCCTACAAGAGTATTATTCATCTTTTTTTTCGCTAAATAGCTTAGATATTTTGGCAGAGTCAGTTGCTCCAACTTTATTGGTAAATTACATTAATCGAATTGATGAATGGAGGATACTTATGAAAAATCCTATTGTTGGAATTTCTTTCTGTACAGTAGCAAACAAATTGATTTATAATGATTTTACTGCGACTCAACGGGGATACGGTGAATTCAAAGAAGCCGATTTTTATAGAAAATTGTTTCCAATTTGCTATGAATTTTTTAATTTTGATAAAAAAATCTATAAGGCTATTTTCAGTGAATATTTTCCAGATATTTTAGAATGTATAATTTTACAACTGAAAGAATTGCCTTATAATCAAGATCAAAATCGGGTAACTTCTTTATTTGCCGCAGAATTACTGAATGGAATGTTTTGTTCTATTAAAACAGAAGGGCAGTCAAAATATACTGGATTTTACGTAATATACTCGTATTTCTCTAACTTAATTACAGATTTATACAATTTGTATTGTATATATAATAATCCTTTTTATTTGGAAACTCTATTTAATATTCCAATATCACTGGGCTTACTGATTGCTAAGTATAATATTATCGTGCCTCCAATGATCAGTGGAATTAAATTAAATCTAAAAATGAAGCTGACTATTTTGACCTATTTGGATTATATGATAGAATTTGACACAACTAATTCATTTGGTGAATTGTTGGAGCTAATTTATGGTCTTTTAGATGAATCGGATAAAATGATTAGGTTTAAAGTAATGGGTATTTATAAAAAGTTAAATAACGAACATAGAGATAAGTTTGTGAATGGTAAATACAGAGAAAATAAAAGGTACCATAGCATTAATATTTACAACAGGATGATGGTTTTTATAAGTGTATTGACAAATTATAAATTCGAGCATCAAATCTATAATTCAATCACTGCAATGAAGACAAACAATCAATTTATCCCAGATAAACAAATGATAATTAGAAGAAATTTAAGAATGCTTTGTATCGAAGAGTATACAAAAGAGGAAATCGAAATATCAAAAAAGTCAATAGTGAAATTTTTGGATGATAATATACATCTGTATAATGAAGCAGAAGCTATTTTTGTTGCTGACTGTATATTTGCTCTATTGATAGTCAATGTTCACATAAGTAATACAATTTCAAACAGTATCAACACTTTGTTATTACCATTAATTGCAGCTGATGCAATTTTATTAAGTAATTCCCAGTTACTAGAAATGTTTCCAAATTCTATAAATGATATTTTGGTAATTTGTATTGAAAATATTTATACAGCTGATCAGTTAGTTAGACAATCAACAATTAGGGGAATTCTAGATTTATTAATCCAGCATAAGCACAGCAGAGGATACTATCTGAGTAATGATGTCATAAATTCCTTACTTGTTGCTATCAAATATACACTTATCAGTGATCCTAATGAGAGATTATATTATATATGTATACAGATCATCAGAGTTATCAATAGAGTTAAGATTTTCAGAAATGTATTTGAAATTAATGCTTCCAACCATGCAGTATCCAATAATACAAATTGGCTAGCCTCACTTTATTTAGAGTTTGAATATTGCTATAATTTGCCTCCTTTGAAATCAATTCCTATAGCATCTGATATTAATTTTATAAAGAAATATAGACATTTTTCTATAAATAATATTTCTGGATTTGTTGAAAATCATATTTCTAAAATTGATGAATTGAGATTTTTCGTATTTTATGAATATGTAAAAAATATTGCAATTACAAACTATCATAACAATATTGACTATGAAGAATTTATGAAACCTATAAAATCCATTGTTCCACATTTAGCTGTACTAGATGGATTCGTTGATAAAGAAAGCAAATTGTCGTTTGTAAATAGTATTACAATGAGTAATATCAATATGACTAATAATTTACATGTATTTAGGAATCTGTTGTATAATTGTAGTATCAATTATATTCCGTTTATTCAGTCTTATAAAGAACAGGATATTGTTAATAAGAAATACATATATAACATATTGCTGAATATTAACAACTATGATTGTATCATTATTGAATTTCTATTACTTAACTCACCCTATAGTAATTTAAGTAGCATATTTAAAATTATGAAAAGAAAGATTCACTCTGCTCAAAATATTGTTCCGATATTATCATTATTCTTTAACAATATGGACAAATCAATTTATAGAAAATGTTTCTACTATATCTTTGAATATTCTATTTTTATTGGAGATGCAATTGTGGGCTTTTTGGACTATTATACCAAGCTCTATGAAGAGAGCTTATACAACAATTCTAGTACTTCTCTTGTCATTCATATTTCCAATTGTTCTTTTCTCTTGGTAGAATATCTTATGAAAAACAACATCAAATTTAACAATTCCCAGCTAATATTGCAGTTATATAGAACTGTTTTCAAAACAATTGTCCACCCTTCTAATACATATTTGAAGCCTTTATTTAATTATGACTCTGTTGTGGAGTATTATGTAAATTCATTTACAGAGGAAGATTTACTAGAATTATATAAGATTAACCCCAACTTTACGATTTACAGTGGTCACGTCTTTGACATTGTAGCACATTCTAATGGGAGCGAAATAAGGCAGTTTGTTTATCCAAGCATTAGATATATGCTGTTGACTAACGAAACCATTGATGTAAGAAATATTTCCGAAATATTTCAAAATGATAAAGTTATTAAAGATAATCGATTTAGAGTTGATGATGAAGGGTTGCAAGATCAAGTTCATATTGAGGAATCTAAAGCAGAAACATCTTCTGATACTATTTCGACCATTCATTCAGATAGAAGTTATAACAATGTATTAAGGAATTACTCTTCGTATAATTTTCTGCCGTCTTTAATTGAAGAATTAGTTGTAACAGTAGAACAAACTGCATTAAGTACATTGAAGCGCATAGGGATTGTTTTGGGGGATAATAGTAGGGATATTTCATCTGATGAGTCTGATTATTTTATAAAGAGAACTAAAAGAAGAACAAATCGTATTTCGAAAGTAACTGTTAAACCATCCAATGGATTCAATGGCTTAAAACTGTTGCCTGCTGCTAAGTATATAACATATATTCCCTGTAGATATCTTAACCTAGACTGTCTACTCATGATCTATCCAATAGCCTCTATTTTGAGCCTTTTTATTGAAATTAATTATAGTTCTGAAAAGGTACTAGAAATTTGTAAACGAATTATTAGCACCTATAATGATACAAATGTTGGTTATGGGTCTGTAAACAATCCAGTAGTTATTAGAGCAAAAAAACTGATTTCTGGAATTGAATCAGAATCATTACCTCGATCAGACACTAGTGTAGATAACTTTAATTCAGGGAATCAGATACCAGAAAGGGTAGTTTATAGGCAATCAGTTGAAAAGAGTTTTTTCAAAATTGCTCATAATAAGTATAAAATCGAGAGTATGTTGACAATCATTGACAAAAGAACTGATGGATTTTCAAGACGTATTATAATGACCAATGAGATTTATAGAGAGTTACTTAATCCTCTTATAAAGTTTAATGATGTATCTGATAGTATAATTAATACAGTTAATTTTGATAATGCTTCTAGCCATCACATTTTATCATTTATTGATTCTTCATTCTTGATGTGCATTGAGTCTGGCAAATCAGTGGAGAAGTTTAACAAGGATGAGATTAGATACATTTTTAGAAATCATATTCATACCAACATTTCCAATGAATTGATAGAGTGGTTAGATTTGCCTGTTAAGGTTTATAAAAATTCGTCAATGGAAAATTTAATTGGTGTAATAGAAAACTATATACAAAAAAAGTATTTACAAAGTGATTTTGACGTGTATTATTCTGCAGATATCTTAGAAGCATTCGAATTATTATGTAACAAGAATTTTCCTGATGCAGAAAGATTTTCTAATATTGCATCATCTTTAATTTTTCTTCATCCTCAAGAAATGCTACAAATAGTTTTAAGGACAGTTACAGATTCTGTTGCCTCTTATCAACCACTTTTATGGAACCTGTATAAATTTTTTCCATATATATCAAATGCAGATAGAATTGAATTGGTTCACAGAAGGCCACTTAGGATGTCTTCTGAAATATTTTTATTTAATGTGAGCATTTTGTATGAAATTGAAAAAAAAGAATACAATGGACAATGTAATATATTTGATAACAAAATTCTTTTTAAAAGAATAATTTCAGAATTTTCAGGTAGATATAATTCATCAATCATCATTATTTTAACAAGACTTGCCAAAAATAACGAATTTGATAATATCGAGTTCCTGTTTAGTATTGATTATGATGGAATCGAGGAAAATACCATTTTACGCTTTATCATTTGCTGCCAATATATTTGTGGCAATAAAAATAGTCCTAATGCCAGTGATTATTTGAATTGCTTATTTGCATTAAGAAATATTCCTTGGATTAATTCATTTGTGATATCTTTTAATGGATTATCTGTCATCCAAAAGCAATATATCTTCAACTTGTTTATAACTAATTCAAGCATAATGAACTCCGTTAAGATTAGAGATATGATATTTCAAGAGGATATTAATTTATCACTAAAATCTAACGAACGAGAAATGTACATTTCAATGGAAGAATGGGATCTGCTGCATGGATTAATAAAAGGAGCGGATCAAAATATTTTTGTAGGTGTTGCAGAGATTAGAATCCTAGCAAAATTGATGATAATGGAAGAATATAATATAGCATATAATTATTGTCGTATTCTCATAGGAAAAGTAATCGATAGAAGAATAAGTTATAAGAAAAGTGATATAAGATTGATTCAAACAATTTACAGAAATATTATCAGTATTCTTTGCGAAAGAACACTTCAAGTTGATGGGTATATTGGTAATTTACAAGAATATTACAACAATTCTGAGGATAACAATCACACATATGTTCAGAATTGCGCTATAGCAGAAAAATTAAAAGATATTGTTTCAACAAAGTATGTCATGAAGAATAGAATTCCGGTTGATCTAAAAAACAATTCGAATAAGAAAGAATTCGATGATGCTTGTTATTTTAAGAATTTGTGCTTTATCCAATGTCAATCAGGTAGGTTTTATACTGAAACAAATCGTATTATAGCATCTTTTATTAGCGAATCACCCCCAATATTTGAAAGAAAAATTGATGAGATTAATAGAAAATTCTTGAGTATCATTACCTTATTGTTTGGCACATCAGATAAATTATATAAGAGACCTGATGCATTATCAATCCAAAGTATGAAATCCCTATGTGATAATTTTTTAATTACCTGTACATTCATTCAATATTTGCCTAAATGCTCTTCCCTAGAAAATATTATATTATACTTAGGGATTGTAGGTGAGATTAATGAATCATTAAGAATTGTGTCTTCTGAATTTAGGGAATCTATATATGGTCGTCTAAAAATATGGATGAACAGAAGCCCTAATATTATTTCGCAAAATCTCTTTGAAAATGTTTCAGGATTTTTGATTTTTATGAAATGGAGATTATTTATTTTTGATAGAGCAATGCAAATTGTCCCTGAGCATGACAAGAAGAAGATAAGCTCGTTAAGCTGTAAGCTGAATTGTCTGTTTGCTGAATATTTAATGAGAAATCAGTTGTACCAGCAGGCTCAATACATTTTGAATGAAATCAACAATCTACAAACAATTGAACTACAGCAGAATTATTACAAGTTTATTTTAGATATTGAATGTTTATACAGAACTGGAGAATACAGTAAGATTTTACAACTTATTGGAAGTATTAACATCAACAGGTATTCTAATGAAGATAAAAGTAAGTTATATTACTGGGCTTATCAGTCAAAACGAAGACTGAGAAACGATAGTTATCCAAATAACATGTCGCAAACAGAAATGTTTGATGAGTTCACTGATTCACATTTTGAAAAGCTTACAAGAAACCTTTGTGTAACAATTGAGCATAAGAGAGAGGAGCTACACAGATTAACTATGCTTTCTGATAATCATTTTATTTCATTAAAAATGATTGACCTGATTAATGAAACAAATATCAGAGAATCAAGGATATATGTGCTGGATTATATTAGAAGGGGTAATTTTGAGTTAATTGAAAAGATTTGTGTAGAAAAATTGATTTATTTTATTCCATTATTAGACTATGAAACTGCAGATTTAGTTATTAAGCGTAGTCCAATATATGTAAAAGCTCAACAATCTTTGGAAGTATTCTATCGGATTATTAATCAGCTTAAATGTGACATATTAACAAGCATTGACTGTTTCCAGAGCAAAGGAGGAGGGTTCAAAAATTCACCGAACATAAATCCTAGAATTATTCATGTATTTTCTGAGCCCATTGTTCTTCCAGGGGAGTTCCATGTTTTGAAGGAAACATATGATGAGAATAGAATGATTTACGCCATTCACGATTTTTCCAACGAATTTGAAAAATCAAATTATATATTTACAGTTCGACTTGTTGATGGAAATGCGGTAAAGATTTATTTCAATGAAGAATTAGAAAGAAGAAAAAGGCAATTGGAAGCTATTAAGCTAAGTAAAGACAATATTTTGAAATCCTCATACAATATTTTTAAGGATTCCAAAAAATTAAAAATGTGTTCGGAGCTAATTTGCTCTGTTATGGGAATTCCAGGTAAGTTTGTACAGCAACATTTTGATATTAAAATACATGAAATGGATGACATCTTAATGGATGGCTCTTTATCAAAGGAAAATAGTCTCAGACTAAAGCTGTTAAGTATAAATTCCAATTCAAAAGAGTATTTTGAAGTTAGGAAAAATGTAATCAATACATATGGTGTGCAAGTATGTCTCCATCTTCTATTTAATATCAAGTCCAAAAACCTTAACAACATATTTATTAATACTTCCAATGGAAATGTTTATTATAATGAAATTTCGGATACTAGTCGATGTTATAATGATGATAGGTGTGATGTATTGAGAAAAAGGAGTAAGGCAGGTAATGAATATGGCGGGATAACAAAACCATCAGGCATTGACAGTTCTAATTCTATTCTCAATAACTTAAACAGTGAAAATGACATACAAGAATTTAAATCCAAACTGAATGATGAATTTTTAGAAGAGATTAAGTTTGAACTCCCAGAAAGTATATCTAATGTATTTGAATCAGAAGGTTTAAATGGACCACTGAGCAAAATGATTTATAAATTTTGTTATGAATTTGTTAATAATTCAGAGGTCAGGAAGATTTATGAGTACTTGATGGGGTCAGACGCACTCAACCAAGCAACATATAGAATGTGTAAGATTTCAGGATTGAAAGAACAATCAACAACTACCAACATAAATAACTATTTTTGTAAACTTTGTGAAGCTCCATTAACTTTACATACTGGAGAAATTGATTTTTACAGTGAATCAAAACATTATAGTTCTGGAAGTGAAACGTTATGTTCTTGCAGATATTCTAAAGATTCAGTTGGAACTAATGAAAATGAGTTTAAAATACTTGAATTTGTTCAAAGTAACTTGGTTGATTCAGTGATAAACAAAATAATTAGTAATAGCCAATAAATAAAGTTTCATTATGATCTATGGATCTTTTGGGTTTATTAAGGCATTATTTTACGATAATGAGTATAAAAAGAAATATTAACAAAGTTTAAAATAAATATGCTGTACTTAATATTGTTATCTACAGATTCCTATTGATCTTAATGTTCTTATATATTTCCTTGAATATGATTTTTGATAAATTTATTGGATTATTTTATAATATAAAATGAATTATATATCTCTTTATATGGCTGTTTTAATATATTAACTATTATTGGTAATATATTAAATACCAGTTTAACAAATTAAATTATATATAAGAATTATATATATACTAAGGGACTATAAATTCAGTTTAAGATTATTATCTATAATACGACAAATGTATACAGATGTTTAAGGAAAAAGTAAGGTGGTATGTATAGTTCTAAATATATGAATTTAACAAATAATTAAATTGCTAACATTTTATTCTATTTGTAATCACTAAATTTTAATATAGAATTCTTTTGTTTCATTAACATTTTAAAAGGTGAAATTGCATATAAGGTTAATTGATATTCTAATTAATCGCAAATAAAGGAATAAATCAAGTATATTATATTGGAAATTAACATTCATACCCATGAAACACTGTTATTCACTACTATGCAGTTTATTATTTATACATTATGTATTTGCAGAAATATCGATAGATCAGATAGCTGAACTACTTGAGACAACTAATTCTTCATCAGGCAATTATGGAGATGCAGAAAAAACAATTGTTAATCCAATATTTGGATATATTTGTTTGATGAGTTATATTCTTAATTTGAGGAGGTATAATCCAAGAATAAAAGTTTCATATGAAAATGGGGAAAGAAATTTTGGAGAGGATAAAACCAAAGATCCTTTTATTAATTTTGTAATAGATTTATTCCCATCTCCTACCGGCATATTATGTCCAGTTAGGAGTATGGAGAGTAATTTTGCATACTATCATTTCTTCAAAACAGATGACAAAATTAAACGTAATAAAGGTATAGAAATAATGGCAGATATATTTACTAGAATCTTGACAAAAGATAAAACAGATACTGCAAAGTTCTCTAAAAAACAGAACATTAAATCTACAGTTAATCGAATCAAAACCAATTCCATAAAGGAATCGAAGATATTCAAAGACAAAGATCTTAAACTTCTCTTGATTCATGGATTTATGATCAAAGTATTGGATTCCGAAAAAGATCTAGAGTTATATCTCAAAACAATATTAAAGAAAATTAAAGAAAAATCATATAGAATAGATGTGTATAATATGTGTAATAATTTCACAAGAACATTTAGTGAGTTTTATAAGAGTGTTAATTCATCATTTCCATATTCTGGGGTGAATACACCCGTTTCGAATGCTTCAATTCCAATATATATAAGAAGTGAGAATACTTTTGATGAAAATAAAGCATTCTCAGATTGTGCTGAAATAGTACTTCTTCATCTTTGTAACTGCTTGTTCTGGGATATAGAAGGAAAGTGTTATTCACTAGAACATTTAGAATTAAGTGAAGATTCACCATTGAAGAAATTCTACAAAAAAGTTAATTTTCAACAATTTACAATCACAAATGAGATCAGAAAAGAATGGTCTCGAGTAGTACAAGATTTGGAAGATTTTACATTTACTAACGAAAGTAAATATCCAATAAATAAGATTGTATATATGAAAAAAAAAGTGAGAAACGAAGTAAAATCAGGAATGATAAATTTGATGAATGTAGCCATAATAATTGCAATACCTTCAATAAATACAGAAGAATTTTTGAAGGATATTAGCCAAGAGAATATAGAAGAGAAATTTGAGATATTGATTGATAAGTTAAAACATCCCAATTGTAAAGTTGAATGTGAATTTAAGTCAATCGGAGAGTTTATAAGGAATAATACAACAGATTTTAGTGGGAATATAATGTTTACTTTTGTAAATGGAGCCAGTTCAAGTGAAATAAAAATGGAATTAGAAATTGATGATATTATGGACCACTCTTCAATGAACTTTATCTCAGATACAATTCAAGAAAATGAATTATCACAATTTGTTAATACACTTACTTTTAGTGGGTATGAAGGTAATACACGACCATTTCCTATTTCATTGACTATGAAGTACTTAATGCTCTGTGAAAAGAAATTCAACTTTGCCACATCCAATGATTTTTTCACAAATATGTATAATAGAATGATCAACAGCAATGAAGACAAAATAGAAGTACTCACTTATTTGTTTGAACAGAAGGATAATGAAGAATTTGGAGAATACTCAAAGAAAATTACAGAACAAATATTGGAAACAGTAGAGTTAACAGACCCAGCCACACAAAGAATGTTCTCACCATTTGTGCTCAATTCATTATATATAGGATATAATGAATTTGATGTGTTTATGGAGGCATACCAATTAAAATCCAGTAGTTTGAAAGAGTATTGGAAGAAAGAGATATCCGAGCTTAAGTTGATTGTTATAACAGAGTTATATAATTATAGAAATATATTTGAGGAAATATTAGAATATATACCATATAATACATTGGAAGTATTGAAGATTTCAATTACAGAGGATAAAGAAGTATCATTTATAGTAGAGTTGTTTGAGAAAGCTACGAATTTAAAAGATTTGGAATTGGATATAGATGTAAATGATAAAGATCTGAATCTTGTTGTAGAATCGTTGAAGAACATTCAAGCATTGAGGCATATTAAGCTGAAGTTTTATATTCATAATACTAAATGGATCTTGCCATTCACTCAGGAATTAAAAAACTGTCAAAATCTTGAATCATTTGATATTAGTAGCAATAGGATTGGAAATAGGTTTAATAATTCATCTTATCTGCCACAACTGTTCAAAGCCATAGAGGAAATAGAACCACTGAAAAAACTAAATATTAGTGAGAATGGACTTGAATTGGAAGGAACCAAAACATTTGCAAAATCAATAACTAAACTAAATATTGAAAGCTTAGATTATTCTTCAAATAAGTTGAATGAAGATGGAGCAGCATTGGTCTTTTCGGAATTATTATTAAAGATGCCGGAATTGAAGACACTCTATTTGGGTGAAAATGGCCTAAATCAAAATGATGTGCTATCCATATTTGAGATATATCAACAGACGTCAGAAGAGGCCAACGATGATGGAGGAGATCACAGTACTCTCGTGCCTTGGGAAAAAATAGAATTTTTAGGGCTGAGAGACAATAAGTTATCCTATAAATCTGTTAAAGAAGTTGGAGATATACAAAAATGGTTTCCCAACTTGAAAGGTATAAATTTGGAGAAAAATAAAATGAAATTGGAGACAATTACAGAGTTCTTTAATATGATTCATAAGTATGAAAACGTAGTTGATGTGAACATCGGAGATTGTAGTTTTAACCACGATGATAGTGAGGTTATTGCAGGTAATTTCAAAATAGAGTCATTTGAAATCTCAAGGTGTGGATTTAATGGTGGAGATATTCAAGAAATTAATAAATTATTGAAGAATATGCCAGATTTGAAAGTTCTGAATCTTGGATGGTGTGAATTAGATTCAAAGAGTATTAGAGCTATTTTAGATGGAATAAAAAGTCTAAAGAATATAGATCTAGGGAGAAATAAGCTAAAATTGGATGATTTGGAAGTAATAACCGAAATTATTGAAAATAACAAGTTGATTGAGGACTTAAATCTATCGGATAATCAGTTGGGAAGAGATATGAACGAATCAACTGTTTTAGATAGGAGAAGAACAGAAAAGATTCAGGAGTTTGTAATTGGACTTAGATCATTGGTACATTTGGATATAAAACGAGTAGGATTTAATAATTCAGATTGGAGTATAATAATTAGATCGATTTTGAAACTCTCTAGTTTGAAGAAATTAATAATTTCATACAGAGATTTTGAATTGATGGGTAGAGATAGTAGAGAGTTGTTAAGCCAACTTAAGGGAAAGGAAGTGTGTGTCAAAATTGAAAGATAGGGAGTTTATAATAGTACTCATTGATGGAGAGTTAATATGGAGTTGAATAAAATATTACAATGTGGTAAATGATTTTTGGATTATATATTATTCGAATAATGGAGGAATAAATTGGAGTCTTATGACTGTACCTATACAGAATTTCTTATATGGATAAAATATCCCTCTGATGATTTGGGAGTGATATGAAATGTGATGGATATCTCGTTCATACAATTTTTAGTAGCGGGACATCAGTCGAAATTCAATTATTAAAAAAGCAATTTGGAAGAATATTGAAGATAAGATGACAAATAGTGTAACATATAGTGGGAAAAGAAAGAGTTGGGGACAATGAGAAACAAATAGAAATACTTAGGGGTTTATTTGATGAGGAGGGAGGAAAGGTATTAAGGAAATATTGGATAGTATAGATCTATAAATGGATGTTCTTGAATTAGTAATGATGAAGATAAAAACTTGTTGGAGAAGATTAAAAGATGATGAATTAAGGTAGTAAATATCATCGATGGTAAGAAGGGAGTATATGTGGAGAAATATGATTATGAGAATAGGATTATAGGATGGAGTAGAATAAATGTGTTTTGAAATATGGTGGTATATAATGTGTTAATGGTGTGTTAATGGTGTGTGTATATAATGTATATATAATGTATATATAATGTATATATAATGTATATATAATGTATATATAATTTAACGCCTATGGGTGTAAAAAATAGAGGCATGGGGGGTTAGCCTCCCATGAATGATACATAAGTATAATAAATCAATTCCTTGTACGGGATCGATAGGTACCGATAGCGATGACGAACGTGGAGTATACGATAGTAAGATTCTAATAGTGCACGTGAGTGCAGGACAACATCCTGAACTTAAGCATATCATTAAGGATAGGAGAAGAAATCAACAGAGATTCCAGTAGTAGAGGCGATTGAACATGGAGAAGATCCAATTGTAAAGGGCAATGCTGTCCAGTTGTAATTATTGTGTGATATGAGACGGGTATGGAAAGACCGACCAGAGGGGGTGATAGTCCTTGGGGCGCACAGATAGGAGGAGTAGTGCTGCTTGGTAGTGCAGTGTGAAGAGGTGGTAATAGCATCTAAATCTAAATATAGTCGGTGACCGATAGTGGAGAAGTAGCGCGAGCGAAAGGTGAAAAAGTCCCAGTACGGGAGTGAAATAGTGAAAGTACAAGGAAGTAAGCTGAGGAGCTCAGACCCGTATTGAAACACGGACCAAGGAGATTACATTCCCAGCGAGGAGAAGCATTTGAAGTGCAGGACCGGAAGCGATTTGATAGTTGGGAGGGTAAGACCCGAAAGGTAGTGAACTTTCAGCGGTTTGATTGAAGTCAGGAAAAATTCTGATGGAGGATCTAAGTCATTCTGATGTTCAACTCGATGACATGAGCTACTGAAAGGGGCGAAAGACCAATCGAACTACCTGGTAGCTGGTTCCAGCCGAAATGTCTCTCAGGACAGCGATGAAGGACTAGGGAGATGGTGTAGAGAGGATGTGGAAGAATTCAATAAACTCCGAATCTGTCGCAGTGTAATAGGTGTATACTAGCACTGGAGCCTAGGGATTGATCAGTGGGCAAATTGAGGTAAGCTTGATTTGCAAGAAGGGATGAACCTAACAGAGGGATAAACAGCCAAAGGCAGAACATAGAACCCATAAAAGCGGTAGGCAAATCCAGACAGTAGGGCGGTGGCCATGGAGGTCGGCATCCGCTAAGAAACGTGTTATAACGTACCTACCGAATTTGCGACGGCATAAAATGGATGGCGCTTATCAGCCGTGTGAGGCCCTCGACTCTATGAGTAGTAGGCTGGCACTATTGTTGTGGGGAAGTGCGCGGGCGACTGCGGATGGAACAACATTAGGAGCAGATCTTGGAAGTAGTAGCATCTTATAGAAGTGAATGTTGAGACGGGTTCGTCCTTTGGATAGAAGGAGGTGATACGGACCTAAATGAAAGGGAGATGCATAGAAATTTGCGTGATGGCGCCTGAGGTTGCGAAACAGGGATGACGGCAAGGGGGCGCGGAGTGAGAATTTGCTGTACCGCGCGACGATGTGTTGAGAGTCATACGGAGACGCACATGGACTTGCCCGGGGAAAAAGACAGGGGCCAGCCGTACCGAACCGCATCAGGGCTCAGGGGTTAGAAGCCCGATTCATAAGTATAAAGTAGGTAAGGGAAATCGGCAAAATGGATGAAAAACCTAGGGATAATTATTGGCTCTAGCATGCTAGAACTGGGCTTACAAGGGGAATCTGACTGTTTAATAAAAACATAGCTTTGTGTGGATGCAAAGTGAATTCTGCCCAGTGCTTGGGACGTTAAGGAAGTAATTTTAGGTACGCACTTGTAAACGGCGGGAGTAACTATGACTCTCTTAAGGTAGCCAAATGCCTCGTCATCTAATTAGTGACGCGCATGAATGGAGCAACGAGATTCCCACTGTCCCTACCTACTGCTTTGCGAAACTACAGCCAAGGGAACGGGCTTGGGATATGCAGCGGGGAAAGAAGACCCTGTTGAGCTTGACTCTAGTGAAGCAGATTGTCTAGTCTGGGTGTCGTAGCGAGGTGGGTTACTGTGTGAGACCACTGACCCCCGTGACTAGACGGTTGGTTGCTTGATGGGGAGTTTGGCTGGGGCGGCACGACTGCTACAAAGTAACGCAGACGTCCAAAGGTTCGCTTAGAGGGGATGGAAACCACTCGTAGAGTATAAGGGCAAAAGCGAGCTTGACATAGGTGTGAGAGCACGTATTGATGACTGGAAACAGGGGCCTAGAGATCTTTTGCAAGTATTAAGTGCAGAAGTGACGGAAAAGTTACCACAGGGATAACTGGCTTGTGGCGGCCGAGAGATCGTATCGACGCCGCTTTTTGATTCTTCGATGTCGGCTCTTCCTAGCATGGTGAAGCAGAAATCACCTAGTGTTGGATTGTTCACCCACCAACAGGGAACGTGAGCTGGGTTTAGACCGTCGTGAGACAGGTTAGTTTTACCCTACTGCATTGTATCCTAGAGCAGGCCAGAGTAGTACGAGAGGAAGTTCTGGTTTGGATCACTGGTCGAGCCTTCATCTGTTAAGGTGGGGGCGCAGCTACATCCAGCCTGTAATGGCTGAAAGCCTCTAAGCCAGAATGGGGACTTGTGGGATATGTGTGTGCGAAGACTACGCATGTAAGGAGGGTTGCTGTGCGAAGCGAGTATATATTACGAGTGTTTCAGGCAGGCCTGTTCCTTTTTGTGTGGGGGTGAGTCGTGGGGGTTGGTGTATATGTGTGTATATGTGTGTATATGTGTGTATATGTGTGTATATGTGTGTATATGTGTGTATATGTGTGTATATGTGTGTATATGTGTGTATATGTGTGTATAATGTGGGGGTTGTGTATATGTGTGTATATGTGTGTATAATGTGGGGGTTGTGTATATGTGTGTATATGTATATGTATATGTATATGTATATGTATATGTATATGTATATGTATATGTATATGTATATGTATATGTATATGTATATGTATATGTATATGTATATGTATATGTATATGTATATGTATATGTATATGTATATGTATATGTATATGTATATGTATATGTATATGTATATGTATATGTATATGTATATGTATATGTATATGTATATGTATATGTATATGTATATGTGTATTATATGTATATGTATATGTATATGTATATGTATATGTATATGTATATGTATATGTATATGTATATGTATATGTATATGTATATGTATATGTATATGTATATGTATATGTATATGTATATGTATATGTATATGTATATGTATATGTATATGTATATGTATATGTATATGTATATGTATATGTATATGTATATGTATATGTGTATTATATGTATATGTATATGTGTATTATATGTATATGTATATGTATATGTGTATGTGTATGTATATGTATATGTGTATTATATGTACGAACACTTTTATACATCTATTTCGCGTCACACCCGTATACATTGATATAAATTGAGTAGGACGGGCGGCACAGAAAAGTAGATGCATGGGGAAACCCGGGGAGTGTATGCACACAGCATTTTGGCGACATGGAGATGCGAGTGAGTCTGTGGATAGAGGATATTGTGTTGTGAGCAATGGATTGCTATGAATTTGCAGGATTGGGATAGGCCACAGTGGAAATGACAGAACACCAGGTTGATTCTGCCTGACGTAGATGCTAGTCTCTAAGATTTAGCCATGCATGCTTAATATAGAATGGCGAACGGCTCAGTAATGTTGCGATGATTTGCTCTTGATGGCGTAGATAACCACGGTAAGCTGTGGCTAATAGGCAAGAATAAGACGCAACCCTATCAGTTAGTTGGTAGTGTAAAGGACTACCAAGACGATGACGGGTGACGGGAAATGAGGGTTTGATTCCGGAGAGGGAGCCTGAGAGATGGCTCCCACGTCCAAGGACGGCAGCAGGCGCGAAAATTGCCCACTCTTTGGTGAGGAGGCAGTTATGAGACGTAAGTTAAGCAGCACAGTAAACAAGTGCGTAGTTGATTGGAGGGCAAGTTTGGTGCCAGCAGCCGCGGTAATACCGACTCCAAGAGTGTCTATGGTGGATGCTGCAGTTAAAAAGTCCGTAGTTTTATGTATGCAATTGAAGGGCACCGGTCAAGGGTGCAGCGTTTGCTAAAGATGGCGGAACGGGCAGAGTGCATAGTATAGATGGGCGAGAGATGAAATGACCAAGACCCCATCTGGACTGACGGAGGCGAAAGCGATGCACTTGAACGAGTCTGGGGATCAAGGACGAAGGCTGGAGGATCGAAAGTGATTAGATACCGCTGTAGTTCCAGCAGTAAACGATGCCGACAAGCAGGACACGGGAGTGTTTGCAGGGAGAAATCGTAGTTTTCGGGCTCTGGGGATAGTACGCTCGCAAGGGTGAAACTTAAAGTGAAATTGACGGAACTACACTACCAGGAGTGGATTGTGCGGCTTAATTTGACTCAACGCGGGAAAACTTACCAGGACCAAGCAGCGTGGAGATCGACTACGTGAACGGTGCAGGAGTGGTGCATGGTCGTTGGAAATTGATGGGATGACTTTCAGCTTAAGTGCTATAATTAGTGAGATCTTTGTGGACAGGTGCAGAATGGCACAGGAAGGAGAAGGCGATAACAGATCAGTGATGCCCTTAGATGCCCTGGGCGGCACGCGCAATACAATACTCGATGTGGAGACAGATGAATTTTGGAGTGCGAGGGATTAGTTTTTGTAAATGAACTATGAACGAGGAATTCCTAGTAACGATGATTCATTAAGTCATGGTGAATGAGTCCCTGTAGTTTGTACACACCGCCCGTCACTATCTCAGATGGTTATGAAGATGAAGAGCCCCGGTTCTGAATAGTTATAACTAGATAAGGTACAAGTCGTAACAAGGTTGCGGTCGGTGAACCAGCCGCAGGATCATTAAAGAATTTTGTGGGAGTGAGAGTCGTGGGGGTTGGTGTGTATATGTGTATATGTGTATATGTGTATATGTGTATATGTGTATATGTGTATATGTGTATATGTGTATATGTGTATATGTGTATATGTGTATAGATTGTATATGTGTGTTATAGTGGTGTGTATGATTGTATATGTGTGTTATAGTGGTGTGTATGATTGTATAATGTGTAAGTGGTTACATACATCGGGGTGGGAATCGTAACAGAGGTAATTCAGAGATAGTCGGAGATGCTCTGTATGGGAGCAACTGATATTTAACGGGTGTGTGGAGACTAGCTAATGGATATAGGACTAAGTAATAATTGAGACAGTATCTCAGCTCGATATAGCACTCCGAGTCCAATAGGACTAAGTAAGAATGTATAATAAATTGTTTATAATATTAACTTTGTTGTGTACGAGCTGTTATAAGGTGTTGTAGTATTATATTGAGCATTCATACAAAAACTAATAATTCTTGTTTCTACGCTATTCCACCACAAATTCATATAAATACTTTATACACAAAATCTCGTATATCACATATACAACATCCTTTGATTCATCATGCATTGATTTATAAATCCGGTGAAAGAACAGTATAGACATATTGTAATATTTTTAGATTGAATAACTGGTATTAAACTAACATAACCAACATATTAAGTGATATTTTTTATTAACTGGTATTAAACTAACATAACCAACATATTAAGTGATATTTTTTATTAACTGGTATTAAACTAACATAACCAACATATTAAGTGATATTTTTTATTAACTGGTATTAAACTAACATAACCAACATATTAAGTGATATTTTTTATTAACTGGTATTAAACTAACATAACCAACATATTAAGTGATATTTTTTATTAACTGGTATTAAACTAACATAACCAACATATTAAGTGATATTTTTTATTAACTGGTATTAAACTAACATAACCAACATATTAAGTGATATTTTTTATTAACTGGTATTAAACTAACATAACCAACATATTAAGTGATATTTTTTATTAACTGGTATTAAACTAACATAACCAACATATTAAGTGATATTTTTTATTAACTGGTATTAAACTAACATAACCAACATATTAAGTGATATTTTTTATTAACTGGTATTAAACTAACATAACCAACATATTAAGTGATATTTTTAGATTGAATAATAAACTAACAACATTATAATGTGTTTTATCAACATGGCTGATACATCGAAAATGGAGTAGTTATGAAAAAAGTTTATTATTTAATCAGTGAGATATCAACGATCATTATAAAGTATGTGACAAAGACACGCAGATTCGATACAGTGATACGATGGAATTGAAATGATAAGGTCAAAAATGAAGGAGGCCGATGTATTGTAGTGTGAATGAAGATCAGGATACAATATGGTAGAAAATAGATGTGATGTTGATAACTATGTTAGCAGAAAATACGTTATGACACACAGTGGCATTGAAACAACCTGTATATTATATAGTGGTATAGTACATATCATATATATAAAATATGGCATATATCATATAGTACATATCATATATATAAAATATGGCATATATCATATAGTGGTATAAAAGGTGTTTTCAACTCACACAGAATATCAGTGTAGAATAATGTGATTTGAAAAATAATGTAAAGCACATGATATTAATCACGGAGTAGTGATATATAACGAGATGAATAAAAAGAAGAATATTTTAATTGGATATAGCAGATGAGATATACATATGGTTTGGGATTATTAGTATGTATAAAAGGATTTTGAAGAAGGTAGTAGGATATGAAATTAGGATTGTGCAGATGGAGAGAGAAACACGGTATTATGGAGAGTACTTGATATGAGGTTTTGAGTTGGTAAGACCAGCTTTAGTAGATCCATTTGAAGAAAGCTATAAGTAGATCATTAACCTGATTATAAGGATGGAGATGATAAGATTTATACAATTCAATAAGACTTATACAGTTCAATAAGATTTACACAGTTCAATAAGATTTATACAATTCAATAAGATTTATACAATTCAATAAGATTTATACAGTTCAATAAGATTTATACAGTTCAATAAGATTTATACAATTATTCTAGGATGAAATAACATTATACGACAGATATGAATAGATGAAATTTGTAAGAAGATTGAGTTGAAGTGGATAATTCCATATTGCAGAGTAGAGATGTAACAATATTATGATTGTTGTAGACTTAGTTAGTGATGTTGTAGAATTAAAGCAACATTTTGAAATACGACATGTAGAATTTTATTAAGGATCTCTCTGGAGAAGGGAGAAGATAAATAAGCAGAAGAGGAATATGCAAGGCTAGTGAGATGATCAATTTTTGAAAAAAGAATACAGTATGAATGGGCAGGACTTGTTAGGAACAGAGACATGATAAAAGATTAATGGACTATTGTGGTATACTAGATTGTTATCAAGAATGGTGATATGTAAAGGTATTGGAATGAAAGGAGATTATGGAGCAGGATAAGAAATATGATAAGGGATGGTATATGATGAAAAGAGATATTGATTTACTAGAAGGAAGGTAAATGATACATGATAAGAAGTATGAGAGACATTATATGTATTTATTCTATGGTTTCGAATTATGGAAGATATAAGGGATATGTGAGAGGATTGAACTATGATGGTATTGAGAGGAATCGAATGTTTTGATAATGTATATATAATGGTCTAAAAAATATGTATATAGTATATATAATGGTATAAAAAATATGTATATAGTATATATAATGGTATAAAAAATATTTATTATATATGTATATATAATGGTATAAAAAATATTTATTATATATGTATATATAATGGTATAAAAAATATTTATTATATATGTATATATAATGGTATAAAAAATATTTATTATATATGTATATATAATGGTATAAAAAATATTTATTATATATGTATATATAATGGTATAAAAAATTACCAGTATATATATTAGGAAGTAATAGGGTAAGGAAGAAATGGTGGATAGGTAATATATGAAACTAATTTGTAGTCAGTAGAAATGAAGAATAAAGATGGAGAGGAAATAAGATGAGTAGAATAAAGAGTAGTGTAAGTGTTGATAATTAAGATGATCAGAGATATTGAAGATTAATTAAGAAATTTATTGAAGAGTACTAACTCACGGATGGGAAGCAAACGATCGGAATATAATATGAGATTTTGAAAAATGGAAATTATTAACTCTTAGTTAATGTAATATATTTGTTGTTAAGAATTCTATTGAATAAATAAAAGTAATCAAGAATGGTTTGTGATGTGTAAGATATTGTAGCTTGATGGTAAGGTTAGTTCAGAAGGATTATGGATATGAGGGATATGATATTGCTGGTTAGAGTGATGTTTAAGTAGTGGAACTAGGTAGGGAGGCTATGAGATTATAAAAAGTAAGGATTTAAAAATAATGATTGATTCTCATAAGAAATTAATATTTTTGCAAATTAAAATATTGTTTACTAGAGGAGAGTATGGGGAACAAGGCAAGAAAAGTAATGTGAAGCAGATAAAATGAAATAATTGATAGGGAATACTACTAGACCAGTGGAGTCAGTTGTATGTGTACTGGGGAGATATCAACACAGTTTTGATTCAAAAATGGATATAATATGATTTTTCGGAAAAATTTATTAATAATGTTAAGATATAAGAGATTATGTCATTGGTGCAGCAGATATAAATAAGATGCGAAAAGGACAATAATAGTAGAGGCGGTGAGTACTAGAGCGGGTGGAAAGAGTATTGCATATCTGTATATCCGCGAACAAAAATAGAAAACGGCAAAACCTATCAAAGCCGCGAGGTAAGAAGAACATATATTGGATAAAAAATCACCTCTTGCAGATTCAGGAGTAGAAAAGTAGATGATAGAAGGCCAGAAACCAAGATAGGAAATTTCGGACTTTGATTGTTGGGGGGTATGATTGATGACATGAAGATTGTCATCATTGGAGTGATGAAGTTGATTCTCATGAGATAAAGGAGAGTTTAGAGTTTTGTTCGATTCGAGAGAAGATGGTAGTTCTTCGCAAAATACCAATGGGATTAAGAATAGGGGAAGAGAAAGCATTTTGGGCGCAATGAAGTATTGAGTATTATATATAAGACCCAAAGGAGTTAATTGGGAAAAAATAGTCTAATTAATTACTCTATGGAGGAAGTTATTGAGATATGATATTATATAGGAAATATAATATAATTAATAGGGATAAAGAAGGAAGAAAGTAGATATTAAAATAGGATGGGAAATGAATTCCTAGTTGATGGAAAGGTTAGGAGTATGAGGGATTTTAGAATTAATTTTAGATGGAATGAAAAGTAGTGATTAAGATTTTAGTTATTACATAGTATATATAAAAAAATAGTATATTATATATATGTATATATAAGATGGTATAAAAATAATATAGTATATATTATATATATGTATACATATACATATATAATGGTACAAAAAAATAATATAGTATATATTATATATATGTATATGTATATATAATGGTATAAAAAAATAATATATTATATAGTATACATATATGGTATAAATTGAAGAAATTTTCATTTATTGAATACCTATAGTAAATGAGTATGAAAATGTCATATATTATATAGTATACATATATGGTATAAAAAAATAATATATTATATAGTATACATATATGGTATAAATTGAAGAAATTTTCATTTATTGAATACCTATAGTAAATGAGTATGAAAATGTCATATATTATATAGTATACATATATGGTATAAAAAAATAATATATTATATAGTATACATATATGGTATAAATTGAAGAAATTTTCATTTATTGAATACCTATAGTAAATGAGTATGAAAATGTCATATATAAATTGAATTGAAGAAATTATTCAGAGTATTCGATAAGTATGGAGAATTGGATTTTATTAATGGAAATAAAGAAGTATTCTCAGATATAGATGAATGGAAATGACAAAGGATTAAGAAATATTATGCTCGAATATATGATTAATACATGGTGATGTTTCAGGAGACTCAAGATTAATCAGTTAGTTGATGGGAACTTTTAAATATTATAATCTAAATAGATATTAACGATAAGGTCTACAACGGAATAATTTTGGACGGAGAGAAAGTATAAGAGTAAATAATAAATAAAGAAAAAAAAGTTATATGTAGTATTATGATAATGGGGAGCTATTATATTGGGGAGAAATAAAATAAGAATTTGGAAGATAAGAAATTAATAAGTTAGTTATGAGAATTATGAGTTAGTTATGAGAATTAGTTAGATTAATATTTATTGGGATTTGAAGGATAGAAAATTATTAGTAATAAATGCATGCAGTGACGGGATGTAAGATTATCTACATATTATTCAGGAATAAAAGAAATTGGGAGAAGAAGGCAGTTGGAGATGTTTTAGTACATGGAAAGACAGTGAGATGGAAAAGATTATTGAGGGTAGGAATTGGTTAGTTAAATGTGGGTATTATATATATTAAATTAATAAAGGAAATGATGGAGAAAATCAGAAAGATAAAAAGAATTATAGGTAGTAATTTAATAAATTGATTGATGGAGAAAATCAGAAAGATAAAAAAGAATAGATGAAATTGACTAAGGTAAGAATGCTTATGGTGATGTTATGGATATATAGATGGATTTAATTGAAAAGAAGCAAGAGATATGATGTGTAGGGTAAGTGAATAAAGAGGTATGGGAATGAAGAGAGGAAAAGATAGAAATATTAATCTAAGGAATAAAAGAGAAATATACTTGGTTGGTTAGTTAGATATAGGAAGGTGTGGAGATAAGAATATTTATTGATGTTTTTGGTAAGGGAAAGTAAAAATATTAGCTAGGAAGATTATATTTAATGAATAGATTAATGAATAGATTGATAAATAGATTAATGAATAGATTGATAAATAGAAGTATTTAATAAATGAAATAAGATATTTTGTAGTTGATTGATAAATGTTATAGAATATTGAGGTTAATTTATAGACAGGTGGACAACGTAGATGAATTTAGTATAATATAAATTATTATAGATAAAAGAAGACGATTTTTAGTAGATGGGGAGAGAAAAGATGGAAATTGAAGACTAGATAAGTGGTGGATTGTGTGGAAGTAGGGGTTACTAAGGTATGGATGGGAAGATATTTCAATAGTTTTGAAAAGAGAGTATATGAGGGAGTGTTTAAGAAAGAATGATTATGTGTAATAATGCTAGGAGAGAAGTATGGGACTCAATGTAGAAGGTAATAGTGAAAATATTTTAGTAAAAAAGAAATATCTATTATACTATTCTATAAATTAAATATAATATTTTAGTCAGGTGAGGATTTTTATATAAGATGAAATGTAGGAGGAATACATTTATATGTACTTGTTTATAAAAGTATTAAATGTTAAAAACCATAAAAATATATTGGTTTGATATAAAAAATAAAATAGATATGTATTAAAACGAATTTGTTATGTGTTTATAACAAGAATAGGAGTTACACAGGATTTGGATTGGAATGATTGATGTAAAGTATTTTTGATGCAGAGGGATATTGAATATTGCAAGGAATGGGATTCAGAAGGATATGATGGAGATAGTGGAGGAGTCAGGAGAGGTGGAATATGGATATCCAAATAATAATATGAGGGAATTATTAAGATTTGTGGTTTGAACAGAGAGGTGGAGATATTTTGATGGGGAAAATTAAGATTTATTTTTAACTCAGTTAAATAGAAATGATGTCAGTATAATAAATAATTTAGTGATGTTAAGAAAGAGTTATGGTTATAACAATGAGAAGAGTAGAAGTGAAGAAAATAGAATGGAGATCGCTTGGAGTGGATTAAGAGGAGATGCAAGAGAGTATTGGGGGTAGGGATATTTCATTAGTGTAATCTAGGATTTATAAGGGATTGATTTATAAGGGATTGGTTATGAGATCAGATGTTATGAATTGATGTTATGAATTGATGGGTATTAAAGTAGTGTGGTAGAGTTAGTCAAGATTTTTAAGAATTGGAAACGGTAAAAAAAAGATTAATTTGAAAAATAAATAATATGGTGATAGATATGGTGGTAATTGATAGGTACGATAAATAATATATTGGTAGGTATGGTAATAAATATGATGATAATTGATTAATGAATGTTAGAGAAATCAGAGTATTGAGGTTAATTTATAGGCAGATGGACAACGTAGATGAGTTTAATATAAAACATTATAGATAAAAGAAGATTTAGAGAAGAAGACGATTTTTAGGAGATGGTAGTAAATTGAAGACTAGAAGTAGTAGTGTTGTTGAAAAGAAGGGAATAATTATAGAGAGGATTAAAGTTGGTTTGTGTGGAAGTAGAGGATAAATTGAGGCAAGGGATTAAGGTAGGTGAGATTTTGAGGAAGAACCAAGGTATGGATTGGAAGATATTAGTTTCTAAGAAAGAAAAGATTTCAATGGTTTTGAAAAGAGAGTATATGAGGGAATGTTTAAGAAAGATAGATTATGTGTAATAATGCTAGGAGAGAAGTATGGTACTTAAGAAAGTTCTTTATTTGACTCGATGTAGAAGGTAATAGTGCATAATTATATTATTTTATAAATTAAATAGAATATATTAAAAAAATATTTTAGTCAGGTGAGGATTTTTAAGTAAGAATTAATGAAATGTAGGAGGAATACTTGTATTGATACCGGTAGGTTATATAAGAATATATTTACTTGTTTGTAAAAGGATAAAAATATTTTAGTTTAATATAAAAAATAGTTTAATATAAAAAATAGTTTAATATAAAAAATAGTTTAATAAATATATTATAATAAATATATGATTAGAACCAATTTGTTGTGAGTTTATAAGAAGAATAGGAAGAGAGTTTTAACAGGAAAAGTAAAAGGATGGAGTTATACAGGTTTTGGATTGGAATGATTGATGCAGAGAAAAATGGAGATTCAATATTTGAAGGAATAGGATTCAGAAGGATATGATGGAGGAGATTTGTGAGGAGGAAGCTCTAGAATTGAGACAGGAGAATGATTGGTGGAATATGGAAATCTAAGTAGATAGTGGAGAAGAAATGGAAAAGGATTTAGGTGGGAAGCAGAAGAGTTTGGAACAAAAAAATAATATGAAGGAATTATTGTGGTTTGAACAGAGAGGTGGAAATATTTTGATGGGGAAAATAAAGATTTGCAAGGGACATGGGTTTTAAGGTTTTAAAACAATAGTTATAGGGAAATAGTTTGAAATTAGTTCAGAACTAAAAAATATATTAAGATTTGGGAGTAAATAGTGATTTCAGTTATAGTAAATAATTTAGTGTAGTGGTATTAAAATTAAGAAAGAGTTATGGTTATAACGATGAGAAGAGTAGAAGTGAAGAAAATAGAATGGAGTTCCCTTGGAGTGGATAAAGGCTAAGGCTTCGGGATGATTTAGAAGGAAGAGATAATTTATGAAAAAGAAATAGAAAATATGGGAGAGGAGATGCAAGAGAGTATTGGGTGGGGTATTTCATTAGTGTAATCTAGGATTTGTAAGGGATTGGTTATGAATTGATGGGATGAATAAAGGGGTATTAAAGTAGTGTGGTAGAATTAGTCAAGATTTTTAAGAATTGGAGACGGTAAATTATTAATTTGAAAAATAAATGATAGGTATGATGGAAATATAATTGATAGGTGTGATGGGTATATAATTGATAGGTGTGATGGATATGATGGATATATAATTGATGAATGTATTGATAGATTAGTTAGTTAGTTAGTTAGTTAGTTAGTTAGTTAGTTAGTTAGTTAGTTAGTTAGTTAGTTAGTTAGTTAGTTAGTTAGTTAGTTAGTTAGTTAGTTAGTTAGTTAGTTAGTTAGTTAGTTAGTTAGTTAGTTAGTTAGTTAGTTAGTTAGTTAGTTAGTTAGTTAGTTAGTTAGTTAGTTAGTTAGTTAGTTAGTTAGTTAGTTAGTTAGTTAGTTAGTTAGTTAGTTAGTTAGTTAGTTAGTTAGTTAGTTAGTTAGTTAGTTAGTTAGTTAGTTAGTTAGTTAGTTAGTTAGTTAGTTAGTTAGTTAGTTAGTTAGTTAGTTAGTTAGTTAGTTAGTTAGTTAGTTAGTTAGTTAGTTAGTTAGTTAGTTAGTTAGTTAGTTAGTTAGTTAGTTAGTTAGTTAGTTAGTTAGTTAGTTAGTTAGTTAGTTAGTTAGTTAGTTAGTTAGTTAGTTAGTTAGTTAGTTAGTTAGTTAGTTAGTTAGTTAGTTAGTTAGTTAGTTAGTTAGTTAGTTAGTTAGTTAGTTAGTTAGTTAGTTAGTTAGTTAGTTAGTTAGTTAGTTAGTTAGTTAGTTAGTTAGTTAGTTAGTTAGTTAGTTAGTTAGTTAGTTAGTTAGTTAGTTAGTTAGTTAGTTAGTTAGTTAGTTAGTTAGTTAGTTAGTTAGTTAGTTAGTTAGTTAGTTAGTTAGTTAGTTAGTTAGTTAGTTAGTTAGTTAGTTAGTTAGTTAGTTAGTTAGTTAGTTAGTTAGTTAGTTAGTTAGTTAGTTAGTTAGTTAGTTAGTTAGTTAGTTAGTTAGTTAGTTAGTTAGTTAGTTAGTTAGTTAGTTAGTTAGTTAGTTAGTTAGTTAGTTAGTTAGTTAGTTAGTTAGTTAGTTAGTTAGTTAGTTAGTTAGTTAGTTAGTTAGTTAGTTAGTTAGTTAGTTAGTTAGTTAGTTAGTTAGTTAGTTAGTTAGTTAGTTAGTTAGTTAGTTAGTTAGTTAGTTAGTTAGTTAGTTAGTTAGTTAGTTAGTTAGTTAGTTAGTTAGTTAGTTAGTTAGTTAGTTAGTTAGTTAGTTAGTTAGTTAGTTAGTTAGTTAGTTAGTTAGTTAGTTAGTTAGTTAGTTAGTTAGTTAGTTAGTTAGTTAGTTAGTTAGTTAGTTAGTTAGTTAGTTAGTTAGTTAGTTAGTTAGTTAGTTAGTTAGTTAGTTAGTTAGTTAGTTAGTTAGTTAGTTAGTTAGTTAGTTAGTTAGTTAGTTAGTTAGTTAGTTAGTTAGTTAGTTAGTTAGTTAGTTAGTTAGTTAGTTAGTTAGTTAGTTAGTTAGTTAGTTAGTTAGTTAGTTAGTTAGTTAGTTAGTTAGTTAGTTAGTTAGTTAGTTAGTTAGTTAGTTAGTTAGTTAGTTAGTTAGTTAGTTAGTTAGTTAGTTAGTTAGTTAGTTAGTTAGTTAGTTAGTTAGTTAGTTAGTTAGTTAGTTAGTTAGTTAGTTAGTTAGTTAGTTAGTTAGTTAGTTAGTTAGTTAGTTAGTTAGTTAGTTAGTTAGTTAGTTAGTTAGTTAGTTAGTTAGTTAGTTAGTTAGTTAGTTAGTTAGTTAGTTAGTTAGTTAGTTAGTTAGTTAGTTAGTTAGTTAGTTAGTTAGTTAGTTAGTTAGTTAGTTAGTTAGTTAGTTAGTTAGTTAGTTAGTTAGTTAGTTAGTTAGTTAGTTAGTTAGTTAGTTAGTTAGTTAGTTAGTTAGTTAGTTAGTTAGTTAGTTAGTTAGTTAGTTAGTTAGTTAGTTAGTTAGTTAGTTAGTTAGTTAGTTAGTTAGTTAGTTAGTTAGTTAGTTAGTTAGTTAGTTAGTTAGTTAGTTAGTTAGTTAGTTAGTTAGTTAGTTAGTTAGTTAGTTAGTTAGTTAGTTAGTTAGTTAGTTAGTTAGTTAGTTAGTTAGTTAGTTAGTTAGTTAGTTAGTTAGTTAGTTAGTTAGTTAGTTAGTTAGTTAGTTAGTTAGTTAGTTAGTTAGTTAGTTAGTTAGTTAGTTAGTTAGTTAGTTAGTTAGTTAGTTAGTTAGTTAGTTAGTTAGTTAGTTAGTTAGTTAGTTAGTTAGTTAGTTAGTTAGTTAGTTAGTTAGTTAGTTAGTTAGTTAGTTAGTTAGTTAGTTAGTTAGTTAGTTAGTTAGTTAGTTAGTTAGTTAGTTAGTTAGTTAGTTAGTTAGTTAGTTAGTTAGTTAGTTAGTTAGTTAGTTAGTTAGTTAGTTAGTTAGTTAGTTAGTTAGTTAGTTAGTTAGTTAGTTAGTTAGTTAGTTAGTTAGTTAGTTAGTTAGTTAGTTAGTTAGTTAGTTAGTTAGTTAGTTAGTTAGTTAGTTAGTTAGTTAGTTAGTTAGTTAGTTAGTTAGTTAGTTAGTTAGTTAGTTAGTTAGTTAGTTAGTTAGTTAGTTAGTTAGTTAGTTAGTTAGTTAGTTAGTTAGTTAGTTAGTTAGTTAGTTAGTTAGTTAGTTAGTTAGTTAGTTAGTTAGTTAGTTAGTTAGTTAGTTAGTTAGTTAGTTAGTTAGTTAGTTAGTTAGTTAGTTAGTTAGTTAGTTAGTTAGTTAGTTAGTTAGTTAGTTAGTTAGTTA